>NC_137933.1:190000-528465 GCF_963969265.1 Rhamphochromis sp. 'chilingali' | reverse complement strand
TTAACCTTAATCTGTTGTCAAATATTTTCAACAAATCATCTGAAAGACAGAAAAATAAGTGAAAAAGACAGATTTAAGGAGCTTGTGAAAAAAGTCAACTTGGCTTCTTTAAATTTCTTGAAGACATTTCACCTCTCATCTGAGCTTCTGCAGTTCTAATACCAAATGGTGGTGAGTCCTAGATATTTAATCCCTAGTGGGATATTTCATCCCTTGTCCCTTAAGGAAGTCGTTGACCCACAATTGATCATATGTCAGAATCAGAGAGAGATACACAGAGAGAAAGCCACAGGCAAGAATGATTTCCTGTATTACTCAGTGGTGCATTTGGTTGATCTCAGTCTCTTACTGAACCTGCTCCTTTTACTGGCCAGCACGTAATGCAGTGGGTGGGAGGTATTGTCTACCGTTGTCCTTACCTTGGATAATATCTAGTGAGTTTGCTTGCATCTGTGACTCTTAACCTTCTGCCCCAGCATGCGACAGCATAGAGCAGGGGTGTGAAACTCAAATACACAGTTGGCCAAAATTCAAAACTGGAACAAAGTCGCGGGCTAACATTAATATTTATTGAAATATATTTATTCCTCCAGATATGAGAATGAATCTTTTCTTATGGACTCAAACAAGTTTTGCTGAAAAACTGAATATGGAACAAGCAAAGCTTAATACTAAACAATATATATATATATATATATAAACTTTTAACACCCAGCACGCCCCTGCGGGCGGTTTATCCTTCAAGCTCGGGTCCTCTACCAGAGGCCTGGGAGCTTGAGGGTCCTGCGCAGTATCTTAGCTGTTCCCAGGACTGCGCTCTTCTGGACAGAGATCTCCGATGTTATTCCCGGGATCTGCTGGAGCCACTCGCCTAGCTTGGGAGTCACCGCACCTAGTGCTCCGATTACCACGGGGACCACCGTTACCTTCACCCTCCACATCCTCTCGAGCTCTTCTCTGAGCCCTTGGTATTTCTCCAGCTTCTCATGTTCCTTCTTCCTGATATTGCTGTCATTCGGAACCGCTACATCGATCACTACAGCCGTCTTCTTCTGTTTGTCTACCACCACTATGTCCGGTTGGTTAGCCACCACCATTTTGTCTGTCTGTATCTGGAAGTCCCACAGGATCTTAGCTTGGTCATTCTCCACCACCCTTGGGGGCATCCCCCATTTTGACCTCGGGACTTCCAGGTTATACTCGGCACAGATGTTCCTGTACACTATGCCGGCCACTTGGTTATGGCGTTCCATGTATGCCTTGCCTGCTAGCATCTTGCACCCTGCTGTTATGTGCTGGATTGTCTCTGGGGCATCTTTACACAGCCTGCACCTGGGGTCTTGCCTGGTGTGATAGACCCCAGCCTCTATGGATCTTGTGCTCAGAGCTTGTTCTTTCTTGGATCTTTCTTGTCTTTATGTCAGTGGCTTCTATCTCCTCCTTTGGCCAGCCTATTACCCCAGCAGGGTACCTGATCACGGGCAGGGCGTAGGTGTTGATGGCCCGGATCTTGTTCTTACCATTCAGCTGACTCCTCAGGACTTGCCTGACCCTCTGCAGGTACTTGGTGGTTGCAGCCATTCTAGCGGCCTCTTCATGGTTCCCATTCGCCTGCGGGATCCCCAGGTACTTGTAACTGTCCTCTATGTCTGCAATGTTGCCTTCTGGTAGTTCAATCCCCTCAGTTCTGACTACCTTCCCTCTCTTTGTTACCATTCGACTACACTTCTCCAGTCCGAACGACATTCCAATGTCATTGCTGTATAGCCTGGTAGTGTGGATCAGTGAATCGATGTCTCGTTCACTCTTGGCATACAGCTTGATGTCATCCATGTACAGGAGGTGGCTGACAACTGCTCCGTTCCGTAGTCGGTATCCGTAGCCAGTCTTGTTAATGATCTCACTGAGGGGGTTCAGGCCTATGCAGAACAGCAGTGGGGACAGAGCATCTCCTTGGTAGATCCCGCACTTGATGGTGACTTGTGCTATGGGCTTGGAGTTGGCCTCTAGTGTTGTACGCCACATCCCCATTGAGTTCCTGATGAAGGCTCTTAGGGTCCCATTGATCTTGTACAATTCTAGGCATTCCAGTATCCAGCTGTGGGGCATTGAGTCATAGGCCTTCTTGTAATCAATCCAGGCAGTGCACAGGTTGGTCAGTCTGGTCTTGCAGTCTCGGCTGATTGTTCTGTCTACCAGTAGCTGGTGTTTTGCGCCTCTGGTATTCTTGCCAATCCCTTTCTGTGCCCCACTCATGTATTGACCCATGTGCCTGTTCATCTTAGCCGATATGATGCCTGACAGGAGCTTCCACGTGGTGCTGAGGCAGGTTATTGGTCGGTAGTTGGATGGGACCGGTCCCTTCTTGGGGTCCTTGGGGATCAGGACCGTCCGGCCTTCGGTTAGCCATTCCGGGTGTCTCTCGTCAACTAGCAGCTGGTTCATTTGTGCTGCCAGACGCTCATGGAGTGCAGTCAGCTTCTTCAGCCAGTAGGCGTGGACCATGTTGGGCCCTGGTGCTGTCCAACTCTTCATACTGGAGACCCTTTCTTGGATATCTGCCACTGTGATGGTTACTGGACCCTGTTCAGGGAGGTCGCTATGGTCTGCCCTCAGATCCACTAGCCACTGAGCATTGCCGTTATGGGTTGCATCCTTCTCCCATATGCTCTTCCAGTATTGCTCCGTCTCCAGCCTTGGTGGTGTTGTTCTCTTATTGTTCCCTTGCCACTGGGAGTACACCTTTGCTGGTTCTGTGGAGAACAGCTGGTTTATTCTCCTGCCTTCTATCTCTCTGGTGTACCTCCTCAAGCGGCTGGCCAAGGCTGTGAGTCTTTGTTTGGCAGTTTGCTGTATTTGCTGTATTTCTTATGCACCTTCTTTGCCGCACCTTTCTGCAACTCCGTTAGTTGGCTAACCTCCCTCCGTGCTACTTTGATCTTGCCCTCTAGCCTCCTTCTCCATGGAGGGTACTGCCCCTTGTGGCTGTTCAACTTGTAGCCAAGCACCTCACTGATGCCGTATTGTAGATCAGCTTGTTAGTGTCGGTAATCGTGGTTGTAGGTATTGTCCGTAGAGCTGCATTAACATCATCTAGCAGACCTTCTGAGGGTACTTCACGTAATCTTGGTAACCGGCTACAGGGGATCCAGGTTTCAAGCTTGGCCATGATCCTATTTCTCAGGTCAGTTCCTCTCGCACTCAACGATCCTTCTCCTATCGCACTTGGGGCTATGTACCCAATCTCGGGTTGGGGTGATGATATCTCCCCCCTGACCTGGCGTCCTGACTCCTCCTTGCCGTAGCATTTATGTTGTACCTCGTCAATCTCTAGCTGTGATAGCAGTCCCTTCTTTCGAATGTTGGAACACTGAGCTACTAGTTGTTTCGCCGTCATTGTGCATGTTGGGTATCGAAGAATCCATAGGTCCCTCAACCTATTCATGTAGCCCCTTCCGCCAGGGTTACTTGCGTAGTAGCATTCCAACAACGCCCTGTTTTCGTCTCTTGCCCACCGATGCCTTCTTGTTCCAGTAGCCCACTTGTCGTCAGGGTGCCCTGGTTCCTCAACACCTGACGCGGACCTTGTTGATCCGGGCGACGTCCGAGCCGGCATGCCTTCATATTTATCTGTCTCGCTCATGTCTGCGGTAGGCTTGCTTAGCATAGGGGGTCTCGCCTTAGGACCCTTACTGGATACAGACGCCCCAGGCAGGAATCGAACTTGCGACCCTCTGCTCCAAAGGCGTGTAGTCTAACCACTACGCTATCCAGCTAATATATATATATATATATATATATATATATTAACTGTATAATACCAGTAGGCCAGCTCTAATAGTAATTTGTTATGGCTTTGCGGGCCAAATGTAATTAGGCTGTGGGCCAAATTTGGCCCGCGGGCCAGAGTTTGACACCTATGGCATAGAGGATGGCATTCACCACACAGACTCATAGAATGTCCTGAGCATTGACCGACAGATGTTAAAAGACTTCAGCCACCTCAGAAAATAGAGACATTTCTGGCCCTTCCTGTACAGCGCAGTGGTGTTTTGAACCCAGTCCAGTTTATTGTCTATGTCTACTCTGAGGCATTTATAGCCCTCCACAATGTCAACATCGACCCCCTGGATTGAAACAGTGGTTGCAGGTTTCCAGTTCCTCCTAAAGTCCGTGGAAAGAAAACTTATTTTTACAGCGAAAAAACCCTTAACTTCCGAGCAAGCACTAGTGATGTGCGGATTGATCCTGAAATATCGATTCCTCCAATACCAATCATTTATGTTCTAGAATCGATTCTCACATTAAAATATCAATATTTTAGTAATTTAGGGTAAATTTGTAGTTCATCATTAACAGGAACACAGTGGAAAGAAACTATATCATTCGGATTGTCTACATTCAAAGGAACTACTTCCTCTTCCGCCTTTCATAAGGAACTGTGTGAAATACGTCTGTATAAATGTCTCACAGCCCCTTGGCGTGCGCACTCACAACAATGGCTGAGCGTAGTTGAGTCATGTGTGGACTTGTTTTACCTCCACAAACAGCTGAGACGTGGTTTGCGATACATGTGGCAAAAAAGTGAGGTGTTGTGGTCATACATGCCAACCTTGACACCTCAGAATTAGGGAGACATTCAGAGGGGCTGTTGGGGGGGGGGGATAAATAAATTTACAGTGTTTATTTATCGGATAAAATACATTAAATCACCGTTATTATTGGCCAGCCCGGAAACAGCGCGGGTGTCCAAATTCAGAGGCTGCTTCCACCTGAGGACCGGCCTTCGTGGTCTAAAGAAAGCCGGGTAGTACGGCACGAGCTCCCTCGGCGGACTGAAACTCTGCCGTCTGCTCCTTGCTATCTAAAATATAACCGGGCACTGACGTAAACTCTCGACCGTCTCACACTTTGTTTAATCAGTTTTCTGTTTGTCATTTATTCAGCTGTGTGAAAACCCCGGAGGAACCCTCCCGAGGGATTAATAAAGTTAAATTTTATTTAATCTAATCTAATAACTTTAATCTCAGCCAAACCGATTTACTCACGAACAAATAAAACACTGAAAAAGCCAAACAAGAACATTTTTAGGTTATCAAAGTGACTTATATATCATGTTTAACGACCGCGGGGGTTTGAAGACGATGTGTCGGCTCAGATATTTGAAGTTCACACAGCTACATTCTCACCTGACAACATGTTAAAAGTTTTTTGTGACCCAGAAAGAGAAATAAGAGTGATATTAAAACTAAGTCGCTGCCGCCATTGTTGGAGACTGGAATTGGCTATGAATTCTGCGATATGGTTTTTCACTTTTGTTGTCCAGGTGGAAATTCAGGAGAAATTCGGGAGAATGGTGGCTCCGGGAGAATTTCAGGAGGGGCACTGAAATTTGGTATTCTCCCGGAAAAATCAGGAGGGTTGGCATGTATGGTTGTGGCAACATCACTAACCTTGTCACACATCTCAGAGTAACTCATATCACAGAATATGACGAGCGTATGTTGAGACTGAAGAGGACAGGGACAGGTGGTGCTAGGGTGAGAGTCTCTCACGGAGTCCTTTAGTGCTGCAGGCAGGCAACGTGTTCAAATAGCCACAACTTCAGGTTTTTTATTTCTATATGATGAACTCTGCATTGTTACGTGATAAGAACAAGTAATCTGATGTCCTGTAATCATTATGACGCTATAATTTAAGATACAATAAATAAAATCCGTTTTTGTACAAAGTATCGGAATCGGATCAGTATCGTCGATACCACCCTGAATATTACTTGGTATCGGATCGGAAAGGAAATCAGTGGTATCGCACCCGTTATGTGTCTGTGAGCGAGGGAGGGAGAGAAAGGAAATCAGTGGTATCGCACATCACTAGCAAGCACCCAGGACGCTACGACGTAATGGGAAATTCACAGACAAACTCACGGATTCTTCCACTGACCGCTGCGGCACACCTGCACCAGGGCAAACATCCGCCTGCTATACAGGTGAAAATAGAGCAACAGGCCCGCTGAGTCCTTGATTTTATCAAAAAAAGTTGTAAAGTTGTTTTTGTAGGATGGCACATTGATTGTGTTTAAATATCAGAATCAGAATACTACCATACCTTGGTACGTCTATTCTGCAAGAGTAATTTGGTTTTACAAAAGCAGTTTTATATCTTTTTAAAAACAAGAGTGTTGCAGTGCTCGCATTTAATCAAAAGACAACTGAGTAGAAGATGCATTTTTATTAAAGAGGTTCCATTCAGTCACTCTGAGTGACGGTTGGCATGTCACTTTTGGATTCACCTCTCATCTTAATCACCCTCATCGCTTTCTTTAATGCCTTCAAGTCGGGAGTCTTGTTCTTCAGTGTCGCTGTCAGCAAATTCATCCCACCAGTGGAACTGTTTGCTTGCATTACTTTTCTCATCATCACTGTCTTCCTCTCTAAACTGTCTCCTAAATCCTCCAGGAAGCAGATCCTCCGCTGCTTCTCCTTCATCCGGGTTGGCTTCATAGTCAACCTCAGCAGCAGCAAGGTCACTTTCATCTTGATGAGCTTCATTGCGTTCCTCTTCATCGTTGCTGCTGTCAGCATTTTGATCATCATTATTATAATTGCAATAATTGTGGTCATTTTCAGTATCTCTGTTATTGTGGTCATTTCCATCATCAGAGTTGCTGTCATCATGTCCATCATCAGAGTTGCTGTCATCAATTTCAAAACGAATGTTGAAGAAATTATTCTGATTGATTCTGAGGGCATGCTCAAAAATCTCACTGTAAATATCTACCATCAGCTATCAAAGTTACAGCATCAAAAGTAAGTTTCACTTATAAAGCAGTTCCCCCAAAACTCACCTTTTTTTCAAAGAAACTGTTCTATGAAAATGTCCTAGTTCAGCTGTGTGTGTATCTGCTTGTTGCTGAAGTCATAAATATGTTTCAGTTGTAACATTTAAACCTGCACTGTAACTGTGCAATAGCTGTGATGTCATAAGAACTACCAGATTTCCATCCCATGACTGTTCCTTAAAATTCCACCTCAGGAAGGCCAACTCTGATGGCCTTCATCAGGGCTTATGTAAGCTTACTTCAGGAGTACCAATGTAGCCACTGTACTCCAGGTACCCTATGACCCTGATGGAGGGAGGTGTTAGCCCTTTTCTAACACAAAAATCAGTATAAATCACAATATACTGATTGTCATGGTCCTGGGTCGGTGACCCAGCGCTTTTAGTTATCATTTTCTAGTTTATGATGATGATTATTATTGTTTGAGTTCTGTGTGTTATATTTGGTCTGCCTTTGAGTCTGTGTCTCTGTCTATGGTGTCACCCCATCTGTTTGTGAATCTGTCTGTTTAGTTCAATGTCTTGTCTGGTTCCATGTGTCTGAGTTTCCTGTTTTATTGTGAAGGTCCGCGTCGTATGTGAGTGTGTTCAGTTTACATTTCCCCTGTCCCGTCAGCCCAGATTCCTCCCAGCTGTGTTGCCCTCCTGTCTCTCATCCCCTGATTACTGGTGTGTGTATTTAAGCCCTGTGTGTTCTCCTGCCTGTTGCCGGTTCGTCTGTGTTCCTCCGTGTCAGTCTGTTACCCTGTGTTCCACGGTGTCCTGTTCCTCGTCTGCGTCTCTCTGCTATTCATCATCTGTTGTCATATGCTCCCAGGTCTGTTATTTTTAGTTCTCCCTGTTTAGGTGTCTTTAGTTGTTTGTTATGCCCCACTGTTTGTTTGCCACTACACCTCTGTAAATAAAACCACCGGTATCTCATCCACTGCCTGCATCTTGGGTCCTCCTTCTAAATCCACACGGCTCGCCTCGGCAGCCGTGACAGTACGAACCGGCCACTATGGACCCAGCAGCATTCAACCTGCCCAAGGAGCTCCGGGAGGACATTGTTTACTCCGTGGACAAATTAATCAACGCGTGGCTGGAGCATGAGGGGAGAGAATTTCGCCAAGCCGTGGCTAATCGGCTACAGCGCTTGGTTTCTGGTCTCCCCTGGCTGCTCAGCTCACTTCACCCGCTCGCACAGAATTTCATTCTGAATGGACTCCGTCTTCACCCCCCGGCTGCTACCACCCACCCTGCAGCTCATGCTTCACTGCCCAGTCCGACAGAGGATGTTCTGCCCGGCCCGTCAACCCAGCCTTCGAGGGGGAAACGGCGCTCACGCTGCCGACGCTCCTCGCCACAGTCGGACCTGGGGATTTCCGAGCAGCCAGCTGTGGTGAGTGGACAGGACAGTATTATTGGTCTGAACTGTGGGACCGTTTACTCAGGGGTGATGTTCTGTACGGCACAGGACAAAAACTGTTTATCGCCAGAAGCTCAGTTAGCCGCCCGGCCAGAAGCTCAGTTAGCCGCCCGGCCAGAAGCCCAGTCGCCACCTCCGCCACATTCAGCCTCACAATCCATAGCTCAATTACAGTCACAGCCAGACTTATTACAAACCCTGTTACAATCCATGGCCCAGTCAGTAGCCCGGTTAGCAGAAGAATCATTAGCTTTATCCTCAGTTCAGCCTCCTGTTCAGCAGTCACCAGCCCTGCATCCTGTGTCAGTTGCTCCACCACCTGTTCAGCCATCACCTTCACCTACTCCTCCTGTACAGCAAGCCATGTCAGTCCAACCCATAACGGACAGTTCAACAACTCCGTACTCTAAGCAGAGAGACAAACCCAAGAACAATGTCAACATTCCTCAAAGGCTGGCCAGTTCTGAGACTGAGATGCACTCCAGGGCCTCCCCAGAGGCTGGGTTTCAGCCCCCATCAGACTCTGGACCCCTGGAGTTTAAGAAGCCAGCTGAGGACTGCACCCAGCTGTCGCTGCCTGAGCAGGGTCAATGCTCTGCGCAGCTGCAGGCCGCTATGTGTTTGCCAGAGGCCCGTGTGCCTGCTGGTCCTGTTCTGTCCATGCCAGAGGCCCGTGTGCCTGCTGGTCCTGTTCTGTCCATGCCAGAGGCCCGTGTGCCTGCTGGTCCTGTTGCGTTCCTGCCAGAGGCCCGTGTGCCTGCTGGTCCTGTTGCGTTCCTGCCAGAGGCCCGTGTGCCTGCTGGTTCTGTTGCGTTCCTGCCAGAGGCCCGGGTGCCTGCTGGTTCTGTTGTGTTCCTGCCAGAGGTCTCCGCACCTGCTGGTTCTGTTCTGTGTGTGCCAGGGGCTCCAGTGCCCACTGGTTCTGAGACTGTTTTTGCTGGGGGGCCCGAGGAGCCCGTCCAGCCTTCTGCCTCGTCAGCTGGGGGGCCCGAGGAGCCCGTCCAGCCTTCTGCCTCGTTAGCTGGGAGGCCCGAGGAGCCCGTCCAGCCATCAGCTGCAGTCTCATCTAGAGATGGACCGATCCGATATTACGTATTGGTATCGGTCCGATACTGACCTAAATGACTGGATCGGATATCGGAGAAAAATAAAAAATGTAATCCGATCCATTAAATATCACGAAAGCACCTCACAAAACTTGCAACACGCCGTAACTCACCTCAGAACGTTAGCATGTCGGAGCAGTATGCATCACGTGATAGAGCAGCTGTGGCATGCGGTCTGGATAGCATTTGGAGCTTCGCTAGCAACCTGGCATTTCATCTCCGACAAAGTTATCCCCGAGAGAAGTAAAGCAAGTGTGTAAGTCCATCTCTGAATGTTTGTAAAGCATTCCTGCGTTAAGCTTAACAAGCGATATATGGAGCGACTGCCTCTTCTTGCTGCTACTTCAATCATGAAACTGATCAATGATCAGCTGATCGTCTCTCTCCTTTGTTTTTGGCCCACTTTGCACCAGAAAGAGGAAACCAGCGGCTGAACAACAGCAGCACGTTTAAGCTTGATAAGCTGTTGTTAGAATTTATTTAATATTACTTTCTACACCAGGATCTTTTTCTACGTAGCTGACGCTGGTAACTGTGCAGGGGCGGATCTAGCAAAGTTTAGCCAGGGGGGCCGATAGGGCATTAACTGGGAAAAGGGGGCACAAAGACATACTTTTCTTTCTTATTCTCATTTAAAATGTCGAGCTTTTAATAAATAATTATCTGACACCCAAAGTTTTAATTTGATGTAAAATGAATAGAAGTCAATTACTGTATATAGTGACTATTAAGTCTAATATATATACCCTAGTAAGCTATAGTACTTTTTCCTTTGGGAAGGTACCATCTGTGCAGTCTGCAATTTTGTTGAAGAAAGATGTTGAATCTATTTAATATTTCTTGAAAAATAATTGATTTCTGTGCATTTTTTTTTTCACACTGCATCAAATTAAGGTTGATTACGTCGATTAAGCATCATGAGGTGGCGCGTGAGGGGTGGTTCCCTATTTTTTATTTATTTATTTTTGTTGTTGCTGGGAGTTGGAACCCTATTAGTTAGGTTGCTTAATATTTACGCTAAGTACTCTTTAAAATACCAGAATAGGGAGGATGGTGTAGGTTTAAGTTTATTAGATTGATCAGTATTGCTGAACTATGAAATATTTTTTTTGTATACAGGTATAACAGAATAGCTTTAGTGTAGTTGTTGTTTTAAACTTTAGTATGAACTTGCAGACTTGCAAAATGCAGCAAGATATTTTAAAAAACAGTTTTGTTGATTAAAAAACACTATCGGATTCATATCGGTATCGGCAGATATCCAAATTTATGATATCGGTATCGGACATAAAAAAGTGGTATCGTGCCATCTCTAGTCTCATCACCAGCTGCAGTCTCATCGCCTGCTGCAGCTTCATCGTCCTCACCTGCTGCAGCTTCATCGTCCTCGCCTGCTGCAGCTTCATCGTCCTCGCCTGCTGCAGCTTCATCGTCCTCGCCTGCTGCGGCCTCAAAGTCTTCGGCCTCGCCTGGTCCAGCCCCCGTGTCTTCGGCCTCGCCTGGTCCGGTTTCAGCATCTGCTTCAGCATCCTCATCGCCTGGTCCAGCATCTGCTTCAGCATCCTCCTCGCCTGGTCCAGTGTCTGCTTTGGCTTCATCCGCTTCGCCTGGTCCAGCCACTGCTTCATCCGCTTCGCCTGGTCCAGCCACTGCTTCATCCGCTTCGCCTGGTCCAGCCACTGCTTCATCCGCTTCGCCTGGTCCAGCCACTGCTTCATCCGCTTCGCCTGGTCCAGCCTCTGTGTTCTCATCAGCGTCGCCTGGTCCGGCTCCAGCATCCTCATCAGCGTCGCCTGGTCCGGCTCCAGCATCCTCATCAGCGTCGCCTGGTCCGGCTCCAGCATCCTCATCAGCGTCGCCTGGTCTGGCTTCTGCTTCAGCATCAGCTGCTTCGCCTGGCCCAGCTTCAGCCTCCTCATCAGCTGCTGCCTCGCCTGGTCCAGCCTCTGCTTCTGCTTCAGCCTCGCCTGGTCCAGCCTCCTCATCAGCGTCCGCCTCGTCTGGTCCAGCCTCCTCATCAGCGTCCGCCTCGTCTGGTCCAGCCTCCTCATCAGCGTCCGCCTCGTCTGGTCCAGCCTCCGCTTCAGCTTCCGCCTCGTCTGGTCCAGCCTCCACTTCACCTGGGGCTGCAGGGGCCACGCAGCCTTCAGGTCCCCTACTACCACCTCCACATCGTCGGTCATCTGCCTGGCCGCTTGTTGGGCATCTCCGCCACCGTGGACGCCCTCCTGAACGCCGCTGTTGCCGTCCGCACGGTCGGCCCCCAGAACTGTTTCCACGCCGCTGTTGCCGTCCGCACGGTCGGCCCCCAGAACTGTTTCCACGCCACTGCCTACTGCGTGGCCGGCATTGGGACCTGCCCCGCTGCCATTCGCATGGTCGGCCTCCTGAACTTGACCATCTGGGCCTTTTGGACTCTGTCCCTCCGTCCTGGGCCCCCTCCGCCCACCCTGGTCGGGTGCTTTTCTTTTTTGGTTTTGGTCCGTTTTTGTGTTTCTGCTGGGCTGTCTGGAGCCAGCCCTTGAGGGGGGGGTACTGTCATGGTCCTGGGTCGGTGACCCAGCGCTTTTAGTTATCATTTTCTAGTTTATGATGATGATTATTATTGTTTGAGTTCTGTGTGTTATATTTGGTCTGCCTTTGAGTCTGTGTCTCTGTCTATGGTGTCACCCCATCTGTTTGTGAATCTGTCTGTTTAGTTCAATGTCTTGTCTGGTTCCATGTGTCTGAGTTTCCTGTTTTATTGTGAAGGTCCGCGTCGTATGTGAGTGTGATCAGTTTACGTTTCCCCTGTCCCGTCAGCCCAGATTCCTCCCAGCTGTGTTGCCCTCCTGTCTCTCATCCCCTGATTACTGGTGTGTGTATTTAAGCCCTGTGTGTTCTCCTGCCTGTTGCCGGTTCGTCTGTGTTCCTCCGTGTCAGTCTGTGTAACTCTGTGTTCCACGGTGTCCTGTTCCTCGTCTGCGTCTCTCTGCTATTCATCATCCGTTGTCATATGCTCCCAGGTCTGTTATTTTTAGTTCTCCCTGTTTAGGTGTCTTTAGTTGTTTGTTATGCCCCACTGTTTGTTTGCCACTACACCTCTGTAAATAAAACCACCGGTATCTCATCCACTGCCTGCATCTTGGGTCCTCCTTCTAAATCCACACGGCTCGCCTCGGCAGCCGTGACACTGATATTTAAAAAAACATAACCATGCTAACAGACAGTCATTTCTAAGTAGTGATCAGTGTTGGTCAAGTTACTTGAAAAAAGTAATCAGTAACTAATTACCGATTACTCCCCCAAAAAAGTAATTAGTTACTTCGTTACTTCGTTACTTTTTAAAAACACGATTTACACCCTGAATAGGTGATAAAGCGATAGATCTGTCAGCCCAATTCTACTTTTTCTGCATAATCCATCGTACAAAATGTAATCAAATGGAAAAGTCTCTTTTTAAAACTTGTTTTAATCTTTTAACTTTATGCATCAAGCAAAAATTTAATTATCTGCAACATTCTCTGACTGGAAGAAATTAGTTTAACATTTAAACCTATTTCCTGCACATTCCAGCACATTATTTTTTTGTGTGTGTGTTTACACTCACTCTTTCAAATAGATGCAAGTAAAACACAGCAGAAAATAAAGTCAAAGACTCAGCGGTCCTGTTGCTCTATTTTCACCTGTAAAGCAGGAGTGGGGCAGGCGGAGGTTTACCCTGGTGCAGGTGTGCCGCGGTCAGTGGAAGAAGCCGCGAGTTTCTCTGTGAGTTTCCCATTACGTCGTAGCTACTCGGTGTTTGCTTGGAAGTTTAGGGTTTTTTCGCTGTAAAAAGAAGTTTTCTTCCCACGCACAGCGGACACTAATGTTTTTGTCACTTTTTATGGAATCAAACTCAAAGTAAGGTCAGTACTTCCACGCTTTAAACGCTGCACGCTCATACTCTCTCCCGCACTGATATATGATGCACTGTTGATCAAGTAACGCGTTACTGCCCATCTCTGTACATATGTGGACGCCAGGTCCTAGGAGGTTAAGGTGCCTGGGAAGGGAAAAACTGCATTATAGGTGGCAGAAAATTCACCTCTGTTCAAGGATCATCATTCACAGTGAACATAGATGGCCTCTTTCATTCCTCTTTCAAACCATCTGTCTTCTCTGTAAAAGATGTGAACGTCAGCATCCTTGAAAGAGTGACCTTTGTCTTTTCGACAGACATGTACAGCGGAGTCTTGTCCCATCGAGGTGGCTCTTATATTTTGTGCCGTGCATTATGTAGATGTGATCCTTGGAGAAGACTCTGCTTTGTTCCTCTGATAAACCTGCTACATAAGGGATGACAGTGTTGTTCCATTTGTCATTCTGTTTCTCCCTAATTAATTGAAACCTTCTTTCCTACCCATCTTCGCTATTTTCATGAAAGCCCAATTGAGATAACCACATTTTAAGAGCTTACTTCACATGTGTGTGTTCCTTCGTTTTCCCTTCTGGCTTAGAGGGAACATTTTCTTCCTGGTGTTGCAGGTTCCTGATTACTCCAAGTTTGTGTTCCAGAGGGTGGTGGGAGCCAAAAAGGAGGTACTGGTCCGTGTGTGTGGGCTTTCGGTAAACTTCAATGTTGAGGTTTGATCTCCACTTGGCAGTGTGCATGCATGTACAGTGTGTGTATGGTGTGTAGTTCAATGTGTAGTAGCAGTGTGTGTCCATTTACCTTTGTGGTGGGGAGCCTGTCTCAGCAGCCGAAAAAAAGCTCTTAGCTGCACTGATTCTAGTCGCTGGTGCCTTGTCTTGCGGTCTTGCGGGTTGCACACTTCGTGCTCACATGGGATCCTGGAGCCAGCCATTCCCCTGGCATATTGCCCATGGTCACACATTTCACACAGACAACGGATCCTCACAGTGGCTGCCTGAGGTCAGTGAGTTCTCTGACGTCGCGGGCGCCCCCCTGTTCCCACGGTCTTGCAAGTTCACGAGCAGTAATGTAGAAACTAATGGCTTATCTGTTGAAGCCGGGGCAGTCAGTGTTTATTTGTGTGTTGTTTTCTGGGAAGGCCAAGAAAGAGCTAGAACACCTAGCAGGAACTCCCTGCTCATTGACTCCCTGTAACTAAGGTTACGGACTCCCTGCTGGCTAGGCTACACGGGGCTATGTCTACCCAGGCTTGTCTAACCAATTTGGTGTTCATTTCATCCCTCTACCTGCATCACCTGTCCCATCACATGCTGGCAGGTTCTGGGGACCCTGACATTGCACCTGAGCTGCTGGCCACTTCCACTCACCTGGCTTCCCTACCCTGCCAGCTCTCCTCTTTCCACCATGCCTAAGTGGGCAAAGTGGGGATAGTGGATGCCTCACAGGCAATGGTGAAGTTTTTTGGCCCTCGGGTGGCATCCACTCCCCTATCTGCGTGAGGCCAGGCCCATCTTCCTGCAACCCCTCCCAGCACCTGCCCTCCAGCAGGAGCCAGTAGAGGGCGACTATCAGGAGGAGGATACTGACTCTGGGGTCCACTTCCCCGACATGCCCATCGTCCACAAGTTCGACCACACATACAGCCCAACGGTCACACCTCACCAATAGTTTGCTTCGCTTTAGTTTACTGAACAGTCACTGCTTTAAATATGTTTTACTTATTAGCCAATATAATTTCTTGGTTAAATTTATTTTTTTCATCACACCATACAATGTTCATAGGGAGTGTACACATGTCACGTGGCAGTGAAAGAGGCCACACGAAACAATGGTCAAAATTCTGTTTTATGTTATATTAATTCATCTTTCTTTGTTTGAGTAACCTGGGGGTTTGGCTTCTCCTCCCTGATTGGTAAAAGGTGTGGCAGAGGGCTAATTGATCTGAAGTACTGCTGAAAGCCTCATTGGACTAAACCAAATGCTTCAGTGCCTGGGTGGTGTTTGGAGTTTGTTTAATCATTTTGTGTTAGTAGATTATATGGCAGCCATTTGTCTTCCCCTTGTGTGTCATATGGTGTACCTAAGCCAGTATTTAAGTTCATGTGTCATTTCAGCAGGTCAGTTTGTCTTATGTTTGTTTGAGGTTTTGTTAGTTGGGTTCATTAAGGTTCAGGATCAGATGCATTTGCTTTATATGTGTGTTATGAGCAGTTTGCCTTATGGGCGTGACCTTCCTGTGCTTTTTGATTTGTTGGAGTCCGATCAGATCCAGCAATGCCATGTAGCCGTTACCAGAGCACAGGCTAAGCAAGTCAATACCCACTCTGAGATTCTGAGTGCGCTGCCCAAGACCACAGCTTGCATCAAACGCCATTTTTACTGGCCTGGTCTGAGCAAAGATGTGGCTCCATTTTGTAAAAGTTGCCCACAGTGTCAGATAGCATCTGTTAAAATTTCCATCAGCGCTGCACTCCAACCTCTCCCTGTCATCGGCATTCCTTTTGAGCATCTTGGAATGGAAATTGTAGGGTCTGTTGAGAGGAGCAAAGCGGCATTCCCAGGTGGAAAAGTGTGCGGCATCACTCCAGAGAACATGTTTCCACTGCTCTAGACTCCAGTGGCAGCATATTTTAAATCATGGATCTAACACTTTGCATTGCATTTGGTGATGTAAGACTTGGATGTATGAGTATGCGCGACAGCTTCCTTTACAGCTTTTGTTCTCAGCTTACTCAAGAACGTGTAAATCACCTCTCAGTTTTTCAATTTTTCAACAAGGGCCAGTTGCCACAGCTACTGTTTCATCTCCATTTTCTTGGATGTACATCAATGATCAGATAGTTGTTCACACTCTAACTCATATTGCTCCTTTGCTTTGCCTCAGTTCTAGTTTCCTTCTCCACCTTGGTCCTTTGTTATTTCATCATCCTACAACGCTTTTTATCTTCTTCTTCAATGACTGAATCATCTGTCATCAACCACAGCATTAATGATTGTAACATAGTCCTCTTTCTCCAAATTCCCCTTACCACCAACACCATACTAGTGTTAGACTTGGGCAAACTAAGAGGTCCTGGACAACGTAACCTGAACTTCCAGAGTCTGGAAAATGAAAAGTATGCTTATATTTAACTAAATTATTTTGCTCAGTCATAATTACAGCAACATCTGCAAACTACAGAATCCTCTTCGATTTGGAATAGATCAGTGATGTCCAACTCCAGGCCTCAAGGGCTGGTGTCCTGCAGGTTTTAGATGTGACCTTGACAGTGTTGGGGAGTAATGGAATACATGTACCGGCGTTGCGTATTTAAAATGGTAAATGGCCTGTATTTATATAGCGCTTTACTAGTCCCTAAGGACCCCAAAGCACTTTACACATCCAGTCATCCACCCATCCACACACACATTCACACACTGGTGATGGCAGCTACATTGTAGCCACAGCCACTCTGGGGCACACTGACAGAGGCGAGGCTGCCGGACACTGGCGCCACCGGGCCCTCTGACCACCACCAGTAGGCAACAGGTGAAGTGTCTTGCCCAAGGACACAAAGACCGAGACTGTTCAAGTCGGGGCTCAAACCGGCAACCTTCTGATTACAAGGCGAACTCCCAACTCTTGAGCCACGATCGCCCAAAATCTAAAATACAAAATATGAGTAACTGTATTCCGTTACAGTTTCCATTTAAAAAGGTGGTATTCGGAATACAGTTACTTTGTTGAAATAAGTGGATTACACAGCGGTCTTTTCCTGTTTCATATGTTAGGCTATGCCCTCTCTATTTTTGATAATTCCACGTCATTGGAAACCCAAACAAAACACGCATTAAGAGGCTCTAATGTGTGTGTCTGAATCTAGCGGCCTATGTCACCCCTACTTGCGGCCCGCATAATGAAAAATTATTGTTCAAAAAATGATTTAATATGAAAGCAATAGGCAGAGTGTTACAGGCATAGCCCTAAAGAATGTAACCTTATGGGCAGTGTAGCCCAGTTGTAAGTAAGCTATTAAGACTCGTCTGTACACTGTGTTCGTGTTTTCCTCTGAAACAATAAGTTCTGTTGGAGCAGCCTTTCAACACCTCTCTCTGTCTCTCGCTAGCAAAGTTGACCCAGACAACAAAGTAAAGCTAGTTTTTGGTTACGAGTCCAACACGGAACCCGACATATTAGCCAGAGGTCCCTTTACTATGGTTCAGCGTCGCGGACCTGTTTTATATACAAGATCGCTGCAAAAAGTGCAGCCTTACCTAATGTCCACCTACTGTTACTCATTTATATTAAGATTTAAACATCTAGTTGGTGTTGGTGTGGTGAGTATTCTTCAGTAATAGTAATAAATCACACAGCAGTAGTACATTCACTGGACTGTTTGAATCTTATTATTATATTTTTACTACCCAGTATTTGAACATTTTTTATGTGTCTATTCGATTCGTTCTGATTATAAGAAAGGCCAGTTTGCTTTAAAAAGTCCAAAAAGTCAGTACCGTGCAGTAATAAAACAGAAGTACACCAGAAAAAATCCAGCTTTTGAAAGCAAATGAAGTTGTGAGAGAACAAATCTTTACAGTGAAGGAAGCAAATGTGATTGTGTAACTCCTGTATGGAAATGTTTGCTCCGAACAAAATATTAGGAAAAAGCATGCATAGCAATCAATAACCCTCTATCCCTCCCAATAAGCCGCTGAATCATAATTTCCTTCTGATTGTGAATCACAGTTTCAGCTTCAAAGCTCATGTCCCAGCTTCACACTGATTCACCTGCCTCTGCACTCTTCGAGGCCAAAATTGCAAAAAGAAAAAGCTTCCCCACATTCTGAGGTCAGGAGAAATGCTTCCCTCGTGTAATCACGCTCTATTGCTTGCTCTGGTCTCTCACTGACAAGCTCTGGAGAACCTTTTCTGACACAGATCACAACTCTGAGTGATGTCAACTCCAGACAACAGATACAGATCGGAAATGAACAAGACTAAAAAGCTGAGTCACCCAGATGTATGCAGGAGTGTTAACAGCATGCATTTACATACATACAAGTATAATAAATACCTCTGTTACCATCCACTTATAATGTTTGGTTGTTCACAGAAATGGATATGAGCCAGGAAAAGCGGCCAAGTGTTTTCACCAAAATTTTTCCATAACACAGCTGAAATGTCTAAAATAGTCAGAAGCTTTCACAGCAGCAATGGAAGCTTGTGGCTGGGAGCTTTTATGGATCCTTTCAGTAATAATCTAGAAGACAGCTAACAGATGCTGCTTACATAAATGAACAGTGGACACTTGACCTCACAACTTCTTAGATCATCGTTGTTTGCTTTTTGCTTTTGGGGGCATACTGCAAGCTACCCAGGCACTGAAGGATGACAAACTTCCAGATGTCTGAAGTTATTACAGTTTGTTGGGAGCAGTGTGTTTTATAGTGACAGGAGGGTCTGAACAGATATGTGAAAGTTTTGACATATATCTGCTTCTGCTACTTTCTTCTTTATCAGGTGAATTTGTAAAAGATTCCACTAAACAGTCACTTTAACTGATTTTCTCGCAAATAATCAAAGAGTAAGTTCTCCAGATCCAGCTATCATCCATGTATTTCAGACGAAATCTAGTTTTCTCTTTTTGTTCAAATACTTTCTAATAATATAACACACATATATCAGATGTTGCTCCCTTCCGTTGTGAGAAGTCACTGAATGACGGTATATTGACGAGTGACAGTTTCCTAAAAGGAACAAGCACACACCCTAACCCTAACCGTTTTGTCTAAAGACTGATCATTTACCAACATAGTACATTCACATCGACGCAAAGGCACTTCAAATCAATACATGAGATCTGCATACAATTCAGACCAGCTGCAGTCTACATCAGCAGAGCGCCTAGACTTCTATGAGTTTTAATTATTCACAAGTACGCTTCATCGAACAAAACTGGGGCAGGGAGATGAATTACAGGGAGGCAGATTACAACTCTCCGCCCCTCCCATCCCTTGCTAACCATCTGCCAAGCTTCTAACTAAAAATAGGTGTTAGACATGCGTAGAGACGTCAAAAAATGTGCTCGTCTGAATAGAATAGATTTGAAAAGCATGAGAGGTGTTGCCATGGGCATATAAACAGTGTTGGGGAGTAACGGAATACATGTGCCGCCGTTACGTATTTAAAATACAAAATATGAGTAACTGTATTCCGTTACAGTTACCGTTTAAAAAGGTGGTATTCAGAATACAGTTACTTTGTTGAAATAAATGGATTACACTGCGGTACTTTCCTGTTTCATATTGTCGCGGGTCAGGACTGTTTGGTTTTGTTTGACAGCTACGTTCTGTTGTTCCAGGCGGCAGCGTTACGGTTGCCATGGTTACAGGGCGACACGCTCTCTCTCTCTCTCTCTCTCTGCGACTGTGTGTTTCCTGGGTGAGAGAGCGCCTTTTCGTTGTTGTTGTTGTTGTTGTGCTAAGCTAACAGGCAGAATGCTACAGATATAGCTCTAAAGAATGTAGCATCATGGGCAGTGTAGTCCGTGCTGCAGGGAGAATGGACTGCCATACACGTTATGTGTCTGTGAGTGCGAGGAGGGAGAAAAAGGGGAGTGGAAAGGTACGAGTTGTCATCGAGCAAAAACGGGAGCTGGAAGCATGTAAATATAATAATAACCACTGCAGCCAAGAAGAGTGCCTGACGAGCCCAGTTGTAAGTAAGCTATTAAGACTCGACTGTACACCGTGTTCGTGTTTTCCTCCGAAAACAATAAGTTCCGTTGGAGCAGTCTTTCAACACCTCTCTCTGTCAAGAAAAGTTGACCCACACAACAAAGTAAAGCTAGTTTTCGGCTACGAGCCGACAGGGACCCCGCCGTATTAGTCAGAGGTCCCTTTACTACAGTTCGGAGTCGCGGACCTTCAGTAATAGTAATAAATCACACAGCAATAGTACATTCACGTTGTTGTAAAAAGCATGATAATATATTAAGTAATCCAAAGTATTCAGAATACGTTACTGTCATTGAGTAACGTAACGGAATACGTTACAGAATACATTTTGGGGCATGTATTCTGTAATCTGTATTGGAATACATTTTAAAAGTAACCTTCCCAACACTGCATATAAATGGGTTATGAGAACAAAAAGTAAAAAAGTATTGTAAACTATAGAAGTGCACCTGTAGATAAACATAGCTACGAGGTAAACAGCACATTTGCTTTTATTTAATTTATTAAGACAGATGAAGCTCGAAACAGACCAGCAGCCTCAGTCTGAGATAAACTGCACCATTTAATCTCAGATTGTAGAACACCTGGGGGTCACTGTAGCTCTGTTTCATCTCCACCCACCTCCAGCATTCACTCACCAGCCCCATACTGCTGCCTGAGGATGCCTGCGTCTCCTGACAGGGGTGAAGCTGATGACCTGGCCACTGAGGTGGTGGATATGAAGGGAGACAGGAGACCAAGCTGAGACTCTTGAGACACCCGCTGCTTCCCCAGCCCTGGCATTTGACCTCCTGCAAAATTTTTGCGAGGCTCAGAGGTGGCCCTCCAAGATGAGGCACCTCCCAAAGCTGTGATGGTATTCCTCAGTGATCCACGGTTCTGAATGTGTGACACAGCCTCTTCAGCCACCATGCTGTCAGCCAGTGTGACATGCAGTGTAGCATGAACATTAAATTCCTGACTTTCATCAGCCCACAGATCAGAAACACGGCACTCATACACGCCCTCGTCTTCTTTCTTCACCTTGGACAGGCTGAGGCTGTGAGAGATGGCATTGCCCTGAACACGCACAGTCTGAAAGTCAAGCACAGAGATCATGGGAAAAAATGGCAATGCCTCAGTAACATCTGCTTTTATTATGCATTTTATTCATCGACCTGTAGTTCCATGTTTTATGACTAACCACCAAAATGTGACTCTTCATTAGTTGCTCAACACATCAACACAAAAGATTTATAAAGCCTTCATTATCTCTAATAAGGACACATGTTACTAACTCCTATATAACATATTATTTGCTAGTTTAGCATAAACTAAATGTGCACAAGAGGAATCTTTGAGCCTCACTTTTGTGCTGCCGCAGATCAATCTTCATGTGCCAGAAAGAATTTCATGCTCTCTCTAAAGTGTGAATATCATAGAACAAATCCAGGGAATAAAACACTTTCAACGGGACAGTAAAGCGGGTACTTACACTTATTTTTGTGGCTTCTCTTGAAACATCCTAAAAAAAGAGATACTTTTATCAGTTTTGAAAATCTCACTGAATGTCAGCTGCACATTTTGGCAACAACACGAGTTTTCCTTCATTTTGTTTCAGAGAGAGGAAATGGCACAAGCAGAGCTGTTTGTCTCAAAGACACCGCTGATAGCCTCTCTCCTCTCTCTTTGTCCCTTGGGTGTGTTTTCTTCTGCTTTCTTTCCCCCCTGCTACATGTTGTAATGGGCTGAAGGGGAAATGAATTTCCATATGCGCTCATGATGGTGGCTTGAAACACCAGACCTATCAGATAATGTTGACAATCACCAAGTGCCCAAAGTCTGAGTGATGTGTGGATTTTAAAATGGTTCAACAAGTGCTGCTTATGGCTACTGAAATGTGGAGAAATGCTTTAGCAGTATTCCCAAATATAGTCAGTGTTAATGCTTAAAGGATGTTAAAATAAATTGTAGTGCAGATGATGCAGGGTAGAGACAGAGACACACACATATGCGTGAGGGCTATAAGTACCTTGGCTCTGTTAGCCGGAGCAGTGATCTGCAGCTCATCTTCAGACATATCTTTCTTCAGGTACCACCACTGGATCTCCAAAGACATGGGTGCTGAGCTGACAGCTTTAAAGGCGCAGGGCATTTCAACATCATCTCCTTCCCCCACACTCACATCTTTAGGGACTTCAGTAAATGTAGCTTTGGTGTGTAAGGGTAGAAGAGAGAAAAAGGTGAGACGGCAATTTTGCAAGTTTTTAAATGAGTAATGCCCTCCTCTGCAGATTGGTCTTTCATCTGCCCCTAGTTAAATCACATCCCTTTCATAGTCTGACACGTTTCTACTGAGGTATCCAAAAATCTCCCCTGGCTTTATTTAAGTGAAAGCATTTTATTTATCTATTCATGTTATTAGAGAAGGATAAGCTGCTTAGTGTCAGCATTAGCAGGGCAAGTGGCGCTTAGCTGAAGGAGCTTTTTAATGCCAATCTATCTCCGATGTTTCCTTCATGTCACTTCACTTACCATTGGCACAAATCATACAGGCTGAGTTGATAAGGAAACAATAAAGGATCCCGTCGAGTCCCGTTTTTTCCATGTCACAGTTAATTCTTATCACGTTCACGAGCGTTGGACGGTCATTTGACCTGGACGCGATGTTACCCGCCTGCTCAGATAACTCCAAATACAGGCACAGAAGAACCCCGATTCAGACGCAGCAGCAGCAGCAGCAACACGCAGGATCCAAAGCTGAGCTCGGGCATAATTAAACTATTATTACAAATAGTGGATCCCTCAGAGAAGAGGCGCCTCCTTCGTTCCCAGCTGACTACCATCTGAGAAAACGAACTTCCTGATCAGGGACTTCCTCTACCTTGGTACAGCGCTTCCCTGAAAGAAGAAAGGCTCCATCCTCACTAACGGTCTTGTGCGTGTGTTAAAGGTCGGAAGTACTGCAGCTGAGGCAGCCAGAGACCAACAGCGATCGCTGCTGAAAAGTGCAGAGCTTCGTCGCTGCGCCTCCTCTGTCTGCTGTCACCGACCTGCAGCCCTCCCGCTGCTGTGCACGCTGCAAAGAGACACACACACACACCGCCAGTCTTGTCTTCCCACTGCTTCAGGGCTCCAAATATAAATACCAATTTTCTTTTATGCATTGAACTCACACACTTGCTGAATTAGTGTGAAAGCTGAGCTGAGTCATATTAATTGAACGACACGTTGTTAATGGAAATGAATGAAAATGTAACTTTTCAAAGCCGGTGAATTTAAAAAAATCTATTTATGTAAAATGATAACGAAAAAAATGATTGACTTTTCATGTTCAAAGCTATGATAGTTGTAAATGAACCTATTCAAAAGTAATTTTAAACTTGTGCAAATGATGACATAAAATCTTGCAGCAGCCTCTCTGTGATTTCTCTATCATGATCCAAGGTGAGCATCACGTTTTTGGGTGTATTTTTCCATCCCTGCTCAAGTGGGGGAGACGGATAGTTGTAACACACTGCAATCCAAAATATCTGCATGTCTCTGTTATTAAATAGTAGAGCTATTTTTTATTTTATTTACTAATTGCATGGCATGAGTGAAATTTTACAATTAACCACATAGTCTGGGTACGTTGTAACATAATGTAACACAATGAAATAAGGGTGCTGACAAAACCTTAGTATGTAATCTTTTTTATTCAACACTTAAATGCACGGATAAACATTTGTGTGTGTGGAGGTGTGTGTGACAGAGTGCAGAAATATGGATTTTGAACCTATTCTAACAAAAACAACAACTTTTCACCAACTGAATATTTCATTCATTTTGTTTGGCCTTCATTCAGTCTCGCCTCATTGGCTCAGTGGGCATTGTAACCTACAACTCTTGCACTAAGATTTGAACATAATAATGAAGATGAAAAAAATGTATTTGTGCACCAGCTTCATTAACTGAATTGCATGCGTTTGTGTCAAGTTTTTAATCACCATCAGATGGCTGACCTTGGTGTGGTTTGCAAAGTGCTTCAGAAAGATGAGGAACTCCATCCATCCTATATTTCCATTACCAATACTTCCTACTGGCCCATCTCTGACAAGTGTCTGCATAACGTATGCATGGGAACACAAACATTGGAGGAGTTGTGTTGCCAATGGCATTAACTGCACATACAAGGGTGAACCTCTCTCTGCTGATGTCATTGCCCCGACTTGTTTAGTGCCACATTTGCAATCATTCTGTCTGGGGTTTGCACAGTTGTTATGCCAGTCTCATCAATATTCAATATCAGTGCTAACAACTAACCTGATTGGCTACCTCCCTGGACTTTTTGAGGGACAACAACAACAACAACAACAAC
This sequence comes from Rhamphochromis sp. 'chilingali', assembly GCF_963969265.1. Lineage (NCBI taxonomy): Eukaryota > Metazoa > Chordata > Actinopteri > Cichliformes > Cichlidae > Rhamphochromis > Rhamphochromis sp. 'chilingali'. The sequence continues at coordinate 504,160 of NC_137933.1, read as the reverse complement.
AACAACAATAATAATGTGCAATAAACACTCACTCATTCTTTTATTTATTTATTAAGTCATTCTTTTTTTGCTCATACCTTTCTTGCACTTTAAGTTACTGTGTTGTGTTGTTACTGTGTTGTGTTGTTACTGTGTTGTGCTCAGTTGTGTTTAGTTGTGCATAGTGCCAACATGGAACAGTTTCCACTTTCGTTGTACTATTGTAGTAGATATGACTGTGCAATGACAATAAAGAGTTATCTTATCTTAAATTACATTAAAACATACCAAAGTAAAGCAATCTCTCTCCTTTCGTCTCAGACATCACTGCCATAAAGCTTCTCTTCTGCCACTTAATATGTGCATCCAGCCGCTACATTACTGCCATCTTGTTGCCGCAGTCGGCTATTGCTGCCAAAAGCTTTTTGTTTTTTTTGTTTTTCTTTGGGAGCAACATCTGATATATGTGTGTTATTTTTCTTTTGAAAGCTATTTCAATGTCATTGCAATGGTGTTATGTCTCTGTCTCTGAGGGCGTGTCCATCATGTAACAATGACTGGAGCTGGCCAGCAACTTTTTTCTGATAAAGTTAGGGTTCTTGCACATGCACGCTGTCTTTGACAGGAAACTAAGGGGAAACCAGTGTGAGGCAAACAGGAGCTGGTCATTTTTTGTTACTGCTCTGAGATCAGTTACAATTTGCACTTCCTATGGAAACACAGCTAGCATTAGCAAATAAATGAGCTCCAGTGATTTAGCATCCTAACAAATGAGCTTCCTCTTGCCTACCACTTTGGCCAACATGTGTGATGTATAGAAGATTGATTATTTGATCAATTTGATATAATTGATCATTTTAATATAATTTTTGAAAACTCAAGATGTAGACCTGTGTTTCTGAGGTCATGAACAACTTCTATTTCCAGTAGTATATGGCTAGTCAACGCAAATGTGATTTATAAAATATGATGATGGACATTAAACATTGTAAATGTCCATTGTAAATGAGCTCAGTCTTAAACACATGCAAGAGTAATTTTAATTAATACTGATCGGGGGCGTGGGGGGGGCGGACTGGCCCTTTCAGCCCCTCTGCCACATGTCTTACTCTCTCTCTCTCTCTCCCTCCATCTTCCTGTCACTCTTCACTGCTCTGTCCAATACAGCCCCCCAAAAAAGGCCAACAAATATTTTAATAATGGTGGGGAACATTTTTCTGCAGAATAATCATTTTAGGTAAGTGGGTGACTGTAGCTCAGGAGGTAAAGCAGGTAATTTACTGCTCGGAAGGTTAGTGGTTGTATCAGGGCTGGACTGGGACAAAAAAATCGGCCCGGGCATTTTGACTACAGACCAGCCCACCAGGTATTATAGGAAAAGCCGTAAAGCCTGTGAATGAAAACGAACCCTGTTGTGACAGTGATGTACACTGTCTTGTTGGTATATATGTATCAATCTAATAAACTTAAACCTACACCATCACTTACATCATCAGACATTTTTAAATGAGAATAAGAAAGTGCACTACCTGCGACTACCGCTGGTTTCCTCTTTCCAGCGCAAAGAGGGCACTAAACAAACACGAGAGACGGGACTTGCAACAGAAAAGCCGATCAGCTGATCATTGATCAGTTTCATGATTGAAGTAGCAACAGGAGAGGGAGGGGGAGAGAATGAGAGAAGAAGAGGCAGCTGTGCAGTGTAAAGACACAGAATAACTCCAGCTTTGTGATTGGTTTTCATTCTAGCTGAAGTACAGGACAAATCGTGTTTCTTTTCACCTCAATATTCTTTTCACCTCAATATTGAAGTTCAACCTCCTCGGCTGTAATTGGTCCAGCCCAGAGTTGATCATGACCAATTGGCCAATCCACCACCTTTCATTGTTTATACCACAGGTGTCGAACTCCAGGCCTCGAGGTTTTAGATGTGTCCTTGATCCAACACAGCTGATTTAAATGGCTAAATGACCTCCTCAACATGTCTTGAAGTTCTCCAGAAGCCGTCATTCAGGTATGTTGACCCACGGTGATATCTAAAACCTGCAGGACACCGGCCCTCGAGGCCTGGAGTTCGACACCCCTGGTTTATACCATTACAACAGAAAAAAACAAAAAAAACATCGACCCATAAAAATGGAAAATTGCCATTGGGCACCGGGCAAATGGCCGGTATGCCTGACGGCCTGTCCAGCTGTGGGTTCCATCCGTGTATCTTCCAGTCTGCATGCCAATTAATCCTTGGGCAAGGTACTAACCCCAGGTTGCTCTCCAATGCATCCATTAGCGTTTTATTGTTAACTAGAAAGCACTGAAAAGCATAGAAGAAAGGGAATGCGGTGTTGTATACAGCGCTCTGAGTACTCTGGAGAGTAGAAAGGGGCTATTCAAGAATCAGTCCATTTGCCATCTATAAGGTTCCAATAATACAGTTTTATGTATCATCATCATTATCAAGCCTGTAGACTCCTGGTGGACATAGAGCTGCAACAACACCACGCCAACGGACTCTGTTCTGAGCCGTTTTCTTCAGCTGGGTCCACGTCATTCTGGCGGCCTTTACTTCACTCTCGAGAGATCTTCTCCACGTCTGTTTGGGTCTCCCCACTTTCCGTTTTCCTTATGGGTTCCAGTCCAGTGCTTGCCATTGTCGAATGGTTTTTGATGTCTTGACCGACCGGGTTCTGTCTGGTTCTCTTCCACAGGTCTGTGTTCGAGATCTTCTCAGGCCATCTGATGTTGAGGATGTGTCGCAAGCACTTGTTGATGAAGCTCTGTATCTTGCTGGTAATGGTGTTGGTCACCTGCCACCAGAGATGGGGAGTAACGCGTAATCCGATTACTTTTTTCAAGTAACGAGTAAAGTAAGGGATTACTATTGCAAAAAAGGTAATTAGATTACTGTTACTTTCCCCGTAAGCACGCTGCGTTACTGCGTTACTAAAACCATGATTTTTTTGCGAGAGTGTCTCATGTCAATGACGTAAGCGAGTGCGACTTTCGTGGCAACAGCTGTGTGCAGATCAAAAACAGATAATATAACGAGTGCCGGAGAGAGTATGACCGTGCAGCGTTTAAAGCGTGGAAGTACTGACCTTATGTGCAGGTGTGACCGCGGCGGCACACCTGCACCGGGGCAAACCTCCGCCCCCCCCACTCCTGCTATACAGGTGAAAATAGAGCAACAGGACTGCTGAGTCTTTTATTTTATTTTGACCAACACTCCCTGCCACATCTCGGACCCATACAGGAGGACTGCTTTCAAATTGGTGTTGAAGATGCAGATCTTGCTGCGCTGAGATAAGGCTTTGGAGTTACAGATGGGTCGCAGGATGTTGAATGCAAGCCTTTCTTTGTTGATCTGGCTCCTAATGTCTTCATCTGTGCCACCATTGCTGTTGATTAATCTTCCTAGGGTAGACGAAGCAGTCGGTTTCCACTAAGTCTTCTCCCTGTAGCTGCAATGGATCTTTTTGTCAGTTGTTCAGCTGCATCACCTCTGTTTTTCTGATGTTGATCTTCAGGTCAGGTAAGCTTGGACTGTGCATGTTGCTGCTTATGGGACAGAAGGCTAACGTCCTCTGCAAAATCCAGGTCCTCCAGCTGTTTGGTGAAGGTCCACTGGAATGCAGTATTGCTGCCCTCTGTGGTTCCTCTCATGCTCCAGTCCATGACAATCAGGAATAATGTCGGTGACAACATCCAGCCTTGCCTCCTTCCGGTTTTCACTGCGAAGGGGTTGGTCAGTTTTCCCTTGTGGATGATCTGGCAGGACGAGTCTTCGTATAGCTGTTGGATGATGTTGATGTGGGATTCCATGGTGCTGCATCAGTTTCCAAATGGTCTCCCTGTCGACACTGTCGAAGGCTTTTTCAAAGTCAACGAAGATTGTGTACAAGGGAGACGGCCATTCGATAGACTGCTTGATGATGATGCGCAGAGTGGCGCAGAGTGGCGCAGAGTGGCGATGCGCCGCCACCTTGTAAACAAGATGGCGGCGCGGCAATAGCACGCAGCGGACGCTCTGGGGCCAAAGTGGTGCTGCATTGTTTAAGTTTTTTGTGTGTTTTTTGTGTGCAGCGTGTTTATTTTGCACTATGTATGGATATCGTCGCAACTGGTGTCGGTGTCCGTGCATACAACAGCCAGACACTTTTCAACCTAAATAACCCGGTTGACAACATCCAGGATGGGCTGCGGGAAACACTGCGTGAACTCGGCTTGCTCCGCGAACCAGGCCTCGAAGCCTCGGCGTTGCCTGATGCCGGCGGCCGGAGGAGGGGACATCGGAAGCGGTGCGCAAGGAAGCGGAAGCGCGGCAAGCGGGCGGGAGTCTGTGCTAGGCTAAAAACAAACCGTAGCCGGCCGGCTCTACCATCCATCATCTTATCCAACGTCTGCTCCCTGGATAATAAACTGGATTATATCCGACTCCAGCAGGCTACACAGCGTGAGGTTAGAGACTGCTGTGTCTTTGTTTTCACAGAAACATGGCTCAGCGACAGAGTACCGGACACCGCTATTCAGCTAAACGGGCTGGCCTCGTTTCGCACCGACAGAAATGCAGCTCTGTGCGGTAAGACTCGCGGTGGCGGCTTGTGTGTTTACATCAACGCGAAACGGTGCAAGAACTCTGTGCTAGTTTCTAGTTATTGCTCATCGCTGGTGGAGTTTGTGACTGTTAGATGCAGACCTTTTTATTTACTACGGGAATTCACCACTGTTTTCATTATCGGAGTGTACATTCCACCTAGCGCTAACGCTAAGGAAGCGCTATGGGAACTGTATACAAAGATCAGTGAACTGCAAAATACACACCCGGATGGACTGTTTATTGTTGCTGGAGATTTCAACCATGCAAATCTCAAGTCAGTGCTTCCTAGATTCCATCAGTATGTGGACTTTGCAACGAGAGGGGAAAACACGCTGGATCTTGTTTACACAAACATCCCCGGCGCATATCGGGCAGAGCCCCGCCCCCACCTCGGCTACTCAGACCACATCTCTGTTATGCTAATTCCAGCATACAGACCACTCGTCAGGCGATCAAAACCGGTTCTGAAGCAGGTGAAAACCTGGCCAGCAGGAGCCATCTCTGCTCTTCAGGACTGCTTCGAGAGCACTGACTGGAACATGTTTAGGGAGGCTGCAACTTACAGCGACTTCACTGACTTGGAGGAGTACACATCATCAGTGTCCAGCTACATCAACAAGTGCACCGATGACGTCACTGTCTCCAAGACCATCATCTCACGACCCAACCAGAAACCGTGGATTACTGCGGAAGTGCGTGCACTTCTGAAGACCCGAGACTCTGCCCTCAAAGCGGGAGATAAGGTGGCGCTTAGAAGAGCTAGGGCCGAACTTTCTCGGGCCATCAGAGAGGCGAAGCGCGCACACACCCAGAGAATCCACAACCACTTCAAGGACAGCGGCGACACACGGCGCATGTGGCAGGGCTTACAAGCCATCACTAACTACAGGATGACATCACCTGCCTGTGACAGTGACGGCTCCCTCCCAGATGCGCTGAACAACTTCTACGCTCGGTTCGACAGGCAGAACAACGTGGCGGCGAGGAAGACCACCCGTCCTCCGAACGACCAGGTCCTGTGTCTCACTACAGCTGAGGTGAGGAAAACTCTACGCAGAGTCAACCCACGTAAAGCTGCTGGACCAGACAACATCCCAGGCAGAGTGCTCAGAGAATGTGCTGAACAGCTGGCAGATGTTCTCACCAACATCTTCAACATCTCTCTGAGCAGTGCCGTCGTTCCCACGTGCTTCAAGGCCACCACCATCGTCCCCGTGCCCAAGAAGTCTTCGTTGTCCTGTCTCAACGACTACTGTCCTGTTGCACTTACACCCACCATCACGAAGCGCTTTGAGCGGCTCGTCATGAGACACATCAAGACCCTGCTGCCCCCCTCACTGGACCCACTGCAATTTGCGTACCGCCATAACCGCTCAACGGACGACGCCATCTCCACTGCACTCCATCTTGCCCTCACACACTTGGACAAGAAGGACTCACACGTTCGAATGCTGTACATAGATTTCAGCTCAGCATTCAACACGATCATCCCCCAACAACTGATCGGAAAGCTGAGCCTGTTGGGCCTGAACACCTCCCTCTGCAACTGGATCCTGGACTTTCTGACCGGAAGGCCTCAGTCAGTACGGATCGGGAACTACACCTCCAGCACCACCACACTGAGCACTGGGGCCCCACAAGGCTGTGTGCTCAGTCCTCTGCTGTTCACACTGCTGACTCATGACTGTGTAGCAACACACAGTTCAAATCACATCATTAAGTTCGCTGATGACACGACCGTGGTGGGTCTCATTAGCAAGAACGACGAGTCAGCGTACAGAGAGGAAGTGAAGAGGCTAACGGGCTGGTGTAAAGACAACAACCTGTCTCTGAAGGTTGACAAGACAAAAGAGATGGTTGTTGACTTTAGGAGGACACGAGGCGACCACTCACCGCTGAGCATCAACGGCTCCTCTGTGGAGATCGTTGACAGCACCAAATTCCTGGGCGTCCACCTGGAGAAGGACCTCGGCTGGTCCCTCAACACCAGCTCCCTGCACAAGAAAGCCCAACAGCGTCTCTTCTTTCTGAGAAGACTGAGAAAGGCCCGGCTTCCACCACCGATCCTGACCACCTTCTATAGAGGAACTATCGAGAGCATCCTGAGCGGCTGCATCACTGTCTGGTTTGGGAACTGTGCCATATCGGACCGCAAGACCCTACAGCGGATAGTGGGAACAGCAGAGAAGATCATCGGGGTCTCTCTCCCCTCTGTTGAGGACATCTACACCACACGCTGCATTCGCAAAGCCACCAGCATTGTGGCTGATCGGACACACCCCTCTCACACACTCTTCACACTCCTGCCATCTGGAAAAAGGTACCGAAGCATTCGGGCACGCACATCCAGACTGTGCAACACAGTTTCCACAAGCCACCCGTCTCCTCAGCAAAAAGGGACTGACTGATAACACACACACACACACACACACACACACACACACACACACACACACACACACACACACACACACACACACACACACACACACAAACATTATCACTCAGCTTAACTCAACTACCTCAAAACATTGAGACTGGACTGATTAATCAACACAAGCGCAAACACACTGACCTACACCACCAATATCGTACACACCAACCTGTAAATGCTCTTTTGCACAATATTATTACTGGACTTTTTGCACTAACTTCTTCACTTCCTAATTTTTGCTGCTACACTAAGGAATGTTTACTGTTCCTCCACTACCTCAACTCATCATCACAAAACCTTATTATTATGTTACGTTGTGTTTTTTTGTCACACTGTCACTTAGAACTGCCTGCTATTGGACTGTTGAAGTGGGAGAGGACAACAGTGAAACACCTCCTACACAAGCGCACCTCATGGGCACCAAGTGCCCTCTGAATGCCAGCATCACCCCCAGGCTCTTCCAGCAGCCACCAGGCCCAGGATCCTCCAGCAGCCACCAGGCCCAGGCTCTTCCAGCAGCCACCAGGCCCAGGCTCTTCCAGCAGCCACTACGCCCAGGATCCTCCTGCTCCACCAGGCCCAGGATCCTGCAGCAGCCACCAGGCCCAGGCTCTTCCAGCAGCCACCAGGCCCAGGCTCTTCCAGCAGCCACTAGGCCCAGGATCCTCCTGCTCCACCAGGCCCAGGATCCTCCAGCAGCCACCAGGCCCAGGCTCTTCCAGCAGCCACCAGGCCCAGGATCCTCCAGCAGCCACCAGGCCCAGGATCCTGCAGCAGCCACCAGGCCCAGGCTCTTCCAGCAGCCACTAGGCCCAGGATCCTCCTGCTCCACCAGGCCCAGGATCCTGCAGCAGCCACCAGGCCCAGGCTCTTCCAGCAGCCACCAGGCCCAGGCTCTTCCAGCAGCCACTAGGCCCAGGATCCTCCTGCTCCACCAGGCCCAGGATCCTCCAGCAGCCACCAGGCCCAGGCTCTTCCAGCAGCCACCAGGCCCAGGATCCTCCAGCAGCCACCAGGCCCAGGATCCTCCAGCAGCCACCAGGCCCAGGATCCTCCTGCTCCACCAGGCCCAGGATCCTCCAGCAGCCACCAGGCCCAGGCTCTTCCAGCAGCCACTAGGCCCAGGATCCTCCTGCTCCACCAGGCCCAGGAGCGTTAAGATGCCGCCTAAGAGGAGCAACGTTAATGAGGAGGAACTGGAGGACATAAAGAAATCCCTAAACTTTATGTCTGAAGAAATAACAACAATTTCAAAACAACAAAAACTGATACTCAATTTAATGGATGATATTAAAGAACTAAGAAGGCAGAGCGAGGAAAAGGACAAGAAGATTGCTATGCTGGAAGGACGGGTGTCAGATCTGGAACAATATTCAAGAGTAAATGATGTGATAGTGACAGGACTGGAAACCAAGCATCAGACATACGCACGGGTAGCAGCAGCAGAGAGAGGGGAGCCACCCGAGCAAGAGCTACGCTCTTTGGAAGAGCAGGTAATGGCCTTCTTTAAAAGCAAAGGTATAGAAATGGACAGTAAAAATATTGAGGGATGCCATCCTCTTCCGAGAAAAAATCAAATACCTGCCATTATCATTCGTTTTGTTAATAGAAAACAGAAAAAAGAACTGCTCAAGCAAGGAAGAAAGCTAAAAGGTACAAATGTTTATTTAAATGAACACCTAATCAAGAAAAATGCAGACATTGCAAGACAAGCAAGAATATTAAGAAAACAGAAGAAAATACAGTCAACTTGGACGTCAGACTGTAAAATATTCATTAAGTTAAATGGAACACCAGAGCAGGCTAAGGTTCTAGTCATCAAAGAGATGACTGAACTAGAAAAATATAACTGATAAATGCAAAGCAGTGCTAAATATGATGTGACCGTCCAAGTGCACAACCAACGCAGATGTCTGACAATTTTCAACTAACAACTCATATAGATATTGAAAATAAGACATTGATGTATGACAGCAACATAGATCCTGATTGTAATTTCTTTAACAATAAGACAAATGAATGCAATTATTATACAAATGAGCAACTTAAAAAGGAATTCAAGGTAGAACAGGGTATAACAATGGTTCACTTTAATAGTCGAAGCTTATATGCAAACTTTCAATCCATCAAAGACTACATAACACAGTTTGAACAGCCATTCAATGTGATAGCCATATCGGAGACCTGGATAACTCCTGGAAAAGAAGAAGACTTTAAAATAAATGGATATGAATTCCTTCATGTAGACAGGATCAACAAGAAAGGAGGTGGGGTGGCACTTTACATTGATAAAAACCTAAAGTACAAAAGAATGGGAAGAATGACAACTGTTATTGATGGAGTGATGGAATGTTTATCAGTGGAAATAATTATAGAAAAAAGGAAAAACCTAATTGTCAGTTGTATATATAGAACACCAGGATCTAAGATTGAGATATTTAAGGATAATATGGAGGACTTATTTACAAATATAAATCAGAAAAGAATGTTTATTTGTGGGGACTTTAATATTGACTTATTGAATCCAAATCATAATAAGAGTACAGAAGAATTTATTGATTCCATGTACAGCATCGGTTTATTTCCACTGATAACAAGACCGACCAGAATAACATCTCATTGTGCAACTCTATTAGATAATATATTTACAAATATAATAGAAGGAAAGATAAAAAGTGGGCTGTTAATCAATGATATAAGTGACCATTTACCAGTCTTTGCATCGTATAATTGCCATTATAAAGTGAACAACGATGGACATAAGATTATTTACAAAAGAATAAGAACAGAGAAGACCTTAAATTGTCTTAGAAAGGAACTTTTAAAGCAAGATTGGAATATTGTATATGAACAAACAGAAGTTAATAAAGCTTACGAAGGATTTTTAAGAACATTTAACACATTACTTGATAAAAACTGCCCAGTAATTGAAATCAATAGGAAACACAACTATGCAGGAAGACCATGGATGACAAAAGGACTACAAAATGCCAGCAAAAAAAAGAATACCCTATATCGAGAATTCATGAAAAAGAGAACAATAGAAACTGAAATGAAGTATAAAACTTACAAAAATAAATTAACTAATATAATGAGATCCTGTAAAAGAGAGTATTACATTAAAAGGTTAGAACACAATAAAGATAACACAAGAGATATATGGAATGTATTAAACAGAATAATCAAAAATGAATCAAGGAATAATGATTACCCTGGGTACTTTATAGAAGGGACAAGAAGTATTAATAACATGGAGGAGATAGTAAATGGCTTTAATGAATTCTTCGTAAACATAGGGCCAAAACTGGCAGAAGAAATAAAGGTTGATGGAATAGAAAGGGACACTGGTGAAAATATTGAAAGGAATAGTAGCTCAATGTTTTTAAGAGCAGTGGAAGAGAAAGAGATTTATGACATGGTTAGAGGACTTAAGAACAAAACCAGTACAGACTGGAATGATATTGATATGGTAACGGTAAAGACAGTTATTGATGGTATCGTAAAACCATTAAAATATATATTCAACTTGTCGTTTCAAAAAGGAGTTTTTCCACAAAAAATGAAAGTTGCTAAAGTTATTCCCATTTACAAAACCGGTGAAAGACATCATTTTACAAACTATAGACCAGTGTCAATACTCTCCCAGTTCTCTAAGATACTGGAAAAACTCTTCATAAAAAGATTTGACAGTTTTGTGGAAAAATATGAATTAATGACAGATAGTCAGTATGGGTTCAGAAGCAACAGATCAACAGCTTTGGCACTGATAGATTTAATGGAAAAGATAACGGAATGTATGGATAATAAGAGGTATGCGCTCGGAGTTTTCTTAGATCTAAAGAAGGCGTTTGATACTGTTAATCATGAAATTCTATTAAAAAAACTGGAAAAGTACGGGTTTAGGGGAGTGGTTTTGGAATGGTTAAAAAGCTATGTAGGGAATAGGCAACAATATGTACAAATAAATGAATATAAATCTAATTTGATGGATATAGCTTGTGGAGTACCTCAAGGTTCAGTACTGGGTCCAAAAATGTTTATTATGTACTTAAATGATATCTGCAGAGTATCGGAGATTTTAAAGTTTGTAATATTTGCAGATGACACAAATATACTGTGTTCAGGTGGGGAATTGCCACAGGTTTTGGAAATGATCACACAGGAATTAACGATATTAAAGAAGTGGTTTGATATAAATAAATTATCATTGAATCTCGATAAAACCAAATTTATGTTGTTTGGAAACCAAAAGAAAAACATCGAAGTAGAAATATGTGTTGACAATGTATATTTAGAAAGAGTAAATGAAATAAAATTTCTTGGGGTGATCATTGACCACAAGCTCTGTTGGAAGCCACACATTACTTATGTTCGGGGGAAATTGGCACGGGGCATTGCCGTCCTGGGGAAAGCAAAGCATATGTTGGATCAGAAAGCACTGCACATTTTATACTGTGCTTTACTACTGCCATATATGAGCTACTGTGTAGAGGTCTGGGGAAACACATACAAAAGTAACACACAAACAATAACTATAATACAGAAAAGGGCCATTAGATTAATAAATAATGTAGGGTACAGGGACCATACAAATGCACTCTTTGTCAAAATGCAAGCTATTAAATTCCAAGACTTGGTGAAGCTTAAAACAGCGCAGATAATGTATAAAGTCAGAAATAAATTGCTTCCCAAAGAAATCTGTAAATTGTTCATAGAAAGAGAAGGTGGGTATAACTTAAGAGGGAAATGGAATTTAAAAATACAAAGTGCTAGAACAACTTTAAGAACTATGTCAATCTCAATTGCAGGAGTTAAATTATGGAACAGTCTAACAGAAGAAATAAAAGACAGTCAAAACATAAAACAGTTTAAAGTAAAATATAAAAACCTAATTTTAAATAAGTATAAGAATGAAGAAAACGGGGTTAACCCAGGACGGTAATGTTGCTGGTAATGGTGTTGCGGTTCTTTTTTGGTTGTTTTTTTGTTTTGTTTTGGTTTGTTGTTTTTCCATAACTTGTGTATCTGCAAATATACACATTCTGTATTTTTCATATGAAAGAAACTATACTGTGGTGGGGCTTGCTAATTTCTTGTTTTTGATTTATGTATGTTATGTTTTGTTTTACTTCATATGTTTATATGTTTCATATGTTGTTTGTTTAATTTAAGACAAAAAAAAATTAAATGAATGAGAGGTAAAACTTGAGGGGGTAGGGACAAATAAGTAAATACTTCAGCCTACTCCTTTTCAAACAAATAATGGAATGATATTTTGTAATGATTGTGAAGGCACATGTTTGAAATGTTTGAAATAAAAATGAACTGAACTGAACTGAACTGAACTTTGTTGCTCTTGTTTGCACATTTGCATGTGCACCACTTTGTTGTCTGCTGTCTGTTAACCAAAAAAAAAAAGGCTTCCTTAGATAGTTAGACAGTTAGTTTTTGTTCATTTATGTTGTAATTTATGTTAGGTCAGTCTGTCTTGTCTCTGCTAGCCAGCTAACTAAGATAAGAGATAAGATAAGATAAGATAGAAGCTTATTAATCCCTCGGGTGGGTTCCTCTGGGAAATTCGGTTTCCAAAAGCACAGCACCGACAGAAGTTTCAGTTACAGAATGTTATATATATATATATATATATATATATATATATATATATATATATATATATATATATATATATATATATATACACACACACACACGTATATAAATACACACACATATATAAATAAAATATACGAAGGGGATAAATAGAATAAATAGGAATAAAAATAAAAATACAAGTGAATTGCACATTTCAAGTATTGAGGTCTATTGCACCATTGACGATTTACAAAGGTATTGCACAGTGAGGTGCAGAGGCACTACAGCTTAGTTGTTCCCCCCTCCTTTGTCCTCCTGTTTCCCCTCCCTCTCCCCACCAGAGAGGAGTTAAACAGTCTGATGGCGTGTGGGACAAAGGAGTTTTTAAGTCTGTTAGTTCTTGTCTTGGGGAGAAGCAACCTGTCACTGAACAGACTCTTCTGGTTGTTTATGGCCGTGTGCAGAGGATGCCCAGCATTGTCCATAATGTCCATCAGTTTCTTTAATGTCCTTTTCTCTGCCACTGTCACCAGAGTGTCCAGCTTCATGCCGACCACAGAGCTAGCCCTCCTGATCAGTTTCTCCAGCCTGGATGAGTCCTTCTTTGCTGTGCTGCTCCCCCAGCACACCACAGCATAGAAAAGTACTCCAGCAACCACTGACTGGTAAAACATCCTCAGGAGCTTCCTGCAGATGTTAAAAGACCTCAGCCTCCTGAGGAAGTACAGTCGGCTTTGGCCTTTGTTATACAGGTGCTCTGTGTTGCATGACCATTAAGTTGCATGACCATTAACTAGGCCTCTTAGTTAGCTAGTTTAGTGTTTTCTGTTAATTTATGTTGTAAATTTATGTTGCATGTAGCACCTTGGTCCTGGAGGAACGTTGTTTCGCTTCACTGTGTACTAACTGTATATGGTTGAAGTGACAATAAAGCCAACTTGACTTGACTTGACTTGATGTGCTCTGTACATGATCTGTCTTGTCTTAATCCTGCCTGCTCTGATCTCAGTCTCTTGTCCAATGCCTCCTTCATTCTCTCCAAGATGATTCTGGTCAACACCTTGCTGAGGATGGACAGCAGCATAATTCCTCGCCAGTTGCCGCACTGAGATAAATCGCCTTTCTTGGGGAGCTTCACCAGGTACCCAAGCTTCCAGTCAGCAGGCACTTGCTCCTGTTCCCATATTATCACTAGGATAGGTTGCAGCATCTCCACTGCTGCTGCCACGTCTGCCTTGACAGCTTCTGGAAGCCCTGGTACCTTTCCATTTTTCAAGGACTTGATGGCTTTGGTGATCTCTGCCTTGATTGGTGGACTGCTGTTGATACAGAGGTGCTCTTCTGCTGGTGGTATGTTGGGGACTGTTTGCGGTGTTAGTCGATTCAGGATCTCTTTGAGAGTAAATGGAGTAAACGGCTGTTTTTCCAAACAGCTGAACTCTTCTACTGGTTCACCACAGGGTTGCTGTCTCTCTCCTCTACTGTATATTTTGTCACTAATGACTGTCGCAGTACACAGGCTAATAGGCATTTCATTAAATACGCAGATGACACAGTCATTGAAAGCCTCCTTCATGGTGAAGAGGATTCCCATGGGCCTGTTGTGGATGAGTTTGTTTCGTGGTGTGATCAGTCCTTCTTAAAGATCAACACACTGAAAACCAAGGACATGGTTATTGACTTCAGGAAGACATCCCCCCATCCTGCACTAACAGTGGTGAATGGTGCAGCCATTGAACTGGTGGACAGTTATAAGTATTTGGGGGTTGTTCTTGATAAGACTCTGTCCTTTGAGTCACAACTTGCTGCTACAGTGAAAAAGGTTCAACAAAGACCTTTTAAGGAGGTTGAGAGGTTTTAATGTTTCATCTGTAATGATGACTCTTCTTTTTATAAAAAGTTTTATTGGATCTGTTTTAACCTTCTGTATCATTGCTTGGTATGGTAATATTTATTTGAATAATAAGACCAGACTTAGCAACCTGGTTAAAGTGGCTGGTCAGATTTCAGGGAGGTCTCAGGTCCAGCTTGTGGACTTCTATGACAGGCAGGTGCTGAGGAAGGCAACCTCTGTCATGTTGTGTTCTTTAATGATTTTCAACTGCTTCCATCAGGTTGTCGGTATAAAGTGCCTGCAGTGAATACAAAGAGACATAGATTGTCTTTTGTACCTAGTGCTATTATCATGGTTAATAACTCTAAACCATAAGGGTTGTTGCCATTACACACTGCACTTTTTTGATGATAAATTTAGGTTGTTTCCTCAGGGCTTATGGACATACTGCAAATTTCCCACTGGGGACAATAAAGTTACCATTACACATTGAACACTGAACCCATCTTCTTCTTTGTTTCTTGTCACTTGTGATTGTTTTCCCATTCTTGTCCTTGACTGGCTTACTTGAGTTGAAACTTTTTCCTGACAAGGTCTGGGTGATCTCATACACTCACCTCATGTTGTTCTGCTTGGCTGCTGTTTCTGCCTCTTTTGTCATACTGTGCACAAATTGTCTTTTGTCCCGTCTGGCGCTCTTCTTCACTTCTCGGTTCACTTGACATCTGTTAATTTTTTGCTTCACCTCCTTTCTCTTCTCTATCTTCTCCCATGTGTCTTTTGTCATCCCATCTTTCTGCTCCCTCTTCTTCTTCCCCAGGACTTTGGTGTAAACGGCCTTCCAGGTCTTCTGTATTTCTGTCCAGGGCTTCTCTAATGTCTTTTCGACCAGATCCCCCAGCACCTCAAATCTGTTCCTGACTTCACAGTTGAACTCTTTTGCTTGCTTGCTGTCTTTCAAAAACTGTATGTTGAACTTGTGATGTGGTCTTCCTGAAGAGTCGCAGAAGAATCTCAACTTGGTCTTCAGTGTTGCCACTAGCAACTGTCCCAACTCTCCATAATACAGTTTTATGTATACTGAGGTGTTTTCATAGTGTTGCAATAATAACGAAAGAGGATGTATGTTATATCACAAGACACGGTGGTAAGAAGACTGATCAATTTGTTTAACTAACTCGTTTACGCAAGGCATTTTGTAGAGGGCATAGGAGGCGTGGTATTTTTCTTGAAACAACAACTGTGATCTCCACATTTCAACCTCTTTTCTCGAAATGATCAATAATATATTTCCCTTAATGTAGCCCCAAGCCCTTTCGTGGGGAAGTGAGACGTAGAGAGAGTGGTGGAGAAACGGCCACGCCTGTGATCTGACGTGACGCTAACTGAGTGCAGACCGTCAGCCCGTTCTTGTGGGTCACATGACAGGCCAGCCTTCCCGACTGAGCTGAAACACGTCCCATAACCATGGTAAGCACTTTACCGAATACCGACTTTAGTGCAACGTTGTGCATTCCGACATTTGCCTGTGTGAAGTTTTGACCGCTGGAAAAACTCATTTTGACTGTGTAACGTGATTTGATCTAAAGTCAGCTGCGTGAATGGTCCTTTGGCCTAGCTCGGCGTTTGACAGCAGCTAGCTAAGCTAACTAGCAGCCGACTGAAGCTATCGAGCAACTAGATGCAACATTTGTTTGTCTTTGAAACACTCATCGTGCTCCTATATACAGTATGATATTTGCAAACAAAGGCTGCGGTACACATCAACATTTCTGACGCAAATTAAATAAGACTGTACAGTTAGGTTTTTGTTAGCGTCGTCTTTCGCTTTGCTGTGTCATATTTTAATGTAAGCATCTAAATGTTGCCTCCGACTTAGAGTAACCGAACACGGAGCATACAGACGGAAGCATGTCGTGTGAGATTGTGCAGGCGAGCTCAAACACCTGTAGCAGCTTCGTTTGGTCTGATGGACATTCAGTCGTTTCTGTAAAACTTTTTTCTTCAATTCACGGACGATCCTGCCATCAAACCTCATTAGTAGATACAGCCGTCGTGACTTCAAACATGCAAACAAATCTGACTCGATGTGTTTTGGATTTAGACATGGAAACAACAACTCGGGAGTCTGCTGAACTCCTCAGACTGCTCCGTTTTTTCCTTTCTCTTTTCTGGCGTTATAGACCATCAGACAAGTCAAACTTGAGTTCTTGCTTTTTATGCTGTGTTGCATGAAGAAAATCCTGCTAGATCAATCAAGGAGTGCTATAACTTGTATTTCCATCCTCTGTTGCAGCCAGCAACACAGCAGTCACCCCAGGATGAACAGGAGAAGCTTCTGGATGAAGCTGTGCAAGCTGTCAAGGTCCAGTCGTTCCAGATGAAGCGATGCCTGGTAGGAGCATTTCAGTTTATAGGACTATCATCTTGATTGTGATGTGCTTTTTAAACCACTGGTTCTTCCTAAGGATACTCCTGGACTTTTATGGTCTTTTTGATTAAAAGGAATACTACAATAATATGGATAATCAATAGAGATGGCTAATATAACCTCAAAATTCTGTCATGATATTTAAAGAGACTGTGAAGTAATCATATTTCTTACACTATGGGGAAAAAGGATGAACTAAATTTTATTGATGTAAGTAAATGAGGGGCATTTTCCATCAGTTAATCCCCTTTTCCTTTTCATAATGATGTCTCAAAGATGAATTCAAGGTCCGTTCAGGCTGTTCAGCGTGTTATACATGAAGTGTTTCTTGAATCACGCATGTGTTTTGGATGTGATATGTAATATATTTGTGGCCTGCAGGACAAAAACAAGTTGATGGACGCCCTGAAGCATGCCTCCAACATGTTGGGTGAACTAAGGACCTCCATGCTTTCTCCAAAGAGCTACTACGAGCTCTGTATCCTTTACATGTGCTGATTAGACATTTATGTCTCATCTAAACAGGCTGACTGTATAACAGATGCTACTAGCCAGTCGTTACATGTCACAGTTTATAACTTTATGATGTTTGAGGTGGGGTTGTCATATTGTCATTCATTTGCCTTCATGTTAATGTTAATCATATTTGAAGGCAAATGAAGCAGCAAGCAGGCGGGAGATATTCACTTGAAAAGGACAAGGAGAATAAGCGCTGCCTAGTATTTTACTGCATGGTCACATTGATTTGGGGAGAAAACTTCAGACACTGGGCCAGAAGTTGAAACAGCGTGGACAGTATGCTTGCATTACAACAATATCTTGTTTAATAAATGAGAGCTGAATGAAGGCAGTGCAAACTGATGTTTGAAAGTGCAGAGCTGGCTGCCTTCTAAAGTCAAACACTCAGGTTGCCATTGGAGATCTCATCCAAAATAGTCTTAGTTGAACAACTGTTGGAAAAAAGGCAGAACTACTGCACTCATTTAATTCATCCCCGTTTTTAGTTCTACTGATGCTTCCTTTGAGGATTTGTTGGAGTGTAAACTGTAGGCTTATAGAGCCGTAATGTAAAATTGAAAGAACACTTAATGCTTAGGTGGCCTGACAGTATTGCGCCTGAACACACTGTGTGCAGATTGAAAGTGAAGCCACTACATTATAAACATGCTGCAAGGAACTGCATTGTTGAATGTGTATGATTTGTGGCGTGTGTGCATTGGTCCCTAACACTGTCTGCAGATATGGCCATCTCTGATGAACTCCACTACTTAGAGGTTTATCTGACCGACGAGTTTGCCAAGGGACGTAAGGTGGCAGATCTGTATGAGCTGGTCCAGTATGCGGGCAACATCATCCCCAGACTGTGAGTATCAACCAACCTGAGCTTCTGTCAAATGTGGAGCATTAGTGGCGTCTGTTCAGCGCTGTCTTCCTTTTACCCAGTAGAGAGGCGACATTAACATTTCAGCCATACAAATGAAGTGCTGAAAAACACGTGTTTGGTCTGAAAAGGTTGCAAATGTGCATCAGTAAGGCCAATGTCTCCATGTTATCTGCTTTTTGTTTGAACTGATATTTTCCTCCTAGGGCTATTTTATTATGGTGATATTATTTCAACTCTAGGCCCCTGTCCCAGGTTTCTACCTGCATTTGTGGATATAGCTCAGACCATACACAAGCAAATGTGGGCTGGTCCTTGTGTATCTGTGTCCAAATATTTAGACATTTGGATGCAGAGGCAGTGTTTCAGAATTAAATATTTCGATCTGTTGATGTAATGTTAATATGGATTCTGGTTGTGATGTGTGGATTTTTACCCCTCAGCCGTAAGAGGCTGAGGGGACTGTTGTTGTCAGCATGGCAGGTGAGCAGGTGCGTGGGAGGACAGCGCGAACATCTAAGTTTGTGAATGCGATAACTGGAGAATGAGGTCACGTAGGAGCTTCACATTGATACCATAGTTGACTCTGCTATGAGTCTCGGACGAGTTTCATTCCTGGTGATTTTGACCTCGTGGTCAGAATTAAGTTTCATGAAAATCCTCTCAAAATCTTGTGAATGTGATAACTTGAACAAGGCGACATAGAAATTGCAAATTGATAACATAAGTGTCTCTACTAGGAGAGTGAGGGTTAGCAGTGGTGGTCGCCAGTAAATGTGCAAAAGTTACTTTTACACATTAGTGGGTAGTCGCATTGGTGTAGGTGAAATGTGATGAATCCACATTTGTCACCTTGTGAGACTGTTGTCTGTTTATACTAACTTTATTCTCTGAAGTTGTGGAGACGTCTGTCTAATGAAGTCTTTTGTTTCCTCCCGTCTCTCCAGTTATCTGCTAATTACAGTGGGTGTGGTATATGTTCGGTCCTTCCCGCAGTCTCGCAAGGACATTCTGAAGGACCTTGTTGAGATGTGCCGTGGTGTCCAGCACCCACTCAGGGGCCTCTTCCTCAGAAATTACTTGTTGCAGTGTACTCGCAACATACTACCAGATGATGGAGAGCAGTCAGAGTAAGTAAGCTGAGCTTTTTCCCTCTGTGTGCACCCACGACTATCACAGTAGTTGTGGGTTTTTTTCCCTTTCCAACATTTCAATTACAAAGGAGTGTTTGCAACCGATGTTGCAATCTCTTTGCTACACTATACTATTTGCTTGTCTGCCTTTACATTCATATGAACTTCAATGACATCCCATTCTTAATCCATAGAGTTTGCAGCTGTATATAAAAGCTTTGACTATTCTTGGAAGGCTTTCCACAAAATTTAGGAGTGTTCTATGGACTTTTTAACCATTCTTACAGAATGGCATTTGTGAGGTCAGACACGAATAAGGCCTGGTTCACAGTCTCGAACTCATCCCAAAGACAATCTATCAGGTTAAGGTCAGGACTCTGTGCAGGGCAGTCAAATTCTTATGCACCATATTTGCTCCTCCATGTCTTTATGGACCTTGCTTTTTGCACTGGTGTGCAGTCATGTTAGAACAGGAAGGGGCCAACTGTTCCCACAAAGTAAATGGTAAATGTATTTATATAGCACTTTACTAGTCCCTAAGGACCCCAAAGCGCGTTACACAACCAGTCATTCACCCATTCACACACACATTCACACACTGGTGATGGCAGCTACATTGCAGCCACAGCCACCCTGGGGCGCACTGACAGAGGCGAGGCTGCCGGACACTGGCGCCACCGGGCCCTCTGACCACCACCAGTAGGCAACAGGTGAAGTGTCTCGCCCAAGGACACAACAACCGAGACTGTCGGAGCCGGGGCTCGAACCGGCAACCTTCTGATTACAAGGCGAACGCCCAACTCTTGAGCCACGATCGCCCCACAAGTTGGGAGTATAAAATTGTCCAAAATGTCTTGGTATACTGAAGGAGTAAGAACTAAGAACCATTCACTAGAACTAAGGGGCCAGGCCCAGCTCCTGAATTTCACCCCCCCACACCTTAATCCCCCCTGCATCTGATGCTTTGCATAGTGATGTAAGGCTTGGGCATAGAAACCCATTACATGAAGCTCTCTACTCCCTGTTCTTGAGCCAGTCTGAAGGCCATTTGAATTTTGGAGGTCTATAGCGATTGAGTCTGCAGAAAGTTTGCAACCTTCACACAGAGCCTTGTAGGTTTGTGTTTACTTGTGTTATCTTTCTCTAATATTAACATTTGTTTGAGAATTTGAAACATTTAAAAATGACAAACGTATAAAAACAAGTAGGAAATCAGGAAGTGGCCACATCTTTGTATGTCTGCTGTATTTTTTTTAATGCTAGTATTTTGTTGGGTACCCCAGCTGTTTAATACATTGGTAATGTTATAATTAGATCTTATTAGAAGTCATGATAGATCTGTGAAGTTATTTTAACCAGGCCTGCAACGCTTTTTCAGAATCTTTATTCCATATTTAGTGGTGAAGAAATTTCTAGTAGTTGGGGTTATGTATAAGTGACATAATGATGATGACAAGTGAACCGAACAGAGAAGGTAACGTCAGACTCACAGGAGGAAGATGACTCTGAAGATCACAGGTACTTTATAATAATGGCTTTTTAAAACATATAGATGTTAATTATCGCTGTATGTGTGATGATGTTCCTTCATTCAGATTGCCCCATAGGGTACATAGAGACACGTATACATGCTTACACTGTGGTCATGATTGTAAGCAGGGATGGGAATTGATAAGAATTTGGTGATTCTGATTCTATTATCGATATCACTTTGAGAGTCACCACCATCCTAAGCAGCATATGAAAGCCATTCATGCAAATTATTTACATGCTGAGTGGCCAGATGTTTATGGGTGTTGGAGGTGTTTCTCCTCTTGTTGTGATCAGGTCATTACTCCAAAGTAAAAAACATTATTACACAGAACGCCTTTCTTAAAAGTAATGCATTACATTACTTAATTTCTCCCTGGAGAAAGACATTCGTTATGCTGCTTTTTACATTGCTTTCAGGTTACTCTGTTTACTGACCTAAATCACTGGATCGGATATCGGAGAGAAATAAAAAATGTAACCCGATCCATTAAATATCAAAAAAGCACCTCAGAAAACTTGCGACACAGCGTAACTCAGCTCATAACCGTAGCACGTCGGAGCAGTGTGGTCACGTGATAGAGCAGCTGTGTGTGTTTGTAGCCTCGCTACCAACCCAGCATTTCATCTCCGAGGAAGTTATCCCCGAGAGAAGTAAAGCAAGTGTGTAAGTCCATCTCTGAATGTTTGTAAAGCATTCCTGCGTTAAGCTTAACAAGCGATATATGGAGCGACTGCCTCTTCTTGCTGCTACTTCAATCATGAAACTGATCAATGATCAGCTGATCGTCTCTCTCCTTTGTTTTTGGCCCACTTTGCACCAGAAAGAGGAAACCAGCGGCTGAACAACAGCAGCACGTTTAAGCTTGATCAGCTGTTGTTAGAATGTATTTAATATTACTTTCTACTCGAGGATCTTTTTCTACAGCTGACGTAACTGTGCAGGGGCGGATCTAGCAAAGTTTAGCCAGGGGGGCCGATACGGCATTAACAGGGAAAAGGGGGCACAAAGACATACTTTTCTTTCTTATTCTCATTTAAAATGTCGAGCTTTTAATAAATAATTATCTGACACCCAAAGTTTTAATTTGATGTAAAATGTATAGAAGTCCATTACTGTATATAGTAACTATTAAGTCTAATATATATACCCTAGTAAGCTATAGTACTTTTTCCTTTGGGAAGGTACCATCTGTGCAGTCTGCAGCTCTGTTGAAGAAAGATGTTGAATCTATTTAATATTTCTTGAAAAATAATTGATTTCTGTGCATTTTTTTTCACACTGCATCAAATTAAAGTTGATTACATCGATTAAGCATCATGAGGTGGAGCGTGAGGGGTGGTTCCCTATTTTTTATTTTTTTTGCTGGGAGTTGGAACCCTATTAGTTAGGTTGCTTAATATTTCTGCTAAGTACTCTTTAAAATACCAGAATAGGGAGGATGGTGCAGGTTTAAGTTTATTAGCTTGATCAGTATTGCTGAACTATGAAACATTTTTTTTTTTGCATACAGGTATAATCAGAATCAGAATACTTTATTGATCCCTGGGGGAAATTATTTTTTGTTACAGTGCTCCATTTTAAACCAACATTAAGACAAGACAGACAATACACTAACTAAGAATAGTACAATATATACATATATATACATACATACATACATAAGTCACTCATAAATAAATAGTTGGAAAAGAAACATGTGTAGCTGTAGCAGCAAACAGTGTGTTAAGTGGATGCGTTGTACAGGGAGATGGCCACAGGCAGGAATGATTTCCTGTGTCGTTCAGTGGTGCATCATGGGTAATCTCAGTCTCTCACTGAACGAGCTCCTGTGACTGACCAACATGTCATGGAGTGGGTGGGAGGTGTTATCCAACATTGTCTTTATCTTGGACAGCATCCGCCTCTCCGACACCACCTTGAGGGAGTCCAGCTCCATCCCCACAACATTGCTGGCCTTACGAATCGGTTTATTAAGTCTGTTGGCATCTGCGACCCTCAGCCTGCTCCCCCAGCATGCAACAGCATAGAGGATCGCACTGGCCACAACAGACTCATAGAAAATCCTCAGCATTTTCTGGCAGATGTTGAAGGACCTCAGTCGCCTCAAAAAATAGAGACGACTCTGGCCCTTCCTGTAAAGTGCTGTGGTGTTTTTAGCCCAGTCCAGTTTATTGTCAATGTGAACTCCAAGGTATTTATAGTCCTCCACAATGTCAACACTGACCCCCTGGATTGAAACAGGGGTCAAGTGTTTCCTGGTCTTCCTGAAGTCCACGATCAGTTCCTTGGTCTTTGCCACGTTGAGCTGCAGATGATTCTGCTCACACCACGTGACAAAGGAGTCGACCACAGCCCGGTACTCTGTCTCATCATCCCTGCTGATGCATCCAACCACCGCAGAATCATCAGAAAACTTCTGAAGATGGCAGGTCTCTGTGCAGTGGCTGAAGTCTGTGGTGTAGAGGGTGAAGAGGAAGGGGGAGAGGACAGTCCCCTGTGGTGCCCCTGTGTTGCTGATCACCTTGTCAGACACACACTGTGGGAGACGTACATATTGTGGTCTTCCTGTCAGGTAATCAACAATCCAGGACACCAGAGAAGCATCCACCTGCATCGCTGCTAACTTATCACCCAGGAGGGTCGGCCTGATGGTTTAGTGTAGTTGTTGTTTTAAACTTGAGTATGAACTTATACAAAATGCAGCAAGATATTTAAAAATCAGTTTTATTGATTAAAAAACTATCGGATTCATATCGGTATCGGCAGATATCCAAATTTATGATATCGGTGTTGGACATAAAGTGGTATCGTGCCATCTCTAGTAATGACCAATCATTACGAGGCGTGTGGGACTAAGGCTGCAGCCCCACATGCCAACACAAATCCCCAAAGAACACACGTGATCTTTTCTTAATATTTGGGTATGAGTACAAAGATGAAAGAGACTAAATAGAATTTATTAACATTTAGGTGATGTAATGTAGATGTGATCTGTGAACTGGACTTTTCTATTCAGGGATATTAAGCAGGATTTTTCATATAATAAATTATTAAGTCCGCTGTTTGGATTAAAAAACGCGTCACTGTTCATGGTGTTATATTGGTGTTTTAATAGTTGATACTGGGAATTTAGAAATCACCAGAGGGGAAGGACAACTCTAGTCCTGCAATCTTCTGCATCCCTCTTGTTAAACTGCAGCTTTTACTCCACAGGGGAACAGAGGAGATGACCGGTGACATCAATGACTCCATCGACTTTGTCCTTCTAAACTTTGCGGAGATGAACAAGTTGTGGGTTCGAATGCAGCATCAGGGTCACAGCCGAGACCGAGAGAAGAGAGAAAAGGAGCGACAAGAACTGAGGATTCTGGTGGGCACCAATCTAGTTCGGCTCAGCCAACTGGAGGGTGTCAATGTGGAGAAATACAAACAGGTGTGTTTTTGCTGATCTGTGCAGTGGGGACTGGTCTCAGCACAGAAATCGATTTGTTGCTGTCATCTTAGAAAGAGGAGAGCTGCTGGTTCTCTGGTGTGTTCAACACTGATCACGACTTTCAGAAATGTGCGAGTGATGTTTGATTATCTGTGTTTACTTATGTTATAGTGATAGGGTTGTTATCAACTCAAGTAACGTTATGTTGACATTACCTGACTTCCTGTGTCTTTTCTGCATTTACTGGAAGTCCCAGAGATGTGATATAATATATGACTACACATTGCTTTATTTTCACCAAAATCAACTATGGCCACTGTTATGGCTTTATTGTGTGGTAATGGTTTGACACACACATTAGGGCGGAGTTATGTGCTCCAGTGAGTGATCGTCCTATCGGCCTCCTGTGAGCGATAGCATCACCACTGTGGGGGGTGGTAGAGGAGGCTAACACATGTGTGGCCCAAAAGCAATACGAAGATTCAGTGTTATTATGCACATCTGATTAAACTATGCTGGACGTCTGTGCGTAAATGGTAAATGGTAAATGGCCTGTATTTATATAGCGCCTTACTAGTCCCTAAGGACCCCAAAGCGCTTTACATATCCAGTCATCCACCCATTCACACACCCATTCACACACTGGTGATGGCAGCTACATTGTAGCCACAGCCACCCTGGGGCGCACTGACAGAGGCGAGGCTGCCGGACACTGGCGCCACCGGGCCCTCTGACCACCACCAGTAGGCAACGGGTGAAGTGTCTTGCCCAAGGACACAACGACCGAGACTGTCCAAGCCGGGGCTCGAACCGGCAACCTTCCAATTACAAGGCGACCTCCCAACTCTTGAGCCACGACCGTAGTGTCAAAGTGGTCATCCCGTATTATCCTTTTATCCATTCCAGGATGCTTTTGGATGTAACCCCACTCCTCACTTTGAGTTTTCACAAAGCAGGATAGCACTTTGGAAGTAATGATACTCCAGAAACAAGTACAGCACAATGTCGTATCCTTGAGCATTGATGATTCTTTTGACATTGAATTGTAATGTTTCAGCGTCGTGTTTGCTGCATTTGACATGTATTTATACCGTACATACTTACATACATACTGTTGTTGTATTTATGATAATTTGTTCAGTCAAACCATTTTTCTTGTGCCTTTTTCTCTCCACAGATTGTTCTTCCTGGAGTCCTGGAGCAGGTTGTGAACTGCAGGGATTCACTGGCTCAGGAATATCTTATGGAATGCATCATTCAGGTACCTTATGTGAAAATTCTCGAGTCTCATTTACAACTAATCCAGTAGACCAGACTTTACTTGCTGTTTGTACCTTAGTTTATAACACTGGCTTTAGGGAATAGTAGGGATGACCAGAAATCATGCACTGTTAGTAAAAACAAACAAACACTGTACCATGTTAAAGGAAAACAAATGGGGGATTGGTCACATGTAAGCAGATTTGTTCCACCCGCCGTGTTCCCCAATAAGCCAACATTATTTGAAAAATTCAAATGGCCTTTATTTCAATCATCCTGGTTGTTTCAAATATATGACGTGCAGTCACAGTCATTCAGGCCTCAGCTAACATAATCTCGTCTCCGAAGGTTTTCCCAGACGAGTTCCACCTTCAAACACTGAATCCTTTCCTGCGTTCCTGTGCTGAGCTACATCAACATGTAAATGTCAAGAACATCATCATCGCCCTCATTGACAGGTATGGTTTTATTTGCTGGAGTGTAGCAGAGCTACCCAGTGAGCAAACTGCAATTTAGTGCTTTTTGAGACTGGTTGACTGACAGTACCAGTTACAGTTAGCCATATATTACTTTATTCTATACATTTTAAAAACATTAGTTTGTATTTAAATATTTGTATCTTAATCATAGTCAATTTAGAGTTCTCATTCAACCCAACACTTATGTCTTGTTAGGTTGTCGGAGGAAATTGGCACAGGGAGCTAACCAGAAGCTTCTAGCCAGTGCTAACCTTCACCACTGTGCTGCTCCATAAGCATGTTTTTTACTCTGGTCCCCAAGCTTAAACCTTTAACTGCAACATGAGGTTTCCAGCATTTTGTTCTTCCTGTTTAAACTAATGATGATTTGCTCATAATAATGCTTGTTCAGCAGTGAACAGTACAAACCTTTTAAAACCCTGATGCACAGCTGAGCTCAAGGACTTACTGTTTATGGAGATGTTTTTAAGCCAGCTTCTGATTTGTGTTTCAGACTTGCTCTGTTTGCTCATCGAGAAGATGGCCCAGGGATCCCTGCTGAAATCAAACTGTTTGACATCTTCTCTCAGCAGGTGGCCACTGTAATTCAGGTACGTTTCCTTAAATTCAACAAGGTTTGACATAGGGGTAGGCAATATATACTTGATGTGTCGCGGGTTTTTCCACGTATGATGATTAAAATGCCTTTATCATAACCATCGAGTATAGGTTGCCGAGGAAATATTAAGATGTCTGCACGTAATTCACTGCAAGTTTTTGGTTTTCTCCCACACGCACAGAATGCATCATTTACCGGCACATTTTTGGCACATTGCGCTGAGCGAGAGTGTTTATATACTATCAGATAGGGGGAAATATGGCGATAGTGGGAGTTGCAGACTTGCTGTCATTTGGATTTCCAAGGTGGATGTCGAACAAAATGCGGTAATTTACAAAATATGACATAAAACTGTTGCTACAAAAGGTAGCAGTACCACAAATGTATTCCGCCAGCTGAAAAGTCATCCCCTGCAAAATTACGAATGTTTTAAACTGCGCGTGTGAACATCTCCCCACACACCAAAGAAAAGCTTAAATAAACCAGCGGCTGTGATACGAACTACAACAGCCAGAGAAACGGGGAAAACAGCACACGTGAGTCTGATTGCATGTTACTGTTTAACATGCAGTATATTTGTGGTGTTCGACACTTGCAGTGTAGGAAGATCTCTGCTTTCAGACAATGTGCCATTGGCTTGGTTGTGTGAAGTCGAGTGAGTTCGTGGCTTCCATGTTTGTTTAGGCACATTTTACAAAATTATGTAACAGATGTTTTCATTGTTTGTTGTTTTCGCTGTGTTTGCTGGTCGTAGAAATGGTTTATATGAGCTTTTACCTGAGATTTGGAGGTTCAGTGGATACCACACATGCTGATATTGACATAAAAACCTGACTTCACAGAGGCTTAAGCTGCAACTCACCCGCGGTACCGGGGGAGCTGGGGCGCAAGACCTGTCATGATATATCTAGAGCGTATCACAATATAGACAAAACATTGTATTTGCCCTAGTTTGACCAAAGTAGATGACAGAGTTACTTTATTGAATGCAAAAGGTTTTTGGGAGAGAGCTATCCTTAACCATACGAGTGTGAGCACATTAAAAGCACGTAATATTATTATGGAGCCACATTTAAAGTCTAACAGAGATGGTATATCATATTAGGATCTTAGCAAACTAGCAATCATAATTTATTTGTTACAGGACAACAGAGTCAAAGGCGGAGCCTCTCAAACTAGGTAGAGTACTAGAGTAAGTGTAACTAACAATGGGACTACTGCTCCCTTCTGTTGTCTACTCTTTCAGTCTCGCCAGGACATGCCATCAGAGGATATTGTATCGCTTCAGGTCTCTCTCATCAATTTGGCCATGAAATGCTACCCTGAACGTGTAGATTATGTAGACAAAGTCCTGGAGAGTACTGTGGAGATCTTCAACAAGCTCAACCTGGAACAGTAAGTCTCTGGCCCCCTGATGAACTCCTGAGTGAGCCGTGTGATGTCATGAAATCATAGAGCTGTGTTTAATAAAAGCTGCAGAATGCATTCATTCTTATAACATAAATTTGCATATTGAGATGTGTTATTAGTATTATTGAGGAAACTAGAAACTTGGTTGCTTTCATGAGTTGTGCAGATGAAAGATTTTACATCTCAGGACATAATAATCATCTTAACATTTGGCAAATACATCGTCAGATGCACAAAAGCACATGACATATTATACAGTGTCATTATTTATTTAACAAGATGGTAAGTCAGTGAAGCGGTACAGTCCAGGCTTCCTGCTTCCATGGGCATTAAGTAGCCGCCAGGTCCTGATTATCACATGCACTGTATTCTTTTAAGATTTTTACCTTACAATAGAAAGCGCCCTGAGGCAACTTTTGTTGTGATTTGTCATTTTTAAATAAAACTGAATTAAAAATGGTGCTTGGCTGACTGATCATCAGTTAAATGTGACCCCTCTGGTTGTTTGTAGGTGTGTCAGTAGTGAGTCAGCTGTGTGTTAACACACTGAAGTACCATGTTACAATAATCACATTACATATGTGGCATGCTAACACTAAGCTTGCAAAGAAGTCGACGTGATTTTTTTGTTGTGCCGACCGCAGACCAGCAGACCCTTCAGCAGGTAGCAGTCGTGCTGCATTTCTACCTGTTCGTGTTTCTAATGTAGAATCACCAATTTGTTTGGCCCTT
This sequence comes from Rhamphochromis sp. 'chilingali', assembly GCF_963969265.1. Classification (NCBI taxonomy): domain Eukaryota; kingdom Metazoa; phylum Chordata; class Actinopteri; order Cichliformes; family Cichlidae; genus Rhamphochromis; species Rhamphochromis sp. 'chilingali'. The sequence continues at coordinate 475,336 of NC_137933.1, read as the reverse complement.
TGGTCGGTTTTCAACTTTGCTTTGTGTTAAATAGCTGAAATCTAGGAGAAAGATCAAATGTGTCCTCATTAGTATAGATTTGTGTTGATGTGGGACTGCAGCCTAGAGTCAAAAGCAATGTAACAGTTACTGTAATTAGGCAAAGTACTGGATTACTTTGAAGAATAACAAGTAATGAGTAATACATTGCTTTCTTGAGAAACAACTGCAACACTGGTGTTGCAAAGCAGGAACAACATCAGCAGTGATCTGAGGGAAGCAGCCCTTTAATCTGGGTCAGGCTAGAAGACCATTTCCAATCAATCTGAACTCTGTGCAGTGAGAAAGATTATTCACAAATGGAAAACATCCAAGACAGCCCCGTCCAAGAGCGTGTTGTCCCACACAATCGACCCAAGAGCCTCCCTGACTCTGGAGGCCTCAGTAAGCATGTTAAAGGTCAAAGTGCAAAACAGAGGTTACAAGTATGCCTGATTTGGAAATGTTGCCATTTTCCAAACAAAATGTCTTCTCTCTAAAAAGAGTTTGACAGTGTGACTTCATTTTGCAAAGTTGCAACTGAACAAAGTCCTTTAGACAGATGAGAGCAAAGATGTTTGGAGAAGAACAAACACAGCATGTCAGCAGAAACATCTCTAAGCATATGCTTACTTTTATGTGTGTCCTCACTCAGTTTCTCAACTTTAATAATTTCCACAAACTTGATCTTTGAGCCCATACTGATCCCCCCTGAAGGTATGAGGGTTTTTTTGTCCCTTGGAACTGTAAACCTGAGTCGGCTTCTTTTAATCGTGCAGGGAAAAACATTTTCAGTCTCCTTTCTTCTCCCTCCTCTAGCATAGCAACCAGCAGTGCGGTGTCAAAGGAACTTACCAGGCTGTTGAAGATCCCGGTGGATACCTACAACAATGTGCTGATGGTCCTGCAGCTCAAACACTTCCCACCACTCTTTGAATACTTCGACTATGAGTCCCGCAAGAACATGAGTTGCTATGTGCTGAGCAACACATTGGACTACAACACCACCATTGTGGCACAAGAGCAGGTTATTAATCTAACAGCTGTAGATTTGTATTTAAACCGACAGAGCATCAGACAAAACACCCCCCTAGCAACATTTTACATAAGAAAGGATGTGTGGTTTTCATAGATACAGTTTTTGTAATTATTTTTTTACACATTTAAATATCGTCTTGATGCATCTCAATCATCCAGGAACGTAAATCTCCCAAAGTTGGTTCTGTTCATCTGGACTCAGCGTTTTCAGTGGGAGAAACGTTTCGTCATCATCAGGTGACGTCTTCAGTCTCAGCTGACTGCAGGTTTCAATCTTATAAACAGGACATTTGCATAATGACTGAAACGAGCCCACTGAAGGAACAATGGGCTGGGAGGTCAGTTCCTTAATCTTAATTATGCAAATTATCATGACCACGGATCAAAGACCACTGATCGATGGCCATGAGTCCCATTCACAGAGAGTTGGAGAATGGCTGCAATCACAGCATGTAAGATGGTGACAGAACACACCGGGTCAAAACACGCTGCACCAAAAACTGGTGCACCCCAAGGATCGGGTCCCCCGACACAAACAGAGTAACATAGTGTACGCTGTTCAGTGCAGGAGGAGTGCCAGGATTTATACGTCGGGGAAACCAAACAACCTCTAGCTACAACACAGAAGAGCCACCTGCAGTCTATTTACACCTACAGGCCAGTGGACACTCTTTCAATGATGAGGATGTAACATCCTGGACAGGGAGGAACGCTGGTTTGAGGGCGGAGTCAAGGAGGCCATTTACGTGAAAAGGGAAAGACCATCTCTGAATGGAGGAGGGGCCTAAGGGTACATCTGTCACCATCTTACAATGCTGTGATTGCAGCCATTCCCCAACTCTCTGTGAATGGGACTCATGGCCATTGATCAGTGGGCTTTGTTGATCAATGGTCATGAGAATTTGCATAATTATGATGAAGGAACTGACCTCTCAGCCCATTGTTCCTTCATTCGCTGGTTTCAGTCATTATGCAAATGTGCTGTTTATAAGGGTGAAACCTGCAGTCAGCTGAGACTGAAGACGTCACCTGATGATGATGAAATGTTTCTCCCACTGAAAACGCTGCGTCCAGATGAACAGAACCAACTTTTTGCAGACACATTTATATAGTTTCCCAACAACCTTGCAAATAGGCTTGTAAAAGTTAACAAACACCCCAAACTACAGTCGCCGTAGAGAAGCCCTCACCGACAGATGAAAAAGTGATGTTAACAGAAAACTTATGTAGGCTGTTTGACCACAGCCACAGTCTCTTGCTGAATGCACGCTGGTTATGTATGGCTGAAGTATCATCTGTACTTTGTGATGCAACTTGTCATATTTGCTTAGATTAGTGAGAAATCTGTATAAAAGTAGCTGTTTTTTCATTTTTGTTTTAGTAGTTTCATGTTAAAGTATTCTTTAAGGTTTTTGTGCAGACATCTAACCTGGTTACACAGTTTGTAAATAGTATCGGTTTAATGTTGTACCCTTTGTTCCTCTAGGTGGACGCCATCTTGAACTTGGTGTCCACACTGATACAGGACCAGCCAGACCAACCAACTGAAGATCCAGACCCAGAGGACTTTGCTGAGGAGCAGAGCCTTGTGGGTCGTTTCATCCATCTGCTCCATTCTGAAGATCCTGATCAGCAGTATCTTGTAGGTGTTTGCGTTAACATTGTGTCTTTCTACGTTCTCAGTCATCAAGGTTGTGGTAGTCTTGAGTGCTTGAAAACAAGGCAACTGGACATTTGTACAGGCAAGGCCAACAACGTGCCATGGGCTCCTCTGTGTCCCCCACTGTAGCTAAGCTTATCATGGAGGAAGGGGCTGAGAGGGACGGCACTGAGCCACAGGTTCAGGTATGCGGGTGACATTCACTGATTTACCAGGGAGGATATCAGGGTTACCATTCCTGGACTGTGCTTTGCTCGTTAAGGAGGCTGTAAGCCTCAACATTGAAGTTTACCGGAAGCCGACACAGACTCCCAGAAGCCTACGCTTTGACTTACCACACCCTCTGCAGGGCTCGCAAAATCGCCCCGCCCAGCCATTGGCAGTGAATGAGTTAAACCCATTGACTCATTCACTGCAATTGATGGCTATAGACGTCAATGGCAGTGAATGAGTTAATAGTGGATCAATAACCCTCAGGAACCAATCCAAGGTTTAAATTAACCGGGTGCACTTGCCTCAGCGGCTACGTCGCCCTTACTCCAGTGGTGAGAATGAGGAGCTGGATGCACTGGTTGCCACAGAGCGGTGTGCTCAGCCCGACGTTATTCACTGTATTTGCTCAAAACTGTTCAGTCGTGAAGCTGTATTTATTTTTGTTTTACTAGTTTTATGTTGAAGTATTTAAGTTTTGTTTGGGTCTGATATTGGAACAATGATGAGACTCACTGTAGAGAGGAGATCCAACACCCGAACACCAGCAACACCGTGGAGGTCATTGTGCGTTGGTGGAGGTCCAGGCAGTGTGGACGTCATCTTCCTGGATCTCCACATAATATCTTACCTGTTGTTTCTATTCTTGATTGTGTGTATATGTGAATGTAATGTTGTTATGTGTGTGAAGACATAATGACAATAAAGGATTCTTATTCTTCTTCACTCCACCTTTTGTTTTCAGAATTAAAGAAGCCTCGTGGAAATGTATCTGAAGTTGTAGAAGTCCAGTTGTCTTCTTTTCAAGCATTTGAGACGAACCCGAAGAGTCTTAATTGTGCACATTATGTATTAGAAAGAGTCCTGCAGGTGGTCTCCTTTAAGTTGCTGCTAGAGATTCTGAGAATAATGCTGCAGTGTTTCCTTTGTCCCCACCTTATCTAGTTCTTGGGAAAATTCCAGCAGTTTGTACTTCTGTGAGTGTTTTTGCTGAGACCAGTGGTTTTCACTTAACTTTGTTCTTGTTTGCTTCAGATTCTTAATACAGCACGCAAACACTTTGGAGCTGGTGGAAACCAAAGGATTCGTTACACATTGCCTCCCCTTGTGTTTGCTGCCTACCAGCTAGCCTTTCGATACAAGGAAAACTCCTCCACCGTGAGCAAATGTTATTTTTCATCACAAAGCACATAATGCATTTTCTTTTATGTCCTGTTATGAAATCATACCAATTTCTTTTCCTCTTAGGATGACAAATGGGAAAAGAAGTGCCAGAAGATTTTTTCTTTTGCCCACCAGACAATCAGTGCACTCATTAAGGCTGAGCTCGCCGAGCTGCCTCTTCGACTCTTCCTGCAGGGGGCGCTGGCTGCAGGGGAGATTGGCTTTGAAAACCACGAGACTGTAGCGTATGAGTTCATGTCACAGGTAGAATGTTTAATAATACTGTCATGCCTTTAAATAGTTTATATACATACATGTGTGCACACTACCGGTCAGAGTTTTGGATACCTGAGTTTTTCCAGTTTTTTATTGAAAATTCTGCAGTTTAATGTCTCATTGCACTCTGAAATGAAAGCGGTTGGACTGAAAAGAAGAAATCATTGAATCAATTTAGAGACCAACATGTATTCTAACCCTTTGACCCAAAGTAGCCACCTTTGGTGTCTGAAAACACCCGTGGCACTCTTTCTACAATAGAAATCAAATATTGTTCAGAAGTTCTTCCCATATCTGTTGCAGAAGTTCCCATAAATGAGGCACTGCTAGTTGCTTTGCTTTCACTCTTCTGTCCAGTTCATCCCAAACAGCTTGATGCGGTTTAAGTCTGGAGACTGTGACTTATGTTTTGGGTCATTATCTTGCTGTAGGATGAACCCCTGACCAGCTAGTCATATACCAGAGGCTATTGCATGGGCCTGCAGAATGCTGTTCTGTCCTGAGTGCCTTTGATGGTGAAGGAAACTGTACTCCCTGACTTTCTTTGAAATTGCTGCAGAATAGTTTTAAATGTTGAACCCATGTTCTGTTCCCTGGAAAAGGCCTTTTGGATAATTCTCAAATGTGCAGAATGTTTCAGTTTTGGCTAACTTTACCTTTCTTTAACCTCTGGCAGTTCACCACTTACCCTTGTACCATTTGAAGCTATTCACTGAACTTGAACGACTTGAACTTCAATAAATAATTGGAAAAATTGGGGTGCTCTAAAACTTTAGAGTGTATAACCAAAAACATAACTTTATTTTGTTGTATTTTAAAACCATTAGACCGCTACAGTCCTCTTTCTGTCAATGGGTGGTGTTGTTCCATCCCCTCAACCTTTTCATCTCTTCTCTTGGTTCTCCATACTTTGTCCATATTAGGCATTCTCTCTCTATGAGGATGAGATCAGTGACTCCAAAGCTCAGCTGGCTGCCATCACCTTGATTATTGGCACTTTTGAGCGAATGCGATGCTTCAGCGAGGAAAACCACGAGCCCCTGAGGACTCAGTGTGCACTGGCTGCGTCCAAGCTGCTGAAGAAGCCTGACCAGTGCAGAGCTGTCAGCATCTGTGCCCATCTCTTCTGGTCAGGTCGCAGCACTGACAAAAATGGTGAAGAGGTGTGTTGGAATTAGGCTTTTTTCCCCACACACTAACATAAAGTTGTTGAAGATGGTTGTAGTAAAATCATGTGCATGCAGATGAGTGACGTTCTAAAAAATGACATTTAAATGGAATCATCAGTGTGTGGTGTAGGACTTTGTTCTAGAGGAGGAAGAAGGCTAAACAGTCACTGTATTAAACCCCAAAAGATTAGTTATGGAATCAAATGGATGGAAGGATCAGCAAGTTCAGTTTTACGGGACACAGTGTGCTTTAACACACTATATAATGCTGTTAATGCTATTGTGCACTTTAGTCTTTTTGCACATCTCTAAATGCTCCCTGCTCATTTTACACATTTAGATCCGTGATGGTAAGCGGGTGATGGAGTGTCTAAAGAAAGCCTTGAAGATTGCCAACCAGTGCATGGATCCATCACTGCAAGTTCAGCTTTTCATTGAAATCCTCAACAGATACGTCTGCTTCTATGAGAGGGAAAACGATGCGGTAAGACAAAAAAATGTTTCTGCTAACCAGTAACTGGTCATTTTGCCAGAGAGAATAATTTCTTCATTTGCCTCAAACCAACCACTCAAGTTAAAGTGTTGATTAACAGTTAGGTCCAATGTTCCCGCTAAGCACTGCTGGCACGTCTCTGCGCACAGAACATCTGCGTTGCACACAAAAAAAAATCTAACCTGAATTGAAATTAAAATTAAAACTTTAACAGTTTAGTCAGTGAGTGACTGGCTGCTCCTGTATGGGATCAGAACGATGCCACCGTATCCCACAGTCCAGCCAATGATGCGATTCACATTCGTATATACGCAGCTAATCAACGTCGACAGGCTATGACAGCGTCCTTATGTGCCGGTGTTTTAGCAAAGCGGCTGATGTGGAGTGAAGCCACGTTAATGACAACGTGTACAACCATTGGAGATGTGAGCAGGACAGACGGAACAACTGACGGACAAAGTGTGGACTTTATACCAGTTTGTAAATTGTGTTGATCGGCCACGTAAAACCAGAGTTATGATAAAATATCTGCAATGTTTGTTTTTCTTCCTGAATACTGTCGTTGTTTATATTTACTGCAGGAAGAAACGGTAAAAACAGCGTTTTATAAGGAAAACGCTCAAAAGCCTGTGAGCAAAAACTCCACCCTTTCCTATTGGTGGAAAATGTACCATGTGGACCAATCAAAAAAATGATATGGCAACATGACATTTAGTTGTTTAGGAAGGAGGAAGTTTTAGGAGTGACGGCGTGTTTGAGATGTGAGAGATTTGCAACGTTTAGCGTAAATCTTGTGTAGTTAGTGTGTAGTGTAGTCAATAGTGTTGTTGTGTGTGTCAGAACAATGAGGCGACTGCTGAGTGTTACAGGTGTTACAGCAGTGATACATCTCCTGTTGTCAGGCCTGCAGGTATCAGGCTGTTGTTCTCCTTCATCTCATAGTGGACAGAAATTATTTTTTGGAGTGGCACAGATAATTTGTGTGGCATCAGATTTGATGCAGAACAGCTGATTGTAGAGCAGGGCGATATGGCCAAAAATATTTATCACGATATATATTTGAAAATTTGCGATAACGATATAACCGACGATATAATTGATGCGAGACAAAATACAACTCCACAACATTACTAGCGCAAAAAGACAACCTTCCATTTATATTCACTTAAACAAGAAGCTGGTTTTTATGTACATTAAAGCTTTATAAAAATGTAACAGTGCAAATGCAAATTCCTTGCTGAAAGTTTAACCAAAAGGCATTTCCAGTAGAAATGGGCTGACATATCCTGAGCATAACCATGTATAATATCCACTGAAGTTAAAAAGAGGTGCTTTGCAACATTAAACTGCAGTGTGCAGTACGCATTTTTCGGACCATAAGGTGCACGGGATTATAAGGCACATTAAGCGAAACAAAGCAGTCAGATAAATCAAACTTTATTAAACTCATTCTTCTTGCTTCCTCCACTTCTGTACCATTGATTCATTAATGTTGAATTCTCTGGCAGCTGCTCTATTCCCATGTTGTTGCAGTATATTAATGACTAACCTCGTATAGTGGATGGATTATCTCAGTTGTTCTCCTGACTGAAGTTTGGTCCTTTTACAGCATCCTGCCATGCGATTGCATTTGTCTCTAACCATGAAGAACCTTAACGTTAACTTTTATAAGTGGAAAAGTGTTAGTGTTCGTCCTCCAGCTTCACTGTTTATGTTATGCTAACATAGCTGTGTCGCTAGCGATCACGTAGCACATCATTATATAGCAGCTAGCCCAACTTCAGTAACCCTACAAACGTCACTGCTGTTTAGTTTCCTGTCTTCATTTATGTTGGAAGTGATAGCAGAGCTGTACGTTTGATTTTTTTCAGAAATCTCTCCGTCAGAACATGCTATATCATGCTTAGGTAACTAGCGAAACTAGCGAGCTAACTTCCGCTAGCTTCCTGCTAACTTCTAACTCCGTTAAATGTAATAACTTTTGTTTTCATGGATGCCTGGAAGTTAAACTTTATAGTTACACCTGGTAAGGCAGCAATGCTGATCGTTTTATTAAAGATGAAAGAATTTAGACAGTTTTTAACTCTCAGTGATGCTGCAGTGTTGTTTGACCTGAAGCATACGGAGTTTAGGACCCAGATTACTCCCAGATTTAAGAGCATCTTAGTCCGACAAATACGACAATAACAACGGCCGCTTGCATGTTCTGCAAAAAAATGTGCTTTGTCGTGTACCTGACGGACAAACACCAAACCAGTTCCACATCACGGAAGTTGCACCATTTTTACAAACCAATTCTGGTTCATCTGTTTCACTCAACAATCGGCCATGTGCGTATGAAAACAAAGGCACTGCGCATGCGCGTTTTACTCCCATTCTATCGCGATATTTCATTTTCCTATCGTTGCCTAACATTATACCGGTATTACCGTGAACGGTATAATATGGCCCAGCCCTAGCTGATTGTTCTGTAAATAGTTTGAAATGTTTATTTAAAACCCGCCTTGGCTGCATTTTAGGTAAACTGCTGCAAAAACTTAACTCAGTTACTTTTTTGAAGAAGTAACTACAGTGGGGCAAAAAAGTATTTAGTCAGCCACCGATTGTGCAAGTTCCCCCACCTAAAATGATGACAGAGGTCAGTAATTTGCACCAGAGGTACACTTCAACTGTGAGAGACAGAATGTGAAAAAAAATCCATGAATCCACATGGTAGGATTTGTAAAGAATTTATTGGTAAATCAGGGTGGAAAATAAGTATTTGGTCAATAACAAAAATACAACTCAATACTTTGTAACATAACCTTTGTTGGCAATAACAGAGGTCAAACGTTTACTATAGGTCTTTACCAGGTTTGCACACACAGTAGCTGGTATTTTGGCCCATTCCTCCATGCAGATCTTCTCGAGAGCAGTGATGTTTGGGGCTGTCGCCGAGCAACACGGACTTTCAAGAGATTCTCAGTGGTCTTGTATGTCTTCCATTTTCTGATGATTGCTCCCACAGTTGGTTTTTTCACACCAAGCTGCTTGCCTATTGTAGATTCACTCTTCCCAGTCTGGTGCAGGTCTACAATACTTTTCCTGGTGTCCTTCGAAAGCTCTTTGGTCTTGGCCATGGCGGAGTTTGGAGTCTGACTGTTTGAGGCTGTGGACAGGTGTCTTTTATACAGATGATGAGTTCAAACAGGTGCCATTCATACAGGTAACGAGTGGGGGACAGAAAAGCTTCTTACAGAAGACGTTACAGGTCTGTGAGAGCCAGAGATTTTCCTTGTTTGAGGTGACCAAATACTTATTTTCCACCCTGATTTACCAATAAATTCTTTACAAATCCTACCATGTGGATTCATGGATTTTTTTTTTCACATTCTGTCTCTCACAGTTGAAGTGTACCTCTGGTGCAAATTACTGACCTCTGTCATCATTTTAAGTGGGGGAACTTGCACAATCGGTGGCTGACTAAATACTTTTTTGCCCCACTGGATATAATTAATTGCTCAACATTGGTCATTATTTACTGTATTTTGCAGACAGAGTTACCGACTCTCTCCCAGACCACAGACTCAGAGTACAAGTCAGAGCTTTATAAAAAAAAATTAATTAAAAAAAAGTTGTTTTCAAAATTAGAGTTCAAGTTATTTTTCCTTCCAATAGTGTTAACATGCTGCACAGGTCAATGACTAGATTTTTTAACATTTTCGTTGTAAGTGGGTTAAAGCAGTTAATTAAAGATAGTCTAACATAAATGCTGTAATTTGATTACTTTAATAAACATGTAGCTTGGATGCTGGCGTGACCACAGTGCACACGTCTGCTGTTGCTCACAGTGGTCCAAGGGACGCTCAGTTTGTGTGTTCGCTCAGACACGTGAAGCATTAGAGGGAACATTGGTTAGGTCTATAAATGTTTGGACAATGATACGGTTTAATAATGTTCGCTCTGTGCACAACAACCGTAGATTTTAATAATCAAAATTACTAAAACAGTGTAATTATCCAGAAGCTTATAGACCTAATTCTCTATTGTCTTACAAAGCTGCAAACAGCAGTCGGAGGGCTTGTGCGCCCTGTTGCATGTCCAAGCATGCCATTGTCAAGTTGAACTACGGCTTGGGCGTGGTGTGGGTGAGCCGCTATCTGGTCTGGGATGTTGATTGGTGTTGTTATTTACGCACTAAATATACTACCTTTGCCGACTAGGTGGTGATGGAAATTACCTACTTACTACAAGTCACCCTAATGCATATCATGCACGGATCCACCAACTGAAATGTTATTTGCATGGGATGATGATTATCATCTACTGCTGATTATCTGTTGCCACTAGGTGGCATTGTGTCACTTAATATTAGATCCCGACTACAGTTGTTTTCATGCTGGCCACACACCCCCGTCATGGAGTGTGATGTCACATCACCTAGGGCTGTTCGATATAACGATATAAAAACGTCCATCGTTTCATTTTACGCTATCGTTTGTTTCGGGGTGTCGCAAAATAAACTGTTTACAGCAATATTTTTTCATGGTTCTGATGTCACTGTAGTGGCTGTATGAATTCCTTAAAGTTCTCTCTTTCTCTTATATTTAATATAACCACACTACGGACGGAAAAGCACCTGTATTTATGCGTTGTCGTTAGCAACAACGACGGTAAAACCATCGCGTGTCTGCTTGTTCCACATAAACCTTTCACAATAAAGCTCAAGATCCTGTTGAGACTTCAAAATAAACTGAATAACGTGAACGAGTATGCAGAGTATTTTTTATTAATCCTTTATTTATCCAGGTAAAAAATCTTATTGAGATTAAAAATCTCATTGAGATTAAAAATCTCATTTCCAAGAGAGATCTATTTACGGATGAGAAGCAGAAAAGAGCCGTCAGGTGCTAATAAATAAAGCTCAGACTCAAACGTTAGAACAGGCTTTACCCCGCAGCACGCCGTGTAATAAATACTCACAAAGAAACGGCGCCGTTACAACTTAAGTCTAAAAATGTATTGTTTGATGCATCGGTTAAAACACTCGACTCCAGCTACACGACGCGCAGCTGGAAACACTTCATGCAAGACGAGCTGCTCGAGATTCACAGAATTTACAGAAAATGTTAAATGTTTGTGATTTATATCGTTATCAGACGATATAATTTTTATATCGGGACATGAGCTTTTGGTCATATCGCACAGCCCTAACATCACCTGTCGCGCCACCTTATTTGTGGCACTGTGGGTGATCGAGCACTTCTCTCCTTCGTTTTTTTCCCCTTTCCCTTTATGGTCATGTTTCACTGTGCTGAAGAATGACCTGTTGTCTTAATGAGTGTATTGAATCCTTGTGCTACACTCAAAAAGGTGCTTTGTGAGGTGACCTTGAAGCGCTTTGGCTAGTCTGCTGAGGAAGAGCTTCTTGTGAAGCCAGGATGTGTAGATGTGCTTTTTAGACTCAGGTTGGTTCGCACAGGTTTGTATATGATTTTGAAAATGAACTTCTGCCACATTCTTAACAGCATCTTGAATCTGGGCAGTTATTTTTAAAGTTATTTACTTAAATGTGAAGCAAGCCCCAACTTTAATTTCAGTGGTCACAAAAAAGTTTTTTAAAAAAATGTAAAGAGCCAGTTAAGGTAACTCGGGCATCTGACAAGGATGCATCCTGGGCGCCTCCTGGGTGAGGTGTTCCGGGCATGTCCCACCGGGAGGAGGCCCCGGGGCAGACCCAGGACACGCTGGAGAGATTATATCTCTTGGCTGGCCTGGGAACGCCTTGGTATTCCCCCGGATAAGCTGGAGGAGGTGGCTGGGGAGAGGGAGGTCTGGGCTTCTCTACTTAGGCTGCTGCCCCCGCGACCCGGCCCCAGATAAGCGGAACAAGATGGATCGATGGACACTTAAAAAATGGCATTTATATTGTGGCTGTTGATTGGTTGTCAGGACTCCTTGAGCCCTCCTCCCTGTGTAGTCCCTCCTCGGACCAGGCCCCTGTTTTTATTAGTGTTTGGTGGGATTGTTTCCGTGACCAACCCTGGCATCCATGTCGGAGCTGGAGTGAGGCTTAGCCATCAAATTGAAAATGTGTCACTTTTTTACAGTCGCCTTTGTGTAAAACTCAGATTGTTGTTTGGATTTGAACAGTTGCTCTTATCTATTCCAACTGACCCACAGAGCGTGCACATGAATACTTTGGTACGAGTGAATGTTGTCCACCCAATAATATTAGAATGTAAACAGGAACCCTTGTGCTGTTCCTCCTCTTCCTCCCATCCAGGTGACAGTCCAGGTGTTAAACCAGCTGATCCAAAAGATCAGGGAAGACCTTCCCAACCTGGAAGCTAGTGAAGAGACGGAGCAGATCAACAAACACTTCCACAATACACTGGAGCATCTTCGTCTGCAGAGGGAATCCCCTGAATCTGAGGGCCCTGCCTACGAGGGCCTGGTCCTTTAAAGCTAATGTAGGTTGGAAAATATAAAGTCCCTTTTAGATGTTCCACTATATTAAGAGTAGACGACCGCACACTATCACAAGAATAAAGAAGTTGTGTTAAAGGCCAGGAATAGAAATAAACATTAAGAGCTGAAAGACCTCCTTTCGGTCCTTCATTTAGTTGTTGATGTCTCTTCATCATTCCTCCTTGCTATCCATCCTTGCATGTGTAAAGCAATGCTGCACGTAACTTTAGTGTGCAAGTCTTTTATTTACCATTCCTTTATAAGGCCACAATTAACCAGTTTGTCTGTATCCTGCACTATGTTAATGTTGATGGAGGACTTGCTAACTGTGTCATCATGCCTTCAGTTGTTGATATCTGTCCATATTGAGAGCGAATGTAATAGCCAAGTGTATAAAAACTACAGAAAATCTCAAAGTTGTAGTTGTCTTGCAGCGGGTTTGCATACGGCCTGGTTTCCTGAACATGAATAATCAATAACTCTGCTGTTCTTTAGGTTGGCTTTGTGGCAACTTTAAACAGATTGTGCCAAACCAAACTGAAGACCAGATGACCGTGCGATCTTTGGCCGTCACACTTCAGCGTTCTTCTTTTTGCCACATCGTGCTCGTCATTCTCTCTTTAGGCTCCTTATAGTGTCTCGTTTGAAGTCAGGACTTCTCACCACTGGATTGACCTGGTCAAAACTGTGGTGTGTTTGCATGCTTTAGTGTGCTTGGCATCAGAGGGCCAGTGTTTAGTTCACTCTCTATGGATCTCACTAATTACACACTGTTTTTTGTTCTTCCCCATGATATTTTTTGATAACAACCATGTCCTTTTGGATGAACATGTTAAGGAGGTGCAGCAGTTCCTCAGGATTGTATGTTGGCCGACTTGTCAGTGTACAATGGTGCAGAAGCTTTGTGTCGTTTTCCACAACATTTATTGATTTCTCTTTCTTGCTTATCAATGTTGATTTGTTGGAGTCGGCATTGAACTGTTACCTTTTTGCTTTTAAATATGTGTTTAAATGCACTTGTAAATCAGATAAATAAAAATACAGACTAAGTAGAAATGATCATTGTCTCTGAAATAAAATTGACATTAACAGTTCTTGAACTTTACTTATTTTACACACAGTATTTCCTGAGTGTGATTAGACTCTGCTGTGCTGTTGTATGTTGCTGAAGGATTATTTGGTTGTGGCTCAAACTTTGATTCAACGTTTGAAATGGAATAATATCAGTAACAGTTGCATTAAGATAGACATATAAGTCTATCTATATTTAACCCCCCCTCACCATGCGAGCTTTCTTTATCCTTCAAGCTTGGCCCTTGGGAACTTGAGGACTGTGCTCTTCTGGACAGAGATCTCTGATGTTGTTCCTGGACTTTGCTGGTCGGGAGTCACTACACCTTTTTCCCCAAGGCCAAATAGACTTGATTAACACCAGTATGCTAAAAGAGATTAAAGAAGTCCTTGTGTGTTTAAACAGGGGGGTCTTCGTTTTGTCCTTTGATTCCAACATCAGCAGCATTTTGTCAACATGCTCTTCTAGTAGGAGACTGTTACTCTTTCACTTTTTGCACTCATATCATCTTAAGTAACATCTAATCCTTTTGGCATATGTTAATATAAAGAAGTGCAATTTCATCAGTGTGTTTCACATTATAAAGAAATGATACTCTTCCCTAACCATCACTGGGTTATAATATGTAATTTTATGTATAACACTGAAAAGGGGTCTTTTCGGTTTCGTTTTATTATTTACTTTTGTGTATGACAAGCTACAACTTTTCTCTGTCAGTAGCAAGCTCCCCGGGCTTCATAAAGTTGAGGTAACTTAATTAGAAGAGTGGCTGGAGAGAAACACTTTCCTAAATGACCTCAGTGACTCCCTGGCCAGCTACTCTGGTTTGCACCACACCAAAGTAAAATCCCAGTGGTGCATGTTAAAATGAAAGAAAAGCAACTAACTTCCTGAAAAACAGTGTAGTCATGTATACTCTACACTGTAACATGTTAGTACTCGATTCTGATTACTATTACTAGGCAGTTTTCGTACCCGTGAAGCTAAGCTGGTGTACTGTATGTTATCAGTCTGTGTCTTAAAGTCAAATTCCCGACAGTTCCGGGGACTAAATTCTACTGAAGTGTGTCTGAGGAAGTGTGGCACGGTTCATCCTCTTTCCTGTCGAAAAAACTGTCGTATATAACTGTAGCTTTATTCGTTCACATACCAGACTATGAATATAGCCCCTGACACAGACTTTCAGCATGGCTTTTCCATTCTGCTCCCATTCGCAAACCTAACTTCAGGCTTATGTTCCAACTATCCTTTTCCCCAAGGAACTTGAACGCAACGCTACAACAGAAGGGCGAGCTGTGCGCATGCTCGCAGGTTTTACGTTATTAGAAGCCTATACAGAAGCGTGTACCTATTCGTTAATGGGGAGTCGTCATCTAGTTAGGTAGATATCGAAGTGGTTTTGTGGCACGTCTGTGTCCGCGTTTGCTGGATAAAGACCTGCGGCATTCATGTACTGACAGATATTTAAGTTACCGTAAAGCTGTTTGCGTGTCGCTGGAAGAAGGGACGATGTCGGCAAATAAAACAAAGAAGGTCAAAATGGCTACTAAATCTTGTCCTGAATGCGACCAACAGGTAAGAAAATACATCTTTAATTTTTAGGGCTGTGTTACTGATTGCGTTTCGTTTTATTGATACCAATCATGGCAGCCTACGGTAGTTTCCAGCTCTAGAGACGGAAACGGGGTTCAGTGCGAGCCCCGGTGATCACGATGTTTCTCAAACGGCTCAGCTGGTAGATGTTGATTTTCCGTTCGGCAGAGAGAGCATCGGCATCTATGTCCGTCTTCACGGTTGTGGCTTTGTGACTTTGTATGTATAAAACAGACGGACATATGATCACATATTTGCGTTAGTAATGTAAGGGACTGGTTCAAAAGTTCAGTAAATGAGTTGGGCTATAGTAGCGCATTTTCATTACCGTACCTCAGTTACTTGTGATCTTCACTGAGCATTTCGATTGGTTAAAGATAAAAATAAAAAAAATCAGCCCTTTGGCTTTGTGAGCATCTCTTCCTGGAACTACGGTAATGGTGCTGGATCACAATGGACTCTTCAAATTAAAGCCAACAGTAGGTAGACTGCAACAAGTCTACATCAGTAATGCGCATGGTTAGTTACACAGTTCGACCCTGTCCTCACACTACCACCACACACAAGCATGTGTTACTGCTAGTGATGTGCGATACCACTGATTTCCTTTCCGATCCGATACCAAGTAAAATTCAGGGTGGTATCGGTGATACTGATCCGATACCGATACTCTGTACAAAAACGTAATGTTTCATTGCATTACATAATACAATATACAATTGTATTATGTAATTGTAATAATAACATAACCATATTGCTTCATAATGATTAGAGGACACCAGACAACTTGTTTTTATTGCTTAATAATGCAGAATAATCATATAGAAATAAAAAAAAAACTGACTGACTGGCTGTTTGTGGAGGTAAAACGCGTCCACACATGACTCTGTTTGCGCTCAGCCATTGTTGTGAGTGTGCACGCCAGAGGCTGCCACACATTTATACAGCCGTATTCCGCACATGACTATGAAAAGCGTAAGAGGAAGTAGTTCCTTCCAAATTAGACGATCCGAATGATATAGTTTTTTTCCCACTGCGTTCATTTTAATGGAAAAACTACAAATTTACCCCAGAGTACTAAAATATATATATTATAATATGAGAATTGATTCTAGAACATAAATTGCTGGTATCGGAAGAATCGATATTTCGGTATCGATTCGCACACCACTAGTTACCGCGTTTCTTTCTTTTCATTAGCTGCGTCTGGCTTACTCTTCTGACCCTGTGAATAAATCCGTTGAAAATAGTTCTGCTCAGCAGTAAAACGGCTGCTGGTAAGATGTAGATGTTACACTTAGGCTATAAAAATATGAAATGGGTGCAGTACAAATGCCAGCATTTTATCACTGTTTAATTAAATATTCCTAAAAGCAGTTGTAAACAACATGTGCATGGTTTTGCAAAATTTTAACTTTATACCAAATGCTGTTGCTATTTGTAGTTTGAAAAACTGTAGATGAGTCATTAGTTTTTCTTTCTTGTTCACTGAAAGAAATCTGTCCGTTTTGTGCTGGAAAAAGTGCATTATAGTCAGCTTCAGTGTCTGAAGCTCCTCCTCAATGGTTCATAGAAACCATACCTGTAGATACCATCCATTCACCTTTTCTGCTTCCCACAAAGACATGGCGAGTGGAATCAAAGATCTCAAATTTGGACTCATCAGACCAAAGCACAGATTTCCACTGGTCTAATGTTTATTGGCTAAAACAAATCTATTTTGCTTGTTGCTTTTCCTTGGTAGTGGTTTCTTAGCAGCTATTTGACCACAAAGGCCTGATTTGCACAGCCTCTGCTGAACAGTTTATATAGAGATGTGTCTGCTACTGGAATTATGTGTAGCATTTATCTGGGCTCTAATCTGAGGTGCTGTTAACTTGTGATTTCTGATACTGGTGACTCGGATGAATTTATCCTCAGCAGTAAGGCTGCCACAAACGATTATTTTGATAGTCGACTAGTCACCGATTATTTTTGCGATTAGTCGACTAATCAGATCATCATCCATTGGATGTAAAACTACAGCTTATTGCACCAGCAGCATCTGCTCTTATATAACTATCATTAGCTTACAGCTTTAAGTGTTTAAGGTCTGTGCTAACTAACAATAAAGACAAGATGGTAGTTTATTAAATTTTAATGAAGTTTGCAGATTGTTTCGGTGAAGTTTAATAAACTCCTTGCTATCTAAAATATAACAGGACACTGGAGTATATTCTGGAGCATCTCACACTTCTGATAATCAGCTGTCTGCTTGACGTTTATTCAGCTGTGTAAAAACTATAACTTTAATCTCAGCCAAACCGATTTACTCAGGAACAAATAAAATACTGAAAAAAGCCAAACAATAACATGTTTAAGTTATCTAAGTGACTCATATCATATTTAACCTGAGCAGCGAAAGACGGAGGTGGGTTTGAAAACGATTTGCCGGGAGTCCGGTGTTCTCACGGCTCTAGTGAGCCTAGCCCCTATGGCGTGATTTTTGTGCCACTATTCTGAGCGCACGTAAAAAAAAATGCTAGATGGTGGGTAACAGGCATCTCCAAAAACGTTAGAGCACTTATGCAAATATTTGATGTCTTGATAAATCGAGCAGGTATTTGAAGTTTACACAGCACCATTCTCGCATGAAAATATCTTAAAAGTTTATTTTGTGACCCAGAAAGAGTAATATTTCAAACTCCGCCACTCTGTGTTCCTCCGCCACTGCCTCGTTTGAGTTTTGGACGAAATGGATTCTGGGATATTGCATTTCGTCATTTCGAGCTGATTGGAGACCAAAACAGCCAACAGATTTTTTTTTGCATCCAAGTCTGTGATTGGCTGGTTTTGTTGAGCGCGCACGGACAGAAATGTTGAGAGCGCGAGCAACACGTTGCGAGCGAGCGCAAGTGCAAAAACTGAGCGACAGGGGCTGCTATTGTGTGCGTGTGTATGGATAATAGCAAACACTGAAATACATTTTTTGCACGCAGCAATGAATTTTGTTCACTCAAATTTAGCTTTTCTTTGCTCAAAAATAAATTTCTCCTCAAAATACAACACTTGCACCTGGAATTTATTTTTACGTGCGCTCAGAATAGTGGCACAAAAATAACGCCATAAGCCCCCGGCTAGCTATCGAGCTAGTGGGTAACAGACGTCTCCGAAAACGTCGGAGCGCTTTTGAAAATATGTGGTGTCTTGATAAACTGAGCAGATATTTGAGGTTTACACAGCTACATTCTCGCCTGAAAATATGTTAAACGTTTATTTTGTGACCCAGAAAGAATAATAAGAGTAATATTAAAACTAACTAGCTGCCGCCATTGTTGGAAACTGCGCTGGGCCGCGCTATGAATTCTGGGACGCAGCTTCTTCTTCTTCGGGGTTTAACGGCAGCTGGCATCCTTGTACATGCAGTGCTGCCATCTTCTGTTTCAGTCCGTTATTACACTCTTAAATCCTGCTACTTATTCCTGCGTCTTTTGTGAGCTTGCAAAGCTTCAAACGACGCGTCGACTATTAAATCAGTCGTCGACGATTCTGATAGTCGACCTAATCGTGACTAGTCGACTAATCGTGGCAGCCCTACTCAGCAGCAGAGGTGACTTATGTTGTTCCTTTCCTGGGGCGGTCCTCATGTGAGCCAGTTTCATCATAGCACTTGATGGTTTTTGCGACTGCACTCGTTGACACATTCAGAGTTTTAGCAATTTTCCAGACTGACTGACCTTCAGTTCATAAAGTAATGATTGACTGTTTTTTCTCTTTACTTAGCTGATTGGTTTTTTTGCCATTACATGAACACTGACAAGACACACCTGTAATGTGAAAACCATTTCAGGTGACTACATCATGAAGCTCATTGAGAGAAGGCCAAGAGTGTACAAAGCAATAATCAAAGCAAAGGGAGGCTATTGTTATTAGAGTTTCAAGATGGCGCCAGTGTGTGTGGCTCGCCGTCTGGCTCTTCCTCTGTTGTGTTTGCTTATGTTGTTTTTTATTGCTAGAGTCAACTCTCTTTTAATGTACAATCGCCAAAAACTGTTGGACCTCCGACTAGTTGCCAGTGATCTTACCAATGCAACTTATAATGGACATAAGGCGTTACCTCCATTCCTGTCTGGGATACCAGCTAACCTTTGTCGGACCCTGGCCCCAGCCTCACGGCGAAAGCGTTTCAGACGCCGGGGCAAACGTAGCGGTCTACTCGTGAAACTTAAGGCGTACTTGATGCGCTCTTCCCCGGCTCTTTGGAACGAACGTGGATCTGTGCCTTGTCATGCCTTTTCTCCGTGCTCTCTGGAGCCCATCGGGCACCTGGCTGGTGCCCGTTGTTGGCTCGGATCAGATGTCCCAGCCACGAAAGATTTCCCCTCATCTTCGTCGGCGCGGTGCGAACCTACAGAACTTGCGGCCGCTGCGTCGGGTCTCGCTGTCAGCCACGAACACGCTGACCTCCACCAGGTTTGGATTGGTGAACACTAGATCGCTGAGTAATAAAACTTTTATTTTAAGGGATTTATTTATGACCCAAGGACTGGATTTCCTCTGTATAACTGAGACATGGTTGAGGGCCGGTGAGTCCAGCGCTTTCACAGATCTCTTACCTGATGGCTGCTGCTTTTTAAACTCTCCTCGAATATCAGGCAGAGGAGGAGGACTAGCGGCTGTTTTTAAGAAGCAGTATAAATGTAAACCACTGCCATTATCAACCTCACCTAGTAGCTTTGAACTGAGCATGTTTGAGCTAGGTCGCTCTCACACAGTGCTCTGTGCTGTGGTTTACAGACCCCCAAAATACAATAAGAACTTCTTAAATGACTTTTCTGATCTGTTGGCTGAAATTATGCCAAAATATGATCATGTCCTTATTATTGGGGACTTCAATATTCATGTGTGCTGCCCTGACAAGCCAATGGCAAAGGACTTTTTAAATCTTATTGACTCTTTTGATCTTGTGCAACCTGTGTCTGTGCCTACACAAAAATATGGGCACACGTTGGATCTTGTTTTAACTCATAATTTACCTGTCTCTAACTTAGAGGTTTGTGACATTGTAGGGTCGGATCATTAGCCTGTCTTGTTTGAGGTTTTCCTTCCTTGTACCAAAGTTAATCTTCCTCCTGTTGCTGCTAGGAGCTGTCGTATTTTTAACCCTTCCTCTGCTGGACAGTTCTCTATTGTTTTTAATCAGAACTGCAACCTTCCTGATTCCATATGCAATGATACAGAAGAGCTGAGTACGTGGTTTTACTCTGTCTGCCAAACTGCTTTAGATTCAGTGGCCCCCTTTAAGCTTAGGCAAGTAAAAGCCAAATCTGAACCCTGGCTGAATGAAGACACCCGGGCTGCCAGAAGAAAGTGTAGGAGAGCTGAACGTAAATGGAAGAAGGATCAACTTCAGGTGTCATACCAAATGTTACAAGATTACTGGAATTCTTACCAGAAAACTGTAAAAGACGCTAAGAGGAAACATTTTGCTGCTATTATTCAGGCAAATTGTCGTAAGCCTCATGTCTTATTTAAGACTATTGACATGGTCCTTCACGCTCCACAGACTGCTGGTGTCGAGTCTTCTCAGGAAATTTGTGAAAACTTCCTACACTTTTTTATTGATAAAGTGCTATCTGTCAAAGCGCAGACTTCCCAGTCCGTTCTCGACCCTTCTACCCCTGTCCCTAGTTCTGCTGTCTTTGACAGGTTCGAGCCAGTTTCCTTGCTCTGCCTGCAGGAGTTGGTTGCTCACATGAAGCCCTCAGCTTCCCCTTATGATGCTCTCCCTCCTCGATTTTTCAAAGAGGTTTTTCTCACTATAGCATCAGCTGTACAATCCATTGTAAATAGTAGTTTGTCCTCTGGTGTTGTACCTGTCAATCTCAAACATGCGGTGATTCAGCCTCTACTCAAGAAACCTGCTCTTGATCCTGATATTATTGCGAATTACAGACCTATTTCCAAACTGTCTTTTATCTCAAAGATTCTTGAAAAGGTAGTTTACAAGCAATTAATGTCCTTCCTAGAAGAACACGGTATTTTAGAAGTTTTCCAATCTGGTTTTAAAGCTTTACATAGTACCGAATCTGCCCTTTTAAGAGTTTTTAATGATGTGTTTTTGGCAAATGACTCAGGTGACTGTGTTATTATCGTGCTGTTAGATTTAACTGCTGCTTTTGATACAGTGGATCATAATATTTTAATCTCCCGTTTAGAGCAGTTGGTGGGTATGCGGAGTGCCGCACTGCAGTGGCTCAGATCCTATTTGGCAGAGCGAACTTTCTCTGTGAAACTCGGGGAGTTTGTATCCTCTGCTGCTTCTCTTCAATGTGGGGTCCCACAGGGTTCAGTTTTAGGCCCGCTTCTTTTCTCTCTATATCTCCTACCCCTTGGGTCTATTTTCAGGAAACATGGGATTTCTTTCCACTGCTACGCCGATGACTCCCAGATTTATTTCCCACTTAAAAGATAAATGGCTTCTCAGTAGACCCGCTGCTCAGATGCCTTGATGAAATAAGGGCCTGGATGGCTTTGAACTTTTTAAATTTTAATGAACAGAAAACAGAAGTGATGGTTTTTGGTGGCGCTTCTGAGGCCACTATTATAGATCTTGGTTCACTGGCACAGTATGTTAAACCAGTCATCACTAATCTGGGAGTTAAAATAGAGGCAAATCTTAAACTTGAAAGCCAGGTCAGAGCTGTTGTAAGCTCTAGCTTTTTTCATTTGAGGGAATTAGCCAAAATAAAGCCTATCTTATCGAAACAGCATTTTGAGACAGTAATCCATGCCTTTGTTACTTCTAGGCTGGATTATTGTAACGCACTTTATTGTGGGGTTAGTGATGCAGCTCGTCTTTTAACTGGAACAAAAAAGTTTGAGCACATTACCCCCATTTTAATTTCACTCCACTGGCTACCTGTACATCTTAGGATTGTTTTTAAAATTCTCTTATTTGCTTTTAAATCTCTTAATGGCCCGTTCCCTTAGGTCCGCCAATCAGCAGCTCCTTAAGGCACCAAAAACTAAGTATAAATTTAAAGGTGATCGTGCTTCTGCTGTAGCTGCTCCAAAGTTGTGGAATGATCTACCCTTGCATGTTAGGCAGGCCTTTTCTCTCTCTGAATTTAAAAGTGTTCTTAGAACATATTTATTCGCTGAAGCCTTTGGCATTGATTAGAGGGGTTGACTCAATTTGTTATTTATTTTATCTTATCTCATTTTAATTTTCTTTACTTATGCTATTAGCATGTACAGCACTTTGTGAACTCTGGTTTTATGTTAAAGTGCTTTATAAATAAAGGTGGTATGGTATTAAGAATCTAAAATGTAAAACATGTTTTGTGTCACTTCACACACATTTGTTTACTACATAGTTCCATATGTGTTCATTCATAGTTTTCATGCCTTCAGTGAGATTGTAAAATGTAAATAGTCATGAAACAGGAGAAAAAACATTAAATGAAAACGTATGTCCAAAAACTTTGACTAGTAGAATATGAAGGCAGATCCAAAGAGAGCCAACATCTCTACTGTTGGTGTGTGAATTACAATGTTGCTCTCCAGTTGTGCTGAAAGAAACTACAACTTTCTCATGAAAACTCTTGCCAGACTGTACATTTAATGTGCAAATAGAGCTTCACCAGCACAGTGCATTAAGGGACTGTCATTCATGCAAATGCAAGCTGGTGATGGAATATGAAGAGATGGCCAAAACCAAAAGTAAAGTTGTCGACATTAAAAACTCACGTTGGTGAGCTGCTGTATTTTAAAAGACGCAACGGCCCATGTGACTGGAATGGAAGCAGCACAAAGGGGCTGAGCTCACAGGCTTTTGGTGTCTGCTAGAGGAAGGAAAAACATCACCTTCAACAACATTTTGGTAAATATGTTGGTGTGATCACAGCATCATCTTACTGGGAGGTTATAATTATAACGCATTCACATGTTGTAGTTGCATGTCATAGGGCTGTTGCTATGGTAGATAACATAAAGGTAGTCTGTTGGCCTCAATTTAACAACAGACGTTCTCTGCAGACAGTGTCAAAAACATGTGAGTCTTAAACCTGCCTTCTCCTCTAACGCCATCAGATGGTTGCAAAAGGACTTTCGGTCCCATCAGATTGTATAGGAAATTACTTTTTGACTTTTCCTCTGTAAACACTGCTAAGTTCATGGACTCAGTCACAGGTTTTGGGTGATACTGAATAAAAGTTTATTTCAGAATACTGTGTTTACTGAGACTAAAAGCGAAAGCTAAGAAGTGAAATTGAAAAATCAGCTATTTGACCTTTTTTTTTTTTTTTTTTTTTTTTTTTTTTTATAAACTTTATTGTCATTGTCATGAGAACAACGAAATTAAGAATGTTGCACCTTTCAATCGGGATGGGGTTGTTTGCGGCACACGACTACTTCCTTTCAAATAACCACTGAAGGCTGTTTCACCTTTTTAAATAATTTGGGTAGTCAGCAGACATTTAGAGATGTAAGTCTATTAGGGGTGGGCGATATAAACAATATACGATAGAAACTATATAAATTTGGCCAACGATAGAGATTTTGACTATATCGCTCTATCGCGATAGCGCATGTTGATGATGTCATCAAGCTGCGCATGTTTTGGTCGAAAGCATCGCAGCGGCTACAACCATTATCATCTGCAAATGATGGCGGGCGACAGTCACAGCAAAGAGATGAAGCACTGTTGAAATATGGGGAAAGCCAAAAACTGCGCTTCCTCCACTTCCGTAACATTGATTCATTAATGTTGAATTCTCTCGCAGCTGCTCTGTTCCCATGTTGTTGCAGTATATTAATAACTAACCTCGTATTGTGGATGAATAATCTCAGTTGTTCTCCTGACTGAAGTTTGGCCCGTGTACAGCATCCTGCTATGCGACTGCATTTGCCACCAGAATACTCACGTTAACTTTTATCGAGTGGAAAAAAAGTTGGCGTTCATCCTCCAGCTTCACTGTGCTAATGTTATGCTAACATAGCTGTGTCGCTAGCAATCACGTAGCACAACATTATATACCAGCTAGTCCAACTTCAGTAACCCTGCAAACACCACTGCTGTTTAGTTTTCTGTCTTCATTTATGTTGGAAGTGACAGCAGAGCTGGACGTTTGAATTAGTTTCAAAAATCTCTCAGTCAGAACATGCTGTGAAATGTTTAGGTGGAAACTAGCGAGCTAACTTCCTGTTAACTTCTAACTCCGTTAAATTTAATAAATTCTGTTTTCATGGATGCCTGGATGTTAAACTTAATTGTTACACCCGATAAAGCAGCAACGCTGATGATTTAATTAAAGATGAAAGAATTTAGACCGTTTTTAACTCTTAGTGTTGGTTTGACTTTGGGACCTGAAGGGGACGGAGTTTTGGACCCAGATTACTCCGCGAAGCTCCTCCCTACGGCAGCCGTAATGCTCTGACGATCCATCAAGCAGTGCCGCTTACCAAAGTTGTACTAAAACATTTTTAACAGATTTCTGCAGCCAAAATCTGTTCGAGGTCAGTAAGCACAACCAGAATTCATACATAAGGCCCACTCTCGATTTTTGAGAATATTAAAGGATTTTAAGTCCTTATAGTGTGGAAAATACGTTATACAGAAGAAAAGAATATATCGCGATATATATCGTTACCGCACGTGCTTCAAATTATATCACGATATGGATTTTAGGTCATATCGCCCAGCCCTAAAGTCTATTATATCAAAATTTGGTCACTGTAGTCCAAACTAAGAAAATTCAAAACAACGTTTCCACATACTCATTCAAACTGTACTTTTTCTACTCATATTAATATGGAGCATGAACATTTTTCTTGTAAAACAAAGGAGGGCCTAGCAAAAAAAGTTTGGGAACCGCTGAGAGAACCCACACAAACATGGAGCGAACATGCAAACGCCACACAGAAAGGCCCCGATCAGATGGAGAAGTCAAAGTCCATCTCGATGTTACTGTTGCTTCTCACTGTGAAGCAATAGTAATCAGTGCGGCACCGTGCTGTTCATCTAAATGATATTAAATAAACAAAGAAACTCAGCCTGAAAATAATTGAAATTTTGACAAATTGCATGCAGTTTTTTTTCTTTAAATTGTAATTGTGAACAGTTTGTTGGTTAAAAGGCAATAATAACAATAATCCATCCATCCATTTATATAATAGTAATATAATAATTTATTTTTATTATTGTTGTAGTAGTAGTTTGTCATTTGATTATTATTATTAGTAGTATTCATTTTAAAGACTTGTTTAAATTCCTTAAAAATCTGTGCTTTGTTCGTACACATTGGTCAGGGGGACTTCTACACTTGTTTGTAGAGCACAAACCACTTCATGACTAAAAATATTGATAAATCACTATAGCTGCTGCTGTATAAAATGTTTATACTGGACTGGTTCTTACACAATAAAACATAGCCTTTATCCACTGAGCACTCAAACATACAACTTGCATCATTCACATCTATTCATGCGCCTCAGCTGTCGTGCCGTAATCCTTTGAGAGAGAAGAGTCTTATCTTTTGGTAACCCTTCCAAACAAGTCATACTTGTTCAGTCTGTTTCTAACTGTACTGTCATGAACTCATGAACCTCTAACATGCTAAGTGAGATCTACACTGTCCAGTGAAAAACATTGACATCAGTGAAACTTAAGTGGACGCTAGTGGGCTTGCAGATGTAGAAAATACAATCAAACCTTTGGCTAAATTCTTCTGCAAGTAATGAGTCATAGTGCGCAATGGTTATGATCCATTTAGTGCTAAAAATGGCATGATTTAGTGGATATCTTCATTCACTCCATTGAAGTTTATCAACTCATGTCATTTATTTGGAATAAACCTGCCCTGTGTTAGCTTTGATCCTTGAGATATGTGTCAGACATGGAGACCTCTAAGAGTGTGTCAGATTGTCTGCTGCAGGCTTTGTGCAGCTAAAACAGGAATCCACCTTGTGGAAATGATGTAGTGATGTTTTAACAGTAATGTTTCTTATTTCTCACTCTTTCTAGATTCCAGTGGCGTGCAAGTCCTGCCCATGTGGTTATGTATTTATTAGCAGGAAACTCCTTAATGCAAAGTTAAATGAGCGCTCCTCCCCAGCCATAGCAGGTAAGTTGGTAGTTGGTGAGTTGAAGATACAGTAAACCTACAGCCAATTGGAATCACCAGTTATTCCAACATGCATGTTTTTGGATTGCACAAAGCTAAAGAACAAGTAGTGCTGTAGGTTAAAGAAAAATGTGAAAAAATAAAGTGACATGATTAGGAAATTGCTACGGTACTTAGTGCAAAAACATACTGTCATATAACACTTAAATAGACATAAAAATAAGAATTAAAAGTGCTAAGTAGATAGATATATACATGATATATGCATGAGTGCAGGTGGTGATCAGTGCCAAACATGGAATGATGCAGTCAACACAGCGTAGGGTCATGTGTTAGTAGTGGGAACAGTCATACGGTTATTGTTCATGTGTCCAACAGCAGAGGGGAAGAAACGGTTCTTATGGCGAGAGGTTCTGGTGCGAATGGACCGGAGCCTCCTGCCTGAGGGGAGCAGGTCAAACAGACTGTGTCCAGGGTGAGAAGGGTCAGCTGAGATCCGAGCTGCACGCCGCAATGTCCTGGAGATGTACAGGTCCTGCAGAGATGGGAGTCTGCAGCCAATCACCTTCTCAGCAGAGCGCACAACACGCTGCAGTCTCTGTTTGTCCCTGATAGTGGCTCCAGCGTACCACACGGTGATGGAGGAGGTGAGGATGGACTCGATGATTGCAGTGTAGAACTGCATCATCGTCCGTGTTGGCAGGTTGAATTTCTTCAGCTGCCTCAGGAAGTACATCCTCTGCTGGGCTTTCTTTATGACAGAGGTGATGGTGGGCTCCCACTTCAGGTCCTGGGTGATAGTGGTACCCAGGAAGCGGAATGAGTCCACAGAGGTGATGGGGGTGTCAGTCAGGATGATGGGGGGGAGTGGGGCTGTGTGCTTCCTGAAGTCCACAATAATCTCCACTGTCTTCTGGGCATTCAGCACCAGGTTGTTGTGGCTGCACCAGGACACCAGACGTTCAACCTCCCTCCTGTAGGCAGACTCATCCCCGTCCGAGATGAGTCCAATAACGGTGGTGTCATCTGCAAACTTGATTAGCTTGACAGACTGGTGGGTGGAGGTGCAGCAGTTGGTGTACAGGGAGAAGAGCAGAGGAGAAAGAACACAGCCCTGAGGGGAGCCGGTGCTGATGGTCCGAGAGTCCGAGACATTCTTTCCCAGCCTCACATGCTGCTTCCTGTCCGTCAGGAAGTCAGTGATCCACCGGCAGATGGGATCAGGCACTTTCATCTGGGAAAGCTTGCCTCGGAGATGGTCTGGAAGGATGGTGTTGAAGGCAGAGCTGAAGTCCACAAACAGGATCCTGGCGTAGGTTCCTGGGGAGTCCAGATGCTGCAGGATGAAGTGTAGGGCCATGTTGATGGCGTTATCTACAGACCTGTTGGCTCTGTATGCAAACTGCAGGGGGGCCGTGAGGGTCTTGAGGTAGGAGAGAACCAGGTGCTCAGTCAAAGGAGCTTGCAAAGAAAAGCGTCTGGACTTCTTTAAGTTGCTTGAAGACGTTTCACCTCTCATCCGAGAAGCTTCTTCAGTTCTAAGGTCAAATGGTGGAGAGTCCCAGATATAAACCTAGTGGGAGTTTCCCCCCACAGAGGGACAAAAGGACCCCCTGATGATCCTCTAACACTTAGAGTCCCCCGAGAGCAGCCATTTGGCTTTTCTACCTTTAAAACTCGCCTTCCAGCCAAATGGCTGGTAGGTGTTTAGCTAGGCTTTAGCTTCAGCCAAGTGGAAGCTAAATTGTCTAGTCATTCATATGTAAATTAGGTTGTTATCTGGGAATTCTGGAGGGGAGTGGGGGTGTGTGAATGAGGGGGTGGGGGAGCTGCTAAAAGCTGTGAACTTCCTTTTGTGTTTCATCTTGATGCATTCTCAATCATCCAGGGAAATAAATCTCCAAAAGTCACCAACTTGGAGTGTTTCAGTTTGCCATCTTAGAGAGAAATCAACACACATGGGTGTATGTCCTTTGTTGCTGAGATTTATTGATAAAAACAGTACAAAAAACCAACCATTTGTACACATATTTACAAATAATAATAAAAAGTGAGTGAGTACATTTCAACATTTTCAGCAATCACTCACAATCCTGGCACTGCCATGGTATCTGTAGTCTGCATTTACCACATGTGTATCTGTAGCAGTGAACACATCGCAAAGAACATATATATATAAATATATATATAAATCTCAGCAACAAAGGACCTACACCCATGTGTGTTGATTTCTCCCTAAGATGGCAAACTGAAACACTCCAAGTTGGTGACTTTTGGAGATTTATTTCCCTGGATGATTGAGAATGCATCAAGATGAAACACAAAAGGAAGTTCACAGCTTTTAGCAGCTCCCCCACCCCCTCATTCACACACCCCCACTCCCCTCCAGAATTCCCAGATAACAACCTAATTTACATATGAATGACTAGACAATTTAGCTTCCACTTGGCTGAAGCTAAAGCCTAGCTAAAAGCCTACCAGCCATTTGGCTGGAAGGCGAGTTTTAAAGGTAGAAAGGTAGAAGCTGCTCTCGGGGGACTCTAAGTGCTAATCGCCTGAGCCAAGGTGTGAAACTGGGTGTGGGTCACAATCAGCCAGAGTTTCGGGTGTGTTCATTGTGAAACCTGGCCCCACCTTATCATGTGAATTCCTGAGGTCAGATGGCCCAGGATGTGAGTGGGCGTTAAGGCGTCTGGGAAGGATCTCAAAACTGGATTATAGATGGCAGAGAGTTGGTGTCGTAAACCCCCGCCTCTGTTCAAAGATGGTCGCTCACAGTGGACATAGATGCTTCTTTCACTCCTCTTTCAAACCATCTGTCCTCTCTGTCCAAAATGTGAACGTTGGCATCCTCGAAAGAGTGACCTTTGACCTTAAGATGCAGATGGACTGCTGAGTCTTGTCCTGTGGAGGTGGCTCTTCTGTGTTGTGCCATGCGCTTGTGAAGTGGCTGTTTGGTCTCTCCAATGTAGAGGTCTGAGCATTCCTCGCTGCACTGTACAGCATACACCACATTGTTAAGTTTGTGTTTTGGCGTTTTATCTTTCGGGTGAACCAGTTTCTGTCTGAGTGTGTTGCTGGGTCTGAAATACACTGGGATGTCATGCTTGGAGAAAACTCTCCTGAGTTTCTCTGATACACCGGCTACATAGGGGATGACAATGTTGTTGCGTCTGTCCTTCTTATCCTCCCTCGCTGGTGTCTGGTCTTCTTTTCTGTGCCTCTTTGCTGACTTTATGAACGCCCATTTAGGATAGCCGCACGTTTTGAGTGCTTCCTTTACATGTGTGTGTTCCTTCTTTTTCCCTTCAGGCTTAGAGGGAACACGTTCTGCCCGGTGGTGTAGGGTCCTGATTACTCCAAGTTTGTGTTCCAGAGGGTGATGGGAGTCAAAGAGGAGGTACTGGTCCGTGTGTGTGGGCTTCCGGTAAACTTCGATGTTGAGTTTGCCGTTCTCTTCAATGTGCACAGTGCAGTCCAGGAAAGGCAGACAGTCGTCCTTTGTGTCTTCCCTGGTGAACTTGATGTTTTTATCCACAGCGTTAATGTGCGCAGTGAAGGATTCCACTTCTTGTGTCTTGATTTTGACCCAGGTGTTGTCCACATATCTGTACCAGTGGCTGGGTACTCTTCCTTTGAAAGAGCCAAGAGCCTTCCTTTCCACTTCCTCCATGTAAAGGTTGGCTACAATAGGTGACACGGGGGAGCCCATGGCACAGCCATGTTTTTGTCTGTAAAAGCCTTCGTTGTACTTGAAATATGTAGTGGTGAAGCAGAGGTCTAACAGTGTGCAGATCTGATCGGGTGTGAAGTTGGTCCTGTCCTCCAAGGAGCTGTCTTCTTGTAGTCGTTTTCTGACAGTCTCCACGGCCTCCGTGGTGGGTTTGCAAGTGACGAGAGAGACTACATCAAAGGACACCATGGTTTCATCTGGATCCAGGGTAAGTTTCTGGACCTTGTCGGTGAAGTCGGTGGAGCTCTTGATGTGGTGTGGGGTGTTCCCCACGAGAGGCGCAAGGATGGTAGCAAGGTGTTTAGCAATGTTATAAGTGGCTGAGTTTATGCTACTGACTATGGGTCTGAGTGGGACAGCTTCCTTGTGGATCTTAGGAAGTCCATAGATACAGGGTATGGCATCCCCTGGGTAAAGGCGGTGATATGTAAGGCGGTCAATAATTTTGTCCTTTTCAAAGTCTTGAAGGCAAGCTATAACTTTCTTTTTGTAGCTGCTTGTGGGGTCTCGCTTTAGGGCTTCGTAGGTATTGTTGTCACTGAGGAGAGTAGTGATCTTTGTATGGTAATCTGTAGTGTTTAGGACCACGGTGCATCTTCCCTTATCAGCTGGTAAAACAGTGATGTTGTGGTCTTTGCTCAGGGAAGCGACGGCCTTCTTTTCCTGTATTGTGAGTAGGGATGGGTATCGTTTAGGTCAGGGGTGGCCAACCAGTCAGAGACCAAAAGCCACTTTTTTTTTACTGTGTTACCGCAAAGAGCCACATCATACGCATGGGCACACATGAACATCACCCATCCTTTCCTCCCTCTCTCTCTCTCTCTCTCTCTCTCTCTCACACTCACACACACACACACACACACACACACACACCTCTGCTCAGCCAGATTTATTGTAAATGTCACACACCAACATGATAATGACAGAAATGGACTCCTACAGTACTAAAACCACAGGCCAGTCATTTTCAACAATGAACATTGTGTGCACTGTCTCACACACACGTTTGAAACAGACCGTGCAAATATTGCCAACTGAGGCTTGTCTTGTATATCACAACTCTCATCCAATGCGACACTAAAATACTCACATGCTTGAAGGTCAGAGTGCAACTGTGATTCAATAGCCGTGTTAATGTCCGATATTCTGTGTTCAACAGTGTGGCGGGACAGTTGGACGTCTGATACCATGCGTTTTAATTTGTCGTTTTCAGGAGACAAGATTCCAACAACATCACTGAGGCATTTTTTAACGAACTCCCCTTCATTGTATGGCTTTTTAGCCCGTGCAATGTTCCAAGCCAGCTGATAGGATGTGAGCGTTATGGTCTCTGACCGCTTCGTAAATTTTTGGAAAAACTGTATCTGCTTTTCTGCCTGACTTTTCAAAGTGGCCAACTCGTGCTTGCGAAGTTCAGTCCCTTTTGGAAATTCCTGGTCGATGTTAGCATGGAGTGAGCTGAAGTGGCGCTGAAGATTTGAAGCTTTGAAATGCGCTAATGACGTCTGACATATAAGGCAGAATGGCTTACCATTGCGTTCAACAAAAAAATATAAACTCTCCCACTCTGTTAAAAACGTCCTGTGTTCATCTTCATATTTTCTTTTTGCTGTGCATTTTTTTCCTGCCATTTTAAGGGCGAACTTGCTCCTACTGGGAAACTTTGCGGTATTTTCATCTCACACACATGCGCATTTGATGAAAAATACCGTATTGAACTCAAGCGAAGCGAACGCGCACATTTTAAAACAACAACATAAAAAAAATCAAAACACAAACATAAACTTTGATATGAACGTAAGAGCCGCATGAAACCAGGCAAAGAGCCGCATGCGGCTCGAGAGCCGCGGGTTGGCCACCCCTGGTTTAGGTTTTATCCGATACCGGTGCCAAATCGGTACTTTTGAAACGGTGCTCGAACCGGTGCTTAAAGAATGGAGAACACAAACTTTGTCCAAAAACCTCTCATGTTCAGCTGTTTTTTTTTTTTTGTAAAAAGATAACAATGTTAGCCTTTTCTGCAGCTATGGGGCATATATGGTATCACTCTTGGCTGGAAGCAGTGCTTAAACAATGGAAAAAACACAAACTTTGTCCTAAACCTCTCATGTTTAACTGTTTTCCACTTTTTCTTTGGTCATTTTAGCCTTTTTGGCCAGGGTGAAGGGAGTATCTGCCATCAAACAAGAAGACAGCCGCATGTAGCTATGATGATGTTTGCTAGTTCACCTTACATGCATTAATGTAATAACGTGGTTAGCCTACTCAACGTAAATTACACATGAACAACATTAAGCTACTCACGCAGAGAAGAACGGCTGCTGCTGCATCATCATCCTCATCATTTCTGCTACACTGGCAGGGCTAGGGGCCAGGACTCTATTCTTCGGGTTTTTGGGGGATGTTGCTCCGGGTCCGATAACTGGCAACCCACCCGACGTGCTCGGTGTGAGGTCACGCAGCAAGCTATCATACGGCGCATTTCTCGGCTTTTAAAAAAAAACGCTATGCGTCGCCAGGTGTTTCATCGGATTCGAGGTGTTGCCTCCTTTGACAGTATCACAGTATCAGCTTAAAGCACTTGTTGCTGCTGAGTTTGCATATTTTGCTGTGAAGTACAGCCAGACTTTGACCGCTTCGCCTTGGGCATTTTTAATCTGTAGCTCTGCTCTAAAAGAACGTACGTACCTGGCCCCGCCTACTATCCTCGGAAACGTAAAATGATTGGCTAGAAGTGTATCACAGCTCAGGAAAAAAAGCACCGAAATAAAGCACCGAAATGTGCGCTGCTTTTCGGTCTGGTTACTACCGTTTATGTCAGAACCGGTGCCATCATGGCACCGGACACCGGTACCCAACCCTAATTGTGAGGTTGGATGGAGGGACTTTGGCACTGGGGAGCGTGGCTGAGACTTTCATCCTGATTTGCTCTGCTTCTGTCTGTGATAATTTATTAATCCGTATGGCAGATTCTGTGGCTGTGATGAGGTCCACTATGGGCAACTGTTGTGGAGAGATGGCAAAATTGAGTCCTTTGGCTAATACTCTCTTTTCAGGTTCAGTGAGAATCCTGTCTGAAAAGTTCTTAACCCATTTCTCCTGACTGGCATCAGGTGTGTTTTCTTCTCTGGGTTGTGTAGGTTCAGGATGAGGAGTGTGTGTTTTTGAAAGCAAGGTGTGGAATTTCCTGCATTGTCTTTCTTTTCCTTTAGAGTGTTGGGCCCGCTGAGCCTTGTCCACAAACTTGTAAACCTCTTCTAAGATTGGAGAGGGTAGAAGGGTTTCCAGTTCCTGCAGGGTCTGGCTGATCTTGTTCTGGAGGGCATCTATAGTGAAATGGACCTGTCTTATCCTTTCACTTAGAAGCTGATTTTGTGCTCTCTGTAGAATCAAGTCTGCTCTGTATCCCCTGACAGTGGATCCAAGGCGCAGGCTCTTAGGAACAACTCTGCTTTGTCTGCATCTTAGGTTGAAACGGAGATGGTTCCTATAATCCGCTAGTTTCCTTGATTCCCTTTCATACTCCCGCACCAGTTGAAGGGTGTTCCTCCCAAAATGGTGCTCAAACCCCCAACCAGGCGCTCAAATGACTTCATGACCACAGATGTCAGAGCCACGGGTCTGTAGTCATTTAGTCCAGTGATCCTAGGTTTCTTGGGCACAGGGATTATGGTAGAGGACTTGAAGCAGGCAGGCACATGACATGCCTGCAGTGAGGAGTTGAAAATGCCAGAAAACACTGGGGCCAGCTCGTTTGCACAGTGTCTGAGGGTGGCAGGAGACACACCGTCTGGGCCGGGAGCTTTTCGAGCATTCAGACTCTTAAACTGCTTCCTCACATCTGCTTCATGAATATGAAGAGTTGTGGTGGGAGGAGGTGGTGTGAAATCCTCTTTTGCGTGGGGTGAGGAGGGGGGTGTTGTAGGTGAACAGTTTGAAGGTGGTGATGGCTCTATGGAGGGGGGAGAGGTGGGGGAATTAGTGTCCAAAGTGCCTCTATTGTTGGGGCCGCTGGAGGTGTGAAGGCTGCCTGATGGCTCGTCAAAACGACAGTAGAAGTCGTTGAGGGTGTTGGCTAAGAGCAAGTCATCAGTGGAGTGGGGGGTTTTAGGCTTGTAGTTGGTGATATTCCTAAAACCTTTCCACACAGAGGCCGAGTCATTCTCTGAGATCTGCTGCTGCATCTTCTCAGAGTGCTGATGTTTAGCAATGTCCACTTCTTTAGTGAACCTGTACTTGGCCTCTCTGTAGCAGTCCCTGTCTCCGCTTCTGAACGCCTTACTCTTTTCCAGCCACAGCTTTTTGAGTTTAGGAGTAAACCAGGGTTTGTCATTGTTATAACTCACCCTGGTGCGTGATGGCACAATGCTGTCCTCACAGAAGTGGATATAGGAGGTGACAGTGTCCGTAAACTCGTCCAAGCTGTTAGAAGCAGCCTTCATTGTGTCCCAGTCTGTAGACTCCAAACACGTGCGAAGCTCCTCCACAGCCTCGTTGCTCCACAGTTTTTTAGTCCTCACGACAGGTTTGGAGAGCTTCAGCCTCTGTCTGTACGCGGGGATTAGGTGGATCATGACGTGGTCAGAAAGTCCGAAAGAAGCGCGGGGCACTGCGCGATAGGCCCCGCTGATCGTGCTGTAACAGTGGTCTAATGTCCTCTCCTCTCTGGTCGGGCATTTAATATACTGCTTATATTTTGGAAGCTCATGGCTCAGATTGGCTTTGTTAAAGTCCCCAAGAGCAATGATGAGAGAGTCCGGGTATGTCCGCTCCATGTGCAGTATCTGCTCTGCGAGGGCACACTGAGCTGCCTGCACATCCGCGCCTGGCGGGATGTAAACAGCGGCCAGGGTGAATGAAGCAAACTCCCGCGGAGAATAAAACGGTTTGCAGTGAATAAAAAGGTATTCCAGAGAGGAAGAGCAGTGCTGAGCAATCACTGTTACATCTGTGCACCAGCCACTATTAATGTAGAAGCAGACCCCTCCACCTGTGGTCTTACCAGAGAGAGCGGCCTGCCGGTCCGCGCGCAGCAGATGGAAGCCCTCCAGCTTGAGCGCGCAGTCCGGGATGTCCTCACAGAGCCACGTCTCCGTAAAACATAAGACACAGGAGGAGGCAACGTCTCTGTTCATGCTTCTCATCAGGGCCAGCTCGTCCATCGTATTCCTGAGTGAGCGTACATTAGAAAGGAAGATCCCAGGAAGAGCAGTTCGCAGTCCGCGTCTCCTCAGACGCCCGAGTGCGCCGGCTCGCTTTCGTCTCCTTTGGCGTGTCTCTTTCCTGATCAGAGTCTGCAGTAAATCTGCCGCAGATGTGACAAATATTGGAAGTAAATCCACAGGTGTTGTAGTCCTGTAGTTAAGAAGCTCTTCTCTGGTGTAAGAATATCCAGAGGAGTGCCCAGACACAGAAGTTATGCACAAAAACAAAACAGAAGTAACACACTGAAGCACCAGGGCATGCATATATATATATATATATATATATATATATATATATATATATATATATATATATATATATATATATATATATATATATATATAAATAAATATATATATGTATTTATATTTTTTTTTTTTTTTTTTTTTTTTTTTTTAGGGGTGCAACGATACTCGTATCGATATTGAACCGTTCGATACAGTGCTTTCGGTTCGGTACGCATATGTATCGAACAATACAAAATTTTTTATTTATTTTATCAACTTTCCTTCTGTCGATGCTGTCTGTGTTGAGCGCTCAGTGGATCTGCGCTCGACAGTGCAGCCTAGGCGGAGTAGTCGAACGCAGATTCACTGAGCGCAGGGCAAGCTAGCGAGACAGAAGTTAAGCTCTCCTTGCAACATGGCAAATTGAACCTCCCCCACCTCATTCAGATCTGGCGTTTGGAATTATTTTGGTTTTCATGTGACGTATGACCCTGAAGGTAAGCGCTCATGGACTAAAGTAAAACAGTATGTTGGATGTGCCACGCAATGCTCAATTACATGGGTGGGAGCTAGTGCGTTAGCGCAGTTAGCTCGTTAACGTGTTGGCCGTCCAGCCCCACGCACGGGGCGATCCGCGGTAACTCGTTAACGGAGATTGCGTTAATGCCATTTCAGATTAACGCTGACAGCACTAGTGGGAACACAACGAATATGACTGCACATTTACACCGACATCATCCTAGTGCAAAGACAAGTGGAAGCAGACAAAAACAACAAGCACGCATGCTACAAACTTTACCCGAGTCATTTAGACAGCCGTTAGCACAGGATTCTCCTTATGGGGACCTGATATGTTTAATATGCTGCTGAGAATATAGCCCAGAAGAAGCGGATAGTATAGCTTTTATTTTGGAAAGATTTCTCTGTAATAAACTCTCTTTTCCAAAGATGAGTGATTCCTCAATCAGATACAGGGCTCGCAATATCGCTAGCCCGACGTCCCGGAGCTAGCGATTTTTCCAGTCGGGCTACCAAAATCGATCTCTGCCCTGCCCGTCGGGCTATTGTAGGAAAAATATATGTCAATGCTTTTGCATTCTTTCAGAAATGTAGCTGGGTAATTATGTCATTGGCATCGGTGAGCCACTGTCAATATGTGACATATTGAAGTCGCGTTTGAATTTGCGCTTGTTTTTTTGCTTTCACTTTGCAATCGTGTGAACTGTGTATAGAGAGCGACAGCACTGATTTAATTTGTGCACCAATTCCTCTGACATCGTCTTATTAATCGTTAGCTTACTATGCAAACATGACAAGTGAAATCTCCCGCAGCTTAAACATGTGAGAGGTTGATCGCGCAGAGAATCGCTGAGCTTATGTGAGTGAGTGTGTAAAAGCATTTCAGTTCTGCTGAGCCAAATAAGACAGGTCAGGGTGAAGAAGTGACAGCCAAAGAAAAGCTTACCACAAAACGGAGAAGTTATGACAAATCAGACTATAAGGCAAAAAGAAAGTGCAGCTTTATGGTTTCATGGACAAAAGAATTTCTGTGGCTGCGATATGACGAGCTAAATAACCAGGGCTGCACATAAGTGGTCCGCAGGTGCGCATTCACTGTCAAAATAAAAAACACGCACAAGATAAGAAGTTGCAACGCGTGTTTGCGTACATAAGATTTTCTGGAGGAGGACAGACATTTGTTTAGAACTCTTAAAGATGTCGAAGAAGCTCCTTTAAGCAATTACTGTGATGTTCCTCCACCTCCAAACAAATGTCAGAAGGAGTCCGAACCACAAAAGAAGCACGTATTCTCGGAAAAGTAGTTGCAGGAGGTGAGCTGGCTTCAAACAAATGATGAACGCACAGAGATGTGGTGCAGAATGTGCCGTGAAAATTTAATAAATGACAAATTAAAAAGGCATGAACATTTTTTTTTGTATCAAAAAAATATCGAACCGTGACACCAAAGTATCGAACCGAACCGTGGATTTTGTGTATCGTTGCACCCCTAATAAATAAATATATATATATATATATATATATATATATATATATATATATATATATATATATATATATATATATATGCTCTTAACTCAAAAAGATCAATTGGAGAATAACTTCAGCAATTACTTCCTCTAAATCATCAACCCCATTTTTACAAGAAGTCCTACCAATTAATGGTTCAATCTATCTCTATTAATTGCACAGGCCTTCAAGCTGGCAGGAGTTAAACTGTTACTTAAAAAAGTCATCTCTTGACCCAGCGGTCTTAGCTAATTATAGACCCATCTCCAAACTCCCTTTTGTTTCAAAAATTCTTGAAAGAGTAGTTGTTAAACAGTAGATGCAGATGACTGCTCTGTTCATGTGCAGAGGAATGGAAGAGTTTCAGAGCTCATCACAGCACAGAAACAGCTTTAGTGAAGGTTACAAATGATCTTCTTATGGCCTCTGACAGTGGACTCATCTCTGTGCTTGTCCTGCTAGACCTCAGTGCAGCGTTCGATACTGTCGACCATAATATTTTCTCATAGCAATCAGAGTATGCAAATTACATTAAATGTAAATGGAGAGTCCTCTTCACACACTGAGGTTAATTATGGAGTTCCTCAGGGTTCACTGCTAGGACCAATTCTGTTTACATTATACATGCTTCTCTTAGGCAGCATCATCAGAAGGCATTGCATACATTTTTAACTTTCTGTCTACTATCTGATTGGCCTCCTGGTTTGTGGGAAAGACCTTGGAAGCCCAGAAATACAAAATATTTAGCTCCTTATACTGCCCATACACAGAAACCGTGTGATTGTGAAAACATGAATGAAATGTTAAAAATTGGAGACCTTGCTCAAAAAACAAAAGAGAGAAAACAACAAAAAAACAAAGCTGCTTTTGGTAACAAGGATTTGGGTGGAAGTCTGAACAACACCCCCCTGAACAGATGGCTAAACAGCATGT
Organism: Rhamphochromis sp. 'chilingali'; assembly: GCF_963969265.1. NCBI lineage: Eukaryota > Metazoa > Chordata > Actinopteri > Cichliformes > Cichlidae > Rhamphochromis > Rhamphochromis sp. 'chilingali'. Next base: position 436,962 of record NC_137933.1, on the reverse strand, counting down.
GGTATTTGTAATCCCTGCTTTAGACAAGCTGGACTTTAGGCGGAGGAGGACTGAGCGCATTCGCAGAGAGAGAATTGAGTGTCCTCTAACCAATGACATGGAGAACAGGAGGAGACCCCGGGCTAACAGCCAATCAGATCCCATACGAAGAGGACGAGGCAGACCAAAAACAGTGGGGCTGAAGAAACAGGAAGAGGAGAAAGGTAAAACAAGTCATATTCACAGATGCATTTTGTGGCACTGTTTTTTTGTTTGCTCATTTTAGGGACCTTTTTTTTAGTTTTGCCTTTGTTGTGTTGTCACAGTACAAATAGACAGGAGGACAAAAGAAATGAGCAGGAACTCACTAAATAAAGTGGCTATACAAACTATGGAATAATATCTATTAAATTACAAATGCATCCAATGAAAATGGGGGGAAACGGCGAGGTTAGATCTAGACTACCTGGCGCTTTGATATTGCCTTCTAGAGCTCAGTCTGCCCGTGACAGGAAAACCAGCATTGCCACAAACTTATACACACGATAATTAAAAATCCTCTTCTTTTTATAATTTGCTTGGGAAATGTGTGCAACACTTTCCTGAAATAAACATACATGGAAATACATACTTACGATGGTATTTACAACTGAATATTTGGTGTGAGCACCTTTATTCCTCAGCACATCCTGAACACTCTGAGGCAGTTTTCTGTCATTTCTTTAAGTAGTCTTCAGGAAGTGGAAGCTCTCCAGGCTTCTTATAAGTAAGTACAGATACAGTTTCAAACTGGTCCTTTGTTAAGTGTCTCATATGCAGACACAGCACTGCTCACCACTTTTTATATTCAAATGATTTATGTCCATGTTAAGCAGCTTAACAGACAAAGAAATATGATGATCAGAAAGTAAAATATAAAGTAAGGAGGGTGGATCAAGACTCCTGCATGTTACTGTGTATTAGCAAGGACTTGTTTGCACATCTTGCACTGATTCTGGGTTGACTATGCAAATCTGCAAAAGCAGAATGAAATAAATTGCCTTTGAGTTGTGTTGTGGAAAATTTAACAATAACCTGCAACACACCCAGTGAGCTTGATTTGAAGTGGGTTTAATAAACACATTGCAATGTGGAGAGAGCTCCCAGTGAAACCCCAGGGCCATCTCTGAGTTGTGGCCTCACATCTTACATGCAGAGACGCAGACAAAGAACATTCCACATTATTTATTTGTAACAAATGTTTGGAATCATGTCTGATTTTCGTTCCACTTCTCACGTGTGCACCACTTTGTGTTGGTCTTTCACGTGGAATTACAATAACATTGATTCATGTTTGTGGCTGTAATGGGACAAAATGTGGGAAAGTTCAAGGGGGCCGAACACTTTTCAAGCCACTGTAGATCTTGCCACTCTATCTATGCTGTGTACTGCACTCTTCACTGTTGTAGGGCCATCAGCCCATTTAAAAGGTGTAAAACATCTTGGGGAAACTAAAACAACCACGTTTAACTCTGGAAGAACAACCGCCTTCTTTAGGTGCTTCCAGCATGTTTGAGGCCGATCAAAATCCCTCAATGAAATGTGATGAACCCAAATCCTGTCTTTACGGTGTCACACAATGTTTCGAAGTTCTGTACACATGTCAAAAGAAACCACAACTGCTGTTATTTTTAAGTTTCCTCAGACAATGAGGGCCTAATGCACTTATGCACTGACATGCTGGAAAATCAGTCTAGCTACCCTACAAAATGAGCACAAGTTGCTGTAAAACCTGCATGCTATAATTACTCCAGTCACTTTCACTCATGCTCAGGACTAACGGAGTTTGTGATGTTCAGAGAGTCGTGTAAATGCATATCATTTGTAAAATGATTAGAAACGTCACACCACAGAATTTTTTCAGGTAAAACTGCCTGACTGTTTAATCAGGTGTCATCTGCATTCATTCGCTGATCCCTGTTGGGTGGCACCGAGTCTGCTCTGCAGTCGCTGAGTTGGAGCTTGGCACGCTCTTGTTGGATTGATCGTTGGGTCCTTCACATTTCTCTCTTTATGTGCGTTTGTGTGCATTTTATTTTTACCTTTGTTGCGATCCTACGGACTTTTCTCAACCTCCACACGCAGCCGGCCACAGTTTCCCAACCCAATTTTCATGTGTTCTCACATTATCAACAACAGCCTTCATTTCTCCTCCATGCTCTCTTCTCTCCACTTCTCACAGCTGCTGTGTCTCTCCCACCTCTGCAGCAGTTCACGGTTGTGGCGTGTCAGAGGCCCAGTGGGCCGTTCTTCTTCAGCTTTGCCTTTTATCTTTCACTCTTTTCAGTCTCTGTCTTTGCCATTTCAGCTCCCAGTATGGCAAATGTGAAACTCGGTCTTCTCAAGTGCATTCACACACAGTGATGTCGCTGGTGAACCTCAGCTTGTGATCAGGAGCGCATGCTTGCATCCATGATGGCATTCGTACATACTGCTACATGCTGCTGAACCCTTCAGGGTTTAGGGCAGTGCTGCTGTCTGTTCACCTTGTTGACTCTTGAAGTCGACGCCGTTGCTCTCGAACTGCATTTTGTCTTCAGGGAGAGATTGATTGTCCTCGAAGCTTGTTCTTCAGTGTAACATCTACCTGAAGGTGAAGCTGTGTAATATTCAGCCAAAGCACGGCTGGTGTGGTTCCAGTTATGTTAATCTATCATTTTGCTCCGGCCGCTGAGCTTGTGGAGGGCGCTGATCCAGTTCCGCAGCCACCTGTACCAACACACATATATTTAATATCATTTTCATCACTGCTCAATAACACTTTGCCTCTTGTTCTTCTATCCATCACTCTCTGTTGCACACACACTTCACTGCATTCCTCTTCTACAGCTTCTACACACTTCATGCTGCATGTATTCTTTCCCATATTTCTGAAAGAAAAAAAAATCATACAATCAAAACCTGGATTTGCCCGGACCACCCGAGGGGATCCTCCGACGGCCTCACTGGTCGCACTGCTGGGCTCAGCTTTGTGGACAAGCGCGTTTGCCGTCCGGCCTTTTCTTTCTGGTCCAACAGTGTTAACCACCATAAACTAAGGACAGAGTCCTTCCCACAACAGTCCTGAAGTCAGGCGTCGTATTCCTGAGGTTTCCCTCCCAGTGGTCCATCCAAAACAAAACAAAAACTACAAATAAAAAAACTTTTATCCCTGTCAGCATCTCTTTCTATCACACAACCATCTTCCACACACTTGGAGTTTTCAACCAGACCACGTAGAGGAAAGCCTCCCACGGCTCCAGTGGCCGTGTTGCTGAGCTCAGCTTCCTTTGTACGAACAAGCGCCTCCTCTGACCTCGTTTTCTGCTTGGCCGTCACCTAAAGATTTACATCCCTGATGAGCAGAAGACGTTCCACATGCATGTAAACTGGTGACAGGAGTGCTCTTACTATGAGAAAGTGAGAAAGTGATATTGCTATAACTAATGTGATGTGATTAAATATGTGATTAATGAAAAAAGAAATCTGCCACCACAGTTGTCTTTAGAGCAAAATGCTTTTGAATCTGTATGTGGACCTTATATTATGTGCACATGCTCCATTTGCCAATTTGGTTTTCAAACACAAGCAATGTATTTATTTACTAACAGTTTCTGAAGTAATAGGTGTATACTGAATATGGCCTTACAGTACAGATTGCTCTAGAATTTGCAGATACTGTTATGGTACTATGAGTCTGAGACTGCAGACACCTGAAACTATAGCCAGTGTTGTTAAGTACTTATTGCCGTGTGTGTGTGTGTGTGTGTGTGTGTGTGTGTGTGTGTGTGTGTGTTCACAGACAAACAGGAGAAGGAGGTGGATATATACGCGAGTCTCTCTGATGAGAAGGCCTTTGTGTTTTCTGTGGCATTGGCTGAGATCAACCGCAAGATCCTGGCGCAGAGACTTATCTTGTGAATCAAATCCAGAGTAACTAAGAAAACGGATGACCAAAGAGACGAGACCTCTCTGGAGCTGAACCTGGCTGTATTTCACTTGGATTACGAGACACAGTTCATGAAACTGCAAAGTCTTATCTCGTCATGGCGAGAAGGATTTATGTTGGAATATCAGTTGCAACAACCATGGATCAGAAGACTTTTCCATGAAGTCAAAGAGAGGAAGAGCTTATATGTTATCGTATTCAAAATAAATGGACTGTTATGAAATGATCTTTACTGGAATGACCATGAAAAGACAATACATTTGCATACACGAGATTTAAAGCAAACTGTCAGTAATTAGTGCTTTGCACAGTGCTCACCATATTTTATATAATGTTAGGAATCTTCTGTAGCCATGCTTCACATGAGTTTCACAATGCCTACAATGTGGATGGACTAAAAACTGCAGTCAGCCCAGTGTTCAGCTCTCCTGGAGGAAGGTGGATGTTTCTGAGGCAGAGACACTGTTGCTTTTCAAATCTGTCCAACTTTGATTCCTTCTGTTCTTTTTGATCGCTATTGGTGGCTTTGGATGTCCACAGTGACGCATGAATCTGTTTGATTACTTTATAAAAATGTATTAAAGACAGTCAACCCAAACATTTGACATGTAGTTGGGACTCAAATGTTTATCTTTTCTAACTTTTGGTTGTAACTGCTGATCCCATTTCATATGTCAAACTTTGGCTTGCAGCGCAGTTGCTTATATCTGTATTTGGTAGAATAGCAAAGATGGTTGTAGAACTTCCAGTGGGAAAATGTTCTTTAAATCTTATTTTGGCACTAGGTTGAGTGACTTTAGATAACACCTAAACCTAAGTGGCCTAATAAGTGTCCAAAGGCATTTCTTAACATGGATTACAAACAGTTGCTGTACACATGGGTTACTTTGAGGAAATACTGAAACAAAGCAGTTAGATTGAACTGAACTGGCTAAAGGAGAGCTCTCAAGGTCCAAATGTTTCATTTTAGGAGTGTTGTGTGTACAGTAGGAGAGTAGATTTGAAATGAAACCGTCAGCTTTTATTCAAGGATTAAATAAGAATATAGAAACAAAAAGATTTTGCAACAAATTGAGGAGATTGATTCAAACACCAAAATCAAGTGGACAGCACAGTGCAGAGCTATTAATCACACCACAACAGCGTCCATAGGGTTTCTTCAGCCAGTCAGAGTTAATCAGGTGACCATATCCCAGTTAACGATGCTTTTATTAATCTCTGGCTCTCTTCCACAGCATGTCTTTATCCCGTCCTCCTTTTCTCACCCTAGCTGGTCGTGGCAGATGGCCCCGCCCATCCCTGAGCCTGGTTCTGCAGGAGGTTTCTTCCTGTTAAAAGGGAGTTTTTCCTTCCCACTGTCAAAGTGCTCATAGGGGGTCATGTGATTGTTGGGTTTTTCTGTATTATTATTGCGTCTACCTTACACTATAAAGCGCCTTAAGGCGACTGTTGTTGTGATTTGGCGCTGTGTAAATAAAACTGAATTTTCACGAAAACAAAACAGACTGAGATTAACAAACCCGGCATTTAGGGAACTTCCTGACTTCAAGCATTTTCATACAATGCCAAGGATTTGTATCCGGTTACATTTAAAACAACATCATTACTTTTGTTTCATTATGTCCCTTAAAAGATGGAGAAACAATGCACTTTAAAGCTCTAACAATAACATGTTTGCATGTTATGATTGAGTATTGTAGGATTAGATTGCCTATACGTAATCTTTGCTTTTTCACTTTTCGTGAGCAAGTAGCACCAGTATTATGTACTAGAGTAAACTATCGTGCAGCGACTACAGAAAACCTGTGAAATCAACAAGGAAGATGTCATGATGGCTTCTTCCAACTATGTCCTTCTTCTACTGCATGTCAACTTCCATTGAAACTGGTTATGTGTCACCCTGTTCCACAGATGAGATGGAATAAAGTCTCAGGTCCGTAAGTATTTGGCCAGTGACACAGTTTTGTCATTTTGCCTGTGCACAGCATTACAGAAGGTTTGGAAACAAACATTCAGGATATGAATGACGCGCAGACAAAATAATGTTTATGCGTTTCTACACACAGTACTAAGAAAACAATTATCTGAAATAATCCTATATAGATACAAGTGTATATTCAAAATAATGTAGCAATAATAAAATGCTGGAATTGGAACTTTGAAGAGACGCTGCTGACTTATCCAAAAGAAATCATGAATGTGTATACTGAGGATGAACCCTGAAGTCTAGCACTAACATTCATGAGCCAGTGTGCATGTGTTAATAGTTTATTGCTGCTAAAGGAGAAAACTACTTACTTACACAGTGCTGGTGCTTAAGCTAAGCTCCCTTATGATTCTGGCTCAATCCAAATAACTATACATGTTATACTGTGACACTGGAATTATGAACAACAGTTACATTTTAAAACATTTTAAAGTAAAACATTCAAACATTGCAACGCTGCCAGTAAAAAGCATATTTTTAAGAACCAAAATGAATTCCTGTTTCTAACCAGTCACATTTGTAGGATTCATCTCCAACAGTTTAACCTCGAATCAAACCTGATAAAACACTTAAGGATCACATGACGCATCATGCATTCATCAAGCCAATCATACAGTCACAGGGGATGACCTTATCTTTTAAAGGCTGTAAAGAAACATTATTTAAAAGGAGTTCTTTTCTCATGACTGCTTAATGGAAAATGTATCTAGTATTTGTCTAATGCTTTAATAAATATACACATTTAATCTTGATGTTAGCGCACACAGTGTCTGATATGCAGATTAGTGTGTATAGAAGCTGGAAGTGGGACACTTGTTATCTATGCATGAACACACAGTTAGCCCTGTTTGCAGGAACAGCCAGTTATCTGACTAAAATGTTCAAAGGCTAATTAAGACAAACTTTGAACTCTTGCTAGATGAACAGCTAAACTGTGTCCAACCAAGACCTGCAACACCAAGGTATTAATAACTCTAAATGGCAAAAATATATGTTTTAATATCAGAACATCACAAGACCTCATGTGTAGTCTGTTAACACCCTGATACATGAATCTAAGAATGCTGCAGCTGGGATGTAGTGCAGCAGCCATATCCATCTTTCCATTTCATATTTCACCAAGGCCACATGTGCCAGTGGGCACAGACCTGAGGTCAGAGTGGGGAAGTCAGACATCTGTTGATTTGCTCAGTTTCTTTTCACTGGAAAACAAAGCACACAAACACGATTTATAGAATAAGATCAGAAGAAAGTCCACAGAATGTAACATGCTCACATGCTGAAATATGTCACAATAGCCAAAGTACAAGACACTTCTATGGATTCACACTGACTGTTGGAAGTCAGGGAATACTCAAACCAGCACTTCCAGTTCCTGATTCCATCTCAGTTCAAAATGTTTGCTGTCTTCTCTTGACTACTACTACTACGCTACTTTTAAGATTAGCAAAAAATAAAGTTTCAATTCTAAGTATATAGTTAGGGCTGCATCAAGTGACCCTGAATCCTCCCTTAGTTATGCTGGAATAGACGTAGGCTGCCGGGGGATTCCCATCATGCACTGGGTGTTTCCTCTTCAGTCACCTTTCTCACTCACTATGTGTTAACAGACCTCTCTGCATTGAATCATATCTGTTATTAACCTCTGTCTCTCTTCCACAGCATGTCTTTATCCTGTCTTCCTTCTCTCACCCCAACCAATCACAGCAGATGGCCCCGCCCCTCCCTGAGCCTGGTTCTGCCGGAGGTTTCTTCCTGTTAAAAGGGAGTTTTTCCTTCCCACTGTCGCCAAAGTGCTGCTCATAGGGGGTCATATGATTGTTGGGTTTTTCTTCGTATGCATTATTGTAGGGTCTACTGTACAATATAAAGGAGGTGACTCTTGTTGTGATTTGGTGCTGTATAAATAAAATTGACTTGACTTTGCACATTTAGCTGTGATTCTACCTCTCAAACCTAGATCGTATGTAAATTGTGTACATTTAAAAATATTTATTGTGGCATGTTTTACTTAGGTTTAATAAACTTTGTCTCTTTTTTCAGGTTGTACACTGAGACATTCCCCTTCAACTAGTTACACCATAGTAAAGGTGTTTTTAAGGAACATTTTATATTGTTAGCAGGGAAACTGGCTTCATCTCAAGTGTTTGGATATCCCTATAACATGTGGAAATATTTAAGAGGCATTCTGATAGTATAGTTGTAAAACATAACTTTACTCTTACCGTAGCTCGTGTTTCAGACGAGTCAGTTTGTCTTGCAGACGTTCATTTTTCACTTGCGTGGGATTATCTGGGACGAACCAGGCTGCTATAAACTTGCACATCACTAAAACATGCTGGAGAAACACAAGAAAATATTCAGGTGGATATTTCAATGTTAAAAACAACCCAGTCTGAGCCACGTGTGATGAACAAACCTCAAAGAGGATGATAAAGGCAAAGCGCACAGCCAAGACCATCCAGAACTGAGACTTCAGCGAGTAGTCGTTTTCATTCCTGTAGTCTCTGTAGCTGCACATGTAACACAGTCCTGTTAATCACATCTGTGAATGACTCGTATATTTACACCAAGCAGAGTAATTCTGCTTATGTTAAAACATAATATATCTGTTATGTTTTAACCTTGAAGCACTTTGGTTTTAAATGTGCTATATAAATAAAGTTGGATTGTATTCTCACCTGCACTCTGTGATGCTGAAGTTATGCCTTTCCCAGGGATTTATGAATGCATCGAAGTTTGAACTATTCATATACGCTGTTGACAGAGTGTCATTAATGTAGCCCTCCATGCAGCTGCAACAAGAGCACGAAACACATGAGACGACACAGAAACCAGTCATCTCACATCTTCACACGTTTCTCTACCAGCTGAAATCTGACTGACTCTGTGTAATCGAGCTTTCCCTTAGCGCACGGGCCATAATGGTAACGATAGACAAGTCGAGGAATAAAGTCCGATGTGATTCCAATAACCAGACCATTAGCGATCACTGCCAGCACACCGATGGCCTCCAACAGCTTTGTCCACACACCTGCAGACATATTAAACACACATTATATAACATTTTCAACCCACAGTGAATGTTTTGTGCTGACTTATAATGGACATCAGTGAGTTTAATCCAGCTCTTGATATCTTATTGCTATAAAAAAAAAACATGAATACTGAAACTTTGAATTATGGATCCGTTTCTGAGTATTTGGAAACTGAGGCCATTTTGCTGGTCAGTCTCTTAAAATGACAGAGTGGCTTTATTGGATTCTAACCAGACAAGCTTGTTACAGGCACAGCTGCACTTATAACAAGCAAAAACGAAAATCTGAAAATTGGGACTGTATATAAAACTGGCTGTAAGTCTCTAATGGTTAATGCAGTAGTTCTGTTGAATCCTTGAAACGTTAAAGTCTGCACTTCACTGTAGTGCTGTACTGTGTCATGGTATAAACCCACACAGCTCACCGATGTCATTAGTCTTCTTGGGTACCAGCCGTTGCTCCAGGCGGACCATTTTGATAGCATCCAGACGGATCTCAAAGATGTTGTTGACGAGGGCTAGAAGGGGTGCGAGGGGAAATGCTGCCACGAATATGGTGGTGAAACTAAACTGGATCACTGGACAACACAGAGATAAGAATTTCATAGATTTGAAGTCATTTCAGAAAGCATTCACATTTGTTTCATGATGAAAGATAAAAACCTGGTGTAAAAAAAATTATTTTCACCAGTTCAACAGTCAACTCAGGGCACTTTATGATTTAACCTCCTAGGACCTGCGTCCACATATGTGGACATCACTTTTTGGGTTATTTAGACCAAAATACTCAATTTTGCTCTACAAGGGCCTGATATCCACCTACGAGGACATTATGCTGCTACTGTTCTATCAAAATTTTAAACGAATGTCCTCTTATGTGGCTCTCATTTTTCATAAAAACAAAAATAAGGTTAAAAAAAAAAATCTGGTAATTCTTTGTTTTTACATTCATCGGGCCCCAATCAGCCCAAATATCAAAAGGAAATTAAAAGTGCTGCTGTGGAAGAGTTCGGGTCTTAGGAGGTTACGGTAGAGATCTGAAAAACGTCCCTGGTGCCAGAACCCTGGCGATCAGATGATCCCCTCTGTTTAGGAAAGATATGAAGGACATGCTGGTGCCCAGTGATGTCTACTGGAGCAAAAGCTGCAGCTGATTCAGTTTGTCTCTAAACTGCATCTGCTCATGACTGTCCTCCAACATTTAACCTTTGCACAAACATGTCAGGCACGTCTCACTCGGGTGCCATTTGTGTGAGAAACAACTGACCCTGTAATCAGTGAGTTGTTTTTTGAAGATGTGGTCAGGAGACTAAGAGCACCCACCCATTTCCAAAAATTCATTGAACAGGCTGAAGGCATCACTGCTGGCCAGGTGGTAGTTATGCAGCCATTCACGATGTTTGCAAATGTCACATGGTTCAATACATCCATTTTCCTCTCGACAAGCCTTCCTGTAACAGTGACCGCATTTCCTCTCCAGCTTCTTTGCAGCTTTTTCATTCACAAGTCTTTTGCACCAGCTGGAAACCATACACATGAAGAAGTACAACACATTGATTACACCATTTTCGATGAGGTCCTGTAGCTGCTGAGCCATTTCCTTAAAGGAGAGCTGTAATGAAAACAGCACACTTACGGTACTGTGAACTCAACGATGTTGTTGAGAGTCTGTTTGAGCAGCATGATCACAGCCATCTGGATAAAGAGGTCTGTCAGACAGCCGCTGGGATGACACTAGAACACACGACAGTGATGAGTGTTAGCACTCAAACATATATATGGATGTTTGATTATCTCCATACCTCTTCCAGTCGATGCCCAGCGAGACGCACATAGTTTCCTGGATGGCCATTTATCCTGTGACGAAACAACGTCACATAAGCAGTCAGCTGGGGGAACATCTGCTATAATGCTCTCAGTATCATATCAGAGTAATGACAGCATGGTAAGTGTACAGTAACGTACTCTACACTATGTTCTGTGTCACTCTGTGAGGAAGATCTTCCAATAAGAGTTCATCCGCTGACCATTTTCTAGCTGACCGTTTGCATTAGAGAATTTTATTTTACCTTCCGACTTTCCAAGATGTTCATTTTTTATATATTTAATATTTTTTTATATATATTTTACAAATGCATTTGAGGAGTCTGAACAATGACAGGTTGGATATTTCTATACATGACTAAAACATAAATAACAAAAAGTAAAAATCTAACTTGGTTTGCTGTCAAAACCCAAGATCATTAGTCAGCCAATCATTTAAGCTCTAGTTTGTCTGTCATCTTAATGTTTAAAATAAATAAATAAATAAATAAATAAATAAATAAATAAATAATAATAATAATACAGAGTACCTGCCCAGAAAAAAGGCCACATAAAAGAGAGAGGAGAAGAGGGTGAAGAACTGGAAGGTGAACATCTTGACTGTGAAGCTCCTCTCGGTAGCAGCAAGTGAGTTCAGCTTCTCTGAATACAAACACATGCACAGACAAACAAAATGTCTTATATTTCGTTTTCTCAGGAAAACATGTCAAAATTAGTTTATTACACATGAATGAGCTAAAATATAATGGCCTGCTTATCATTGCCACAGGCTGTGCTGTGGTTGCTGGCACCAAGACAACAGGTGCTTTAAAGCTTTCAGTTTATGCTTCGGAGCTTCAGCTGATCACAACAAAACCTCCGCCTACACCATCAGCCAGCCCAATGATCAGTCCCCACTTAGATCAGCACCACTCTTTAAGAGCACCCAAAGCTTTCCCTTTCCTGTCAGTAAACATCAGCTTTACTGACACGTTTTGCTTCTCCAGCTCATGTGCCAGAAGGCCGTCAGGAGCAGAATCACATGATCTGTGTTTCCCCCTTTTTCTGATTGGTCAAAATAGTCTGGCTCAACTGTGAATATATTAGTATCGTTATTGTTTGCAGTGAAATAAATTGCTTCTCACCAATATCACACAACTTCAGGGAGACCCATCTGTTGACCTGCAGGTGGAGTTAAAGACACAGAAGTTAATTATACGCATCACGTTGGTTGGATCCATACAGCAGCACTTTTCAGGAGATTCCAGTCAAACTGTCCTCTGCGTCTTTCAGCTTGAAGACTACATGTAAAGGTTTTTTGTCTAAAGAGCATTATCAGTTGAGTTCTATAAAAGGCAAAAACCCCATACCTGTTTTAAATTAGTCTGCTTTTGCTTTAATCCCCCTGAGGGCATGCTGCTCTGACTCTTTGGATCTCCTCGACTGAATATGGATAGAGCAGTGCTTTTAAAGGCTGGCACTGGCATGCTGGACGAGGATTATGTTGGTTTGGTCGAAAAGAAAGTAATATGTAGGTATGATTATACAGTGACAAACAGATGACTAGTGATGACCCTTGAACTGAATCAGCTTGACCCAGAGGGTGAGGGTTTTGGTCCAGACAACGAAAGCATTGGTGGACAAATTACATCAGGTGTTTTGATCACATCTTGTATATTGACCTGTCAGATCAGTTTCAGGGGCAGGTTGAATGCTCCGATAGCTGTGAGACGCTCTGGCACAACAAAATTATTTTACTCACTTTTACTGGCTGCCAGGACTGCAGGAAAACAAAAGAAGTCAAGGATGAAGTGTCAAGACAGCAGAGACCATCAGACCTCATTGGCCCAGTCCAAACGCCCACGTAATAGTCGGGAGATTTCAAAATCCAACTGAAATGCGACTTCATGGGTAATGGTAAAGGTAAAAATCAGGAGGGAAAGAACGCGACTTAAAGACGCAACTTTCTTTCCAAACCTACACAGACAATAAGGAGAGCAAATCTCCTGTATGTCTGTTGCCAGACAATGTGGAGCAGTTTTGATAGCAAGTTTGGCCAAACAAGTTTCAAATACACTATCCTTTGGTTTTCTGTGCATGCTTTTGAGAACGACAGCCTCTCTGTTTTAGAGGTTCACCATCAGTTGGTCCCCAGACTCATTACAGGGCAAAAGATGCAGAGGCTGAGGCCGACTGTTCACTTGTGCTCTAAGTCAACACTCAAAGCACTTTATATTTTGAAAATGTACGTACAAATATATACAATGCATTTCCTATGATTTTAAGTGCTTTCTAAATATCACACTCTGACAGTGTCAGTGTCTGGCCAAAGGCCATTTGGAAATGAGGCAGCCCACAGCAGCCTGAGCCACAGCAGCCCAGACTAGAGTGCTGCTATAGTAGACAGCAAACACAAAGGGAGACCACTGTGTGCTCCCCAGCTTCAGCTGGCTGCAGCCCACGGCAAGATTTACAGAAGAAACTTGTTCAAACAGCATGTTTTTGGCTCTGTTTAAGCAGGGTGTGCAGGTTGGCTTTTAAACTTAACATGCTGGGAGATGTTGCAGTGTGCAACAATGACCAATCAAAGGGGTCCCCTGGTCCCCTGGATAGTATTTTAAGCTGGTTAAACGGAACATGCTCTTCCTGTTCATTCTGCCAACACTGAGTGATGAAGATCCAGGTATACATACGCGGGTCATGATCTGAATGGTGATGTAGTGCAGCACAGCTCCAAGAAAAACAGATACAAGGTTGGCGTTGTCTTTCAAAAACTCCCATTTACTCTCAGACATCAAGGGCGCAGCGACAACTCGAAATACCACCAGAGCATGAGCGAGGCCGATAATCAGCATCAACTGCAAAACAATCACATCAACACATACTTTTATTCAGTGGGCCACAATTTCATTTGGGTTTTTATTTTATTTTAAAAGTCTGATTTTTATTTTCCATAAATCAGGTTCATGTTCTTCAAGATCAATCCAGATTCTGCACCTGAGAGTTATATAGCATTACAGTTCTTGTTTCAGGACTTTAAAGTGGTTGTGAGCTGGTTTTAGTCAGCGATGTGTCCTAGAGTTTCTGAGAAAAATCACACCAAGGAATGCTGCACACAGGCCCCATCCCAAACTCCATCCACAGCACGTGTTCAGTTTTACATATTTAGAGGTTTAGATGTGTGATGCATGGTCCAGGTCTCTTACCATGAGTGTGACCAGGATGAGGACCAGGGTACTCCGTAGATAGGAGTGTCTGAACTGTTTAGCTTTGCAGTTTGGATCATTCACTAGTTCCATGATCAGTTCCTCCTGATGAGATGCGCACACACAGATATTCACACATTAAACATATATAAAGGCAAGGCAAGTTTATTTGTACAGCACAATTCAACAACAAGGTGATTCAAAGTGCTTTACAGAGACATTAGAAACAAAAACAAATAAAAAGCATGATTTAAAATTGATTAAAACAAGCAAATAAACTAACTAACTAATTAACAAACAAACAAACAAAACAGTATATAAAATCAAAACAGATAAAATCAGAACAGTAGATAAAATCAGTAGTTAAATGTAAAGTAGAAATTTGTGTTAATATAAGGGTTTTAACAAGAGCAGTAAAGGTTGAAGATGACAGAAATAACTTTATGTGACAAATTAAATGTCTTATCACTGCAGACGGGTGATGATTATCAGCTGATCAGAGTTCTTTATGCACACATGAAAGTCTTGAACTCTTCATGTGTGCATTTTGAGATCAGTGAATGAATGTTCGTGGTTAAGCCAAGTCAGTCATTATATGAGAGCAGACCCCAAACGACAGCATGTAACATTTTATTGTACGCAGACACAGCTAAAGGTCTTACCTCCTCTTCACACCAGTCATAGACCTTCCATTTAGAAACATGTTTAGCTCTGTGTCTCTTCCACAGCTCCAAGAACAGAGTGGCTAAAATGACACATTTTAATTCACCCAGAAGTACAAAAGAATCAGACATCAGATCCAATTTAATTACACATCACAGATGCTCAAACACTCACCCCAGATTGCCATGAACATTGCAAAAGCCACAGTGCCGTCATTGTCAAACAAATGTGTGACCTGTGCAGACACAACACGTGTGTGATGAAGAGCAAAATAATAACAATCACATCAAGAGCAGGACTGTTAGCTCTTCACTTAGCTCTGTATCATTGGGGGGGGGGGGGGGGGGGGGGGGGCTTTAAAGGGTTTTTGCAGCCAAGAAGAAGAACTACTGTTGGGAGGGGACTTTACAGCTGGTAGGTGTATTTTTGAATGTTAAATGATTTGAACTGTTTATGCATACACCTGAGACAACACATGAGAACAAGATTAACAGAAGAATTAAGGTCACCTTAGCATAGGTGCAGCTGTCTGACAGTTGCCATGTCCCACACCTCTTTTCACAGCGAGGACACATCGTGATGTTGGACTCGCACACTTCCTTACTGGGGACCAAAAGTATTATACATGATACAATATTAGGCCTTATAATACTGGTATGGCTCAGCCATGTATTTTAAATTTTTATCTTTAAGATTGTCTGAGATTCATCGTTTTGTATAGAAACAATATAGCACATGATGTTATTACATAAGAGGGTTGGTGTTGAAAAAGGCGAGGCCATAGAGAAACACTATAACACCCAGAATAGCAGCTGGTACCAGCAGTTTAGTGTACCAGGCAAGCCAGAGGTAGTACAGAGCCACCTTCTCCCCGAAGTACGACCTGCAAGGAGAAAGCAAACAAACACATGTTGGTACACTATAACCCTGCACTTTACCATTCACCCTTTAAAATAATGAACCAGGTCAAAGGTTCCCTTTCTGAAAACATGACAGTTTTCCTTCTCTGAAGAAATCCAGCGTAAAATCTATCATTGCTTTATGAAGCCAAGAGAAGTTGTCACGTTCTGCTAAAAGGTCCAGCAGATGTGCAACAGTAACAAGTGTCGGGTTGAAAAAAGGAGACAAAGCAGTAAACTTGGTAAATAGCAAAGAAACAAATCTCCATGCTCAAAAGGGGTTTTTTATTTTAAACTAATGTTTCTATTACTAATTAAACTAAAAGAGACGACCAAGCCGCCATTACCTTTAAAAGAGGGAGAACAAGAAAACCAGGCATGGTCACTACACTGCAAAGCAGGAGCAACCAGCCACCAAGCACACGGCTCACTAACTACAAAACCAACCGGGCTGTCTCACACTAGAGTGCACAATCAGTGCAACTGGATAGTGTAGTGTAGTGCACTCCTTTGGAGTGAGAGTTGCGAGTTCCAGTCCCACCCTGTATCCAGTGAGGGTCCTGGCTGGTCCCCCCGTGCTAAAACTGAGCCCTGGAATGGCGCACCACGTCTGCAGCCTGCCCGCAGCTCGGACACAAGCATCTCACTACATGTTCACTACATGTTGTACTGTGTATGTGACAAATACAATTTGAATTTAACTTTCTTAATTGCTGGTTAGAGTAGGCTGTCCCTTATCAATAGTACATTTGTACAATGGCTGAAACTAGCATCACTGAATGAACAACGGGCTGTTAAGTCTCTTCATCATTAATGTGCAGATTGTCACTGATCAAAGACGACTGCACATTAATGATGGACGTGACTTGGCCGAGTGACGAGATGTTTCTCCCACTGAAACGCGACGTCCAGATGAACAGAATCAACTTTTGGGATCATGACGCTGTTAGACAGAGAGAGAAACCATCAAAAACAGTTACAGGGATAGACTGACTTGATGTCATTGACCGGCTGTCTGCTAAACAGAGCTGTCCATCGAGCCCATTTTTTCCTCAGCTCTTTCTGCTGCTTTCTCTGAAAGGCACAGGGAGGGGAGGGGGGACAAGGAAGCATCAGGATTTCTGTAATATGTAATACAAAGAAGATTTTATGGCCAATTCAAAGCACAGATTGAAAGCTAATGTCTTTTCTCACAGTTTCAAATACTAAATTGTTCTCAGACTTTCTGTACATATGTAAATATTTAATAAGGATCTTTCATCTGTTTTGTATTTTTATGAACTGATGGAGTTTCGTGCTCACAGAATCAAGTATGTTTGGCATTTATCAAGACGAAACACACTTTGAAGAGCCATAAACACGAAGACAATACTTGTATTTCTATTACACAATTAGTCATTTAATAAAATCTACAGTGCTATTAATGCTCAAATTCTTAGCCAGTATTCAGTGCTTGTTTCGTACTTTGTTTCTTTACTGTGCTTCAGAACTGAATCTGATTTCCTAGTGAGGCTGTAGTTTGAGTTGCTTTGCACGTTGACCGAGAACATGGCGAGTAAAGAGCAGCAGGTTAGTCTTACTCACTTCATGAAGACAGAACATCGTTTCAAACACATCCTTCATTAACAGCTCTTCCAGGTTTTCTGACACAACAAAACATGTTTACATGAAAAAAAGTTGCACATTAACATACATACAGTACTTCCACGTTAGCTAAAGATTTACAGATTCTCTCACCTCCTGTGTTGATGTACGTGTGATGAAGGATGAAATGAACAATTCGGATCCTGGAGAAAAGATAAAAGGCTCAAATGAACACAGTGTGGATGCGTGGCGTTTTTAGGATTTATTTTTGGGCCTTTTTGTCTTTATTTGACAGTTGTGTAGTGAAGAACAGCCAGGACAGAGGGGAAGAAGTAGCAGGGGAAACACACGGGCTGCAGGCCAGACTCACACTCAGGCATTGCTGCATTTCGATGTGAAACCTGACCCTCAGATTAGCACAAATGAAAGAAGACCTTCCACGAGGAGTTTTATTAAACGGTTTCATTCTTGCATTGTGTAACAGTCCACAAAGAGCTCTCACACTAGTGTGCATTCAGAAAGTATTTGCATGCCACTTGTTTCACATTTTGCCATTGCAGCCTTATTCCACCTCACAATCCTACACACAACACCCCATAATGATCAAATGCAAACGCCTGCTAGGTGGCTGGGTTAATCCAGAGTTCTTTTGGGTTTGAGAAGGATTATGTTATTTATTGGTTCTCACCCCAACCGGTCGCAGCAGATGGCCCCGCCCCTCCCTGAGCCTGGTTCTGCCGGAGGTTTCTTCCTGTTAAAAGGGAGTTTTTCCTTCCCACTGTCGCCAAAGTGCTGCTCATAGGGGGTCATATGATTGTTGGGCTTTTCTCTGTATCTATGAAGCGCCTTGAGGCGACTTTTGTTGTGATTTGGTGCTATATAAATAAAATTGAATTGAATTGGTTAACAGTGTTTTGTATTTCTCTGCGTTTGAGTTTTCTTATTATCCTGACCCCTGGTATCGCTTTCTTATTTTATCATTTGTGTATTTCATCTTAGTTAGTTATTGATGGTTTAACAGTACATCTTTGTCTTTCCTTGCGGTGTTCTTAGTCTCATCTTTGTGTCGGTCTTCTCTCCATGGTTGTCTGTCTGCCTCCAGTTCATGGACCCTGAACAATGTTCAGTCAGGTACAGTAAGGTAAATCTGATTGAACATTGTGTTATTGTATGTTTATCTCACAATATTAGGAACCATGAGGCAACTGTTGTTGTGATTTGGTAATAATAATAATAATAATAATAATAACTTTATTTATAAAGCGCTTTCAAACAAAGTGCTGTACAACTGTTTAAAACTGTATAATTAATTTAATTAAAAACTGAACATCTTTGGAGAGATCTGAAAATGGCTCTGCATCGTTGCTCCCCATCCAACCTGATGGGACTCTGATGGAAAAGGGCTCGGCGGGGGGTGAGAGAGAGAGAGACAGTGAGAGAGTGCAAGAGAGAGAGAGCGAGCAAGAGAGCGAGCGAGCGAGCGCAAGAGAGAGAGAAGAAAGCACCAACATCTCCTCCTGCAGGAAGAGTTTGTCACCTGGTTGCCTGGGTGACGGCTCCTTTCTCATCTCCACAACAGTTGCAAGAGTCAGAAACTTTCAGCAGGTACTGGTAGACTTCAAACATCTCACTGGGAGCACGTATGCCAAAAAAGTCTTTGTTGTCATGGGTAATCCTCTGAAACACACACATATACACATGCATGCGCACACATTATCATCACTTATTCATTCAGCTGTTCGTGCTTTGTTACATCAGAGATTTTTGGAGAAACTCACAGTGATGTGTATGTTTTTCTTTTTCAGCTGTGCTATGAAGGCTTCCTGTCTCAAAGTCTTTTGCTCATTGTCCACTTTATCGGCGACCAGCACATAGTCAAATGTTCTGTGGGTGGGCTGTTCAAAGACAAAAATATATACATGTATACAAATATATATGTATATATACACACACAAACAGAGAGGGAGAGAAATGGGAACATTGCACCGAGATAGAGCATGCAAACGAGACGAGAGACACAAACCGTTTCAGAGTTTTATCCTGAACATAAGCAGGAGATAAACCTGAATGTTTCCACGTCTGATGTCACACAGCTTTGTATATTTTATGTCTGCATGTTACAGACGACATTTGTCTGCTGTTATCTTGTTAATGTAGGGAAGTTTTAGAGAGCGACAGCAGATTCTTACCAGCGAACGAAGTAAAGGCTCAGCGTCATCCTTCTTGCTGCCCCACAGCTCCATATTTTCCTTGCACACAAACACACATACACAGTCAGTACTGAAATATACTCCACCACATGACATCATACTACACACATTTCCAATATATTGGAGACAAATTAAAGCAAAAGGCCTCTTTCAAACTTTTGAAACTAGAATTCATACATTTTGAAGTGAGAGTCAAACTCATAAAGTACAACACAGTTTGTCACTCGGTGCTCTTCTGGTAGCCGTTACAACAGTGCTGCTATGAAGCAGTCACTGGCTCGGTACCTGGAACAACTTTGTAATGTGTTATGTATCTTCACACTATGAAACAGGGAGGCCATAACCACATATGTAATGAGTTGTAACACACTTACTCATGACTAAATACTGGAAAAGCAATGCTTACAAGCACAGCTGCCAGTTATCCTGCCTGGAGGATTTTCTTTCTTTAGCTAAAACACTATGATTCTGACATATGAATGTTTTTCATTTCCACAATTTTGGAAATATACGTCATTGTTCATCTGTAAAACATGCAACTCTGCACCTGTCCATGTCTGAGACGGATCATCTGCTGCCAACTGCACCTTCTTCATGTTAACACACACAAACCATTTTAATCACAATTGGATTCAACATTCAACACCAACCTGTTTCTGCTCAGCTTCTACAGTTTGTAGCTGGCATTACCAAATATACACCTAAAGGTACGACGTGCTTCACAAAGTCTTTAAGAGCTCCAAATGAAGTTCCACATTTAATGTTGAAATGGTTTATTATTAACGCCCTTTCCTTTTCTAATATCTTTCATGTACTTAGTTAAAAAACAAAGAGTACTAAGACCAGTGTGTATTTATTGTAGAGGGAGAGCATTCACAGCAGGTTGGTCTGGACCGATAGCCTGCTTGTCATTGACCTGACAATTACAACCAGTTTCATTTTCCTTAATCAAGTCAGAGTGCAGAGTCCAGCTGACATCATTACTGATGTAAATTTAGTTTCACTAAATCATCCAACACACGTTTATTATAGTCACCGTTTGTTATGAGTGGAAGCAGGATGTCAGTGACACATTTCTATTAAACATCCGTACATTTGTAAAGTTTAGAAACATGAGCAGAGTGTCAGACTCTGTCCTCTCCGGCCTGTGGCTGCATGCAGGCCCAGACCTGCCCGGAGCTCCTTTGTTTCTGCTGCTTGTGAAGCTCGTATCAGTGTTAAGTGGCTCACAGCATTCACACAGTTACTATCTGTCAGTGGCAACCTTTAGCATGGGTGTGACCCAGTGCCCATCCTAACCTGAAACTGATTTACCAGCTATTGGGTTACTTTCTTTAGGTGCAACCTTTGAACATCCTGCTTCTCAAATACAAACACCGTGTTTTTATTCGGTACTACATGTCAAGTCAGTACAGACTCGCCTGGCATTCTTCACACTAAACTGAGAATCAAGCCTCACGACAACAGGACAGGATTTCAGACTGTTGAAATAATCTGAGAGTAGCTAAAAACGTTTCTACAAATCAATAATAAAGCAGTATTTTCTTCGTGGACATGATTTCATTCAGCTGCATTTCTATCCAGGTCAGTTTCCAGTAAAAAGCCAGAGACGCCCCATCTCTGTCAGAGGATGAAAACACAGGCGCTCCATTTACCTCGACCTTCTTGAAGAACATGCTGAAAGGTGCTTCAGAGCAGATGTGGGTTCCGTCTCTCGACACTTCTCCACCCAGCAGCTCAGCAGTGTCTCTCCATCACTGCCGCAGGAACTTTGATGGAAACTCTTTCTAAACCAGCTCGTAGCGCTTCACTTCCGCATATTTTAGCTCCGTGTTTGTCCGTGTGGCGGTACAGGTGTGCCTTTTTACCTGTAGCACTGACGTCACATTTCAAAACAAGACTGTTGCGTTCAGGTTCCCCGGGAAGTGTAGTTC
Source organism: Rhamphochromis sp. 'chilingali' (assembly GCF_963969265.1). Classification (NCBI taxonomy): domain Eukaryota; kingdom Metazoa; phylum Chordata; class Actinopteri; order Cichliformes; family Cichlidae; genus Rhamphochromis; species Rhamphochromis sp. 'chilingali'. The sequence continues at coordinate 415,693 of NC_137933.1, read as the reverse complement.
ACTTGAGCATTCAAATCCTGAGAAAAACAGTACCTGTTCTCTGATCTGTGTTTGGCACGTTTTTAATTCCGTCTCAGTCAGTGTACGCCACACTGCACTCGCTTAAACTGTAAACGGGCTTCTGCTCTTGTTAATGCTTTAACTTTGGTTTTAAATGTCATATTTATCGGTTTTTCCGAAAAATAATGATATATGACACATCGATATATGTGCGTGTTAACTTATCAAATTTATACTCACTGTAATTAATTCTGTTGTGATCTAAACTGGCCACACAAATTCACCAAAGTCCCAAACTAACATAATGACTGGTCTGTAGGTCACCTCCTCAACCATGTAAGCAACAGCAGCTGCAACAGAAGGGCTCAGCTGGAGAGCGACATTGAGAATATTCTTCAGAGAAACCCTCAATCTTTTATTTTGTTTCCTCACTTTGAAATTCACAGCACAGCTTATTTATATCTGATCATTTAAAATAACAAAAAGACTTCCTCTTGTGTCCTTTGTGAAGGTGTCTGCTTCTCGACTACATGCAGCCCAAACTGCATGGGTGTAGTTTCACAGAATCAAAATAAAATGCAATGACTGATTCATGGTTTCAGTTGGGGAATCTGTAGCTGTGACTCCAGCCTGTCTGATGAAGCCTCAGCAAAGTGAAACTTGGAGCTGGTCTGTTTACATGCCATGTTCCTGTCCATGAGTTTTCTTCAGCAAGCCAAGCTACTTCTTGGAAAGACAACCTGAACACACCTTAAACATCGTCGGAGTTACTACAAAGCAGCCTTCCTTGTTTTAAAAAACAGAATCACATTTAAACTTTGCCATGAGTCTGTAACCATGACACAAACAGCAGGAACACTGTTCCTGCACAGCCGCACACAGTGAAAGGCCTCTGTCCTTTTCATGTTTAACAACACATTTCTAATTTGCAGAAGATAACAAAACTGCCGTCATCCCTAAAGTTGCCATGCAAAACTCCAGTTATAAAGCCTGCAGGTCAAGTACAGAACCATTACAGCATCACTGATACAGTCTGTATGCAAACACAGGCTGTTAAACGCTGAGATATGTAGGAAAAACTGTAACAGGGAGTGTGCACAGACACACTTTGTAATCATGGTATCCAGCTGTGCAGGATGTAGTTAAACTTAAAGGTGTGTTATGTAAGGTGTGTTAGCTAGTCTCAAAATGAAGGCTGAGTTTAATGTCACAGCTTCTTATTCACACTGAAATGTGAGCTCTATTTTTGATGCAGAACTTTCACACTTTTACACACACACAACATGTGGGAAATAGCGCACTGTTACACTGATTCAATACAAAAAGCACCTGTTTGTCACCTGTGCAGCTTAATGCAGAACAACGCAACATCTCAGGCACAAATTCTAACCAACATATTGTGGCATGCAGAAAAGTGTCCATGTCATCTCGTCTTTATCCCCGAGTTCAGTAAACCAAACTTAGCACAAAAAGTAAGAGAAAAACAGAATTCACTTTCGCGTCCCATTTATGGATATAATTCACTTCATGTTTCGTTCAGTTTATGTTCTAATTCTACTTCAGTTAGATTTGTCTTTGGCACATTTTCACATGAACATTTATAGTAAAATAATCCTATTTAATTCAAATACAGTGGAATTCTTACTTCTCCCTTTTAAAACTCTGGAGACAAGCCGAGGATGAGCCCCTCAACTCTGGACCTGGGCCCGCTGAAGGTTGCCAGGGATTGCAAGTGGACTTGGATCAGAGGCTAATTTTTCCCACAGAGATCGTAACAACTACTCTGCGACCAGACCTCGTCCTTTGGTCCTCAAAACTCAGTCGTTGAGCTGACGGTAACATGGGAGGAAGCAATTGAGGAGGCATTTGAGCGTAAGAACCAGCGGTATGCCAACTTGGCAGCTGAGGCAGAGGACAGAGGCTGGAAGATCAAGGTGCGTCCAGTGGAGGTGGGGTGCAGGGGCTTTGTTGGCAGTACAACAGCAAAGCTGCTCTGAGAGATTGGGATCAAAGGACAGGCACAACGGCAGGCTGTAAGATAGATAAGATAAGATAAGTCTTTATTGTCATTGCACAGTCATACATAGTACAGTAGTACAATGAAACTGGAAAACTGTCCTACGTCGGCACTACATATAACAACACGACACGATATGACACATCACAACGCAACACAAACAACACAACACAGTATATTAACTTAGTAATAAAAAAAGAAGAAGAAGTGTATTGCACACTGTTATTATTGCACATTAATTATTATTGCACCTCGTTATAAATGTCCATCCATCCATTCGCTTCCGCTTATCCTGTTCAGGGTCGCGGGGGGCGCTGGAGCCTATCCCAGCTGTCATAGGGCGAGGGGCGGGGTACACCCTGGACAGGTCGCCAGTCTGTCGCAGGGCTAACACACAGGGACAGACAACCATTCGCACTCACATTCACTCGCACATTCACACCTAGTGACAATTTGGATTATCCAATTAACCTATCCCCACAAGCTGCATGTCTTTGGACGGTGGGAGGAAGCCGGAGTACCCGGAGGGAACCCACGCAAACACGGGGAGAACATGCAAACTCCACACAGAAAGACCCCGGCCTGATGTTGGAATTGAACTCAGGACCTTCTTGCTGTGCGGCAACAGTGCTAACCACCGTGCCACTGTGCTACCGTTATAAACATAAATATTATTATTGTTATTGTTTTAAACATTGTTACCTCCCCCCTAAAAAAGTCCAGGGAGGTAGCCAGTCAGGTCAGCTGTTAGCATTGATCAGGGCTGTTGTGAATTAGAGAACTAGCTAACACTGCTGAGAGGACCAGTCACTGGTTATGGCTAAAAAGGGCTGACATCACTTTGGCAGCTAAGGCAGTCAGCTAACCGCGAGACAATTACCATTTATTTGTATTTATTTTATGCAACTTCTTGCATTAAGTCATTTTAAAAGTCAGACATTTGGAGGTTAGTGGCTCCAGTCCAGCTCTACACACACACACACCTGGATACACCAAGGTCAGGCTCTGAGTGAGGCCTGTCACTATCATTATCACAATTATACTACACTATTATACTACTACTATATACTACATTATACTGGATCATAATAATGGATTGCATTTATATAGCAATTTTCAAGACCCTCAAAGCGCTTTACAATGCCACTATTCATTCACTCTCACACTCACACACTGGTGGAGGCAGCTACAGTTGTAGCCACAGCTGGGGCAGACTGACAGAAGCTGCCATATCGCCCATCGGCCCCTCTGACCATCACCAGTAGGCGGGAGGTGAAGTGTCTTGCCCAAGGACACAACGACCAGGACAGAGAGAGCTGTCGTCCCACATTTAACTTAAACATATTTATTTTTTTATTTGCACTCAAAATGAATCAACTTTCAGCAAAACCCAATAATTACAGTTCTGTGTTAAACAATTACAAAACTTTCAGATTCACACACACCACCACCAAACTCAGACATTAGAACAGTTGTTTCTACTACTCAAACTACATTTCTTATTTATATATTAATCAAACTAATTCTGATTTATATTTGACCAAAAATGCTTTATTATTAGGAAATAGAGAAAAGCATTTTTACTCACATAAGGCTGGATATTAAAACCTTTTAACCTCTCTGAGCTGTGTTGTGGAGGTGGCTAGTTGGAGGATTTCAATCTCTTTCTACTAATGCATAGCTTGGGAAACAAACAACAACGTGTGGGACTAATAAAGGTTATCTTATCTTATCTTATTGGAGAATTCATTAATGAAGCAGAACACGTGAAGTAGGCAGAATCTGGACTCATCGTTGAGAATAACTTTCCCCCACATGTTCAGGTTCAGTGGACATGTTGCTGATATTGTCACGATATTCATGTTCGATGTTGAAATACCTGCAGCCCACATGCACCCCATCGAGGCAGGAGAATGCCCGATGGTAACAGAATATGACTAAGTGCAAAGTATTAACTTGACCTTCAAAATCCCCAGATCGCAGTTCAGTCTAGTCTGCAGGAAGAATGAGTCTGATCCACGAGGGCCCTGCCTATAAAAAAATCTGGATTTACAGGATCTGTAACACAGGGGACTCTCAGAAGTCTCGCAGAGTCGGGTCTCCCTGGGTCAGAGCTGTTTCAGCAGCCGGAGGAGCCACACAATTTTAGACGAGTAGTTTACAACTTTACAACAGTTTTATTCCAGAAGATGGCAACAGTGTTAAATCAATGGTTAAAACTGACTTATCCAAACATTTGTAATTTGGATCCATTTCTTCAATTAAAAAAAGGACAGTTTATTCAGATTGGAAGATGTAGCAAATAATAAACCCTTCATTTTACTTAACATCTCTTTACATTTTGTGTACTGCCTGTCTCATTCATTAATGTGTTGGTGAAACTGGTGATGAAGGTGTGTTTATTTGTTTTTAATGGTAGTAATTACTATCACTGGGAAAACTTTCCATTTCTTATTTTCTCAAAAACCTTTGAATTCAACACTTGATCTCACAATACCAAATACAACAGGAACTAAAATTCTACAATAAGGAAACTGGAAGTATGAAGTGAAGCACTCTGGAACATCGCTGCTGGGTGAAGCAGAACAAACACAGGCATGCGGAGTAAGAGTACAGTTCACATATGACCGTACGATGAAACACTGAGCTGCTGACGGTGAGGACGTCACTGCCGTCATCAGTTGTCCTCACAGCCGGGACGCTTCCTGTAGTTTTTAGTCATCATATTCCTGAAGGAGGTGAACTGGCACCTGGACTCTTCTACCTTCTTTTCTTTTTGCACCTCTTTCTTTTCCTCTCCTTGACCCATAGCTCCACTCGTGTCCTTCTCTTCATCTTTTTGTCCTTTCTCAGTTTTGTCTAGATGTTCTTCTGTTTTCCTTCCTTCTGCCTCTTCGTCCTCCTCCTCCAGTAGGTGACTGAGATGCATTCCTGTCTCCTTTGCACTCACAAGAGAAAGCTGATCATTAGGTTGTTCCTTCGGCAGTTGCTTGGGTCTGAAGATCATCTTGTGCTGGAGGTCACAGGGGGAACTGCCTCTTGCCTCTTGCCCCAGGCTGGACAGGAACTGATAAGCCACCCTGCTATTTTCCTGATCGCTGCTCTCATTCACATCCTCCAGACTGTAATGTGTCCAGCGCTCAGGATGCACTAGGTAGTCTGGGACTAATCTCTTCTTTGGTGGTGTGGGACAGATGGATGACGGATGGCTTGTGTTTTGACTGTGAAGTGAGGATTCGTCTGCAACAGTGTTCTGATTTAGAGAGGAGAAAGTCTGCCTGCCAATACTGTCTAGGCAGTCAAAGATACTGTGGCTGCGGTCAGAGAAGGCTGAGGTACCTCCACTCAGACTGAATGAACTCTGAGATATGGGAATAGCTGCTGGTGCACACACATCATCATCATCATCATCATCATCACTGTGGTCTAGGTCTGGGTCAAATGGAGCTCTGCTGGGTTGTTGTTCAGGCTCAGATTCATCACTGGCTGACAGCTGGTCGCCATCGTCACTGTTTATCATATCACCGTGCTGTCTGACATGCTTCTGATCACACATCTTGACACCAACACTCTGACGAGAACCTGATGAGGGAGAAAGGAACAGAGCTGTGCTATAAATAACCATCATAAGGCCAACAAGGCTCAACTGTTGTTCCTCAAAGAGCATTGCAAAATCAAAAAAAGCATTTCATGCTATTGTTTTGTAATTATATTTAAACTTGTTCTCTTGACGCTGCAGGGACTCCTGTTACAATGACAATAAGGATATACAGATTCTGGACGAGTCAAAACTGGATGCCAATACTTTGTGTTTTCCACAAACTCTCCAAGTTTTCAAACTGTTTCAATGTCTCTGAGCTTCTTTACTGGAATGCATCATTACAACGGTGGTAGAAAACCTACGATTGTACACTCGAGTCTGAAATCCAGCTGTGGCAGCCACAGCACACTACAAAAGAGGGGGTGAGAGGTGCACGACCGACTGAAGCACGTGACACAGGATGTGATGTCAAATTCAGCATGCAACACCCTCGACATGGCGATAATTATTAATAACAATATTTAAGTCATGCCACTAATACTGTAGAGTGAGCGTAGGCCATAATAATACACTGACCTTTATACTTAAGTGAGCACTCAAAGCGCTTTCTGCTGCAAGCCTCATTCAACCAATAACACACATTTCATGCAAGTGCTTCTGTTTACATTATAGAGGCTTCCTTCATACTGCCATCATTAGTATCATTCCCAGCTCTATCTGTCAATGAGCAGAGACACCACCCATCAATTAGTTTAAAAACAGGAATGTCTCAAAGAACTGGATGACCTCTAACTTTCTGCTTCCAAGTTCAGATCAAACGGAGATTATTGTACTCGGCCCTAAAAATCTTGGGAATATCAAACCAGATTCTTCCTCTGGAGGGCATTTCCTGCAGTAACACTGTGAGGAATCATGGAGTCATGTTTGACCAGGACATGTCTTTCTCGCCTTCAGTACTCAAGTTAATCAGTGGCTGACAAAGTGACTGCTATACATCCTTCACTTATTCGGGTAAAGAGTGGCACTAACATAAATTCTTTTTAAAGAGAGATGCGGCCAAGAGGACAACAGAAACTGTAACCGTAACCGGTATAGCTCTGACTTACTTTATATAACCTTTTTGCAAACCCTGTTCTCCACAGCCTATCTAACAATAGAAGTAAATGTACTGCACGCTGGAAACACAAAGAAACATCGAAAATTACTTTGTGGCACAGCGCTGCGCGGATCTCCCGGGTTACTGATTCTGCGCAGTCCCGGCTCCTGTCCAGCCAGCTAGCACGCTAATGCTAAGTGCTGTTGCGCTGCAGAGCAGCGGTAAGAGAACTGCCGGGGATCATTCTCAAAAAACATTTCACCCTGTCAGTGGTTTACCTGACTGCTGGCGCTAACACCGACCCGGTAGTTTACAACGACGCGTAAACATCGACTTCCTCTACGCTTGCGTCTCAGAAGCTGCTGCCCCCAGCGGCCACAAACTGTGGCTGCAAAAGGATCAGACGAGCCTCCCGCGAAAAGTCTACACAGAAAAGGCGCGTTTCACTCGGGAAGCATCCTGACATATACTATGCACCGTTTTATGTTTGGAAGGAGAGTGCGGTGGCTGCCTTTTGTTGACATGGAGAAAGCTTATGATATATCGCGGAATGTTTTTAATAAAATTAAAGGAGATAGGAATTAATAGTTCAATGTTTGTTTTGTTCTGTTTTTATATTTTTTACATGATCGGTGAATACAAGTAAGAACAGCACAAAGTGTTTCAGGGATTTGTTTTGTTTTCTGAGAATGGTTTCTCCCAGGGAAGTATAGAGAGTCCACATTCTGATCTATCATTATTACTGGTAAGTTTGAACATTTGGAGAATGGATTGGGCTTTTCTGATGATGGCATAATCTGGAAGATTGGTAAAATGTAATGTTTGCTTTTAAAAAGATAAAAGAAGAATTTAATAATAATGAGGATCATCCATGTCAAGAGATTTTAAAACTACGTTGGGGAAAGGAAAAAGGATGCAATCAAGTCATTTTGGCTGCACAGTAGACAAGATTACAGGGATTAATGTTAAGGGTCTGAACGGGATGATGGGAAGGGCCAAATGTACCACTGTCCAGTTGACTGTCTGTCCTTTGCCAATAATTTCAATAATTTTATACTCGTTTTGATGCTGCAGATTTTAAAGAAAGGACAATGGACTGTGATGGCTGACGTAGCCCAGAGCACTACAATTCATCTGTCTGAGGAAATGGTTGGCAAATGTTTGTCTATGATTGAGCCATATAAAGCATTTTGAAAGCTTGTTAAGCACAGTTGAAGGGGAACTTAGGATCTTGATCAAACTGTTTTGGTTTGTATTAAATACTTGAATAGTTCCTAGAATACGGAAGACTAGTGTAATTAAGAAATAATTAAGAAATAATTAAGCCACTTCTCAACAGGCCGGGTTCCAAAGCCCTTAGTGAGTTTCGTCCAGTGGCCCTGACCCCTGTGCTTAATGGATGGAGCAAGTGGTTAATAAATAGCTCACCTCTTCAAAAGTGGATCAGTGGGAAAAAGTCACAAAGGGCACAGGAGGTGCAATGTTGTTGATTTGACTTCTGCCTTCAATGCAATGAGGAAATACATTTTACTTCAGCAAGTATTTAACGTGTGTGTGTGTGGGGGGGGGAATAATAACCTCATTTGTTGATTTATCTTTGCAAAAGAGAAGAGCTTGTCCCAAATGCACAGGCAAGAATGCACATCAAAAGAATCCATATAAAGAATCCTGCAATCCATGTTGCAGGAAAATGAACTTTTGTTTTCAAGAAGAGGCAGTATAACATTATTGTTCTTTACGAAATATGAGAGAACTGTTACATAATTTACAAAACAACAAATTGCAGCTGGACATAAAGATGTTTTGGACAAATTTCTAGTTCAGATGTTCTTTTTTGTTGAGTTAATAGAGAGAATATAGTTTATAATTTTATTATTATATATATTATAAATATATGCCTTGATGTATACTCAATCATCCAGGAAAGGAAATCCCAAAGGGTTGATTCTGTGTATCTGGATGGAGCATTTTCAGTGGGAAAAACGTTTCATCACTCATCCAAGTGACTTCAGTCTCAGCTGACTGCAGGTTTCCCTATAACCGTATCAACAGCACATTTACACATTGACTGAAACTACCACTGGCAAACAATAGGGTGTGAGGTCAGTCCTAGATATATATGTAGAAAGTTAGTATACCATTCACACTTCACTCCAGTTGGTGGAGGTACTGCACCAAAACGTTGCTTGCTAACCGCCAATAAGAAGCCGAAGAAGTCCGCTCCAGTGTATATTAAAAACTCAGTGTTCAGTTCTTTTTTAATCAATTTAATCAAGGGACTCTGACACAGATAGTTGAGCATTGCTGAATTACTCTGAATTTATTTATTTTTTTAATCTGGCATTCGCAGAATCAGTTACAGATGTCATTCCCTCTTCACTCTTAAAAAATGGACAACCTATCTGTCTGGACCCTATAATGACATCAGTGTCCTCTTCATTAAAACAAAAATAATTGCAACATACAGTCTGTATCACCATATTTTCCAAAACAGAGGACACTTGACCCAGTTTTTAACATATTTAAACGATGCCTTCGTTTAAATATGTTAATTAAAAATGAAATTAAAAAATGGAATTAAATAATGGTACAGAAATAAGGCCTCATCTGTATAAGAAAAATACGACGGTACGAGGGAATTTTTTTTGCAGTTCGTCTGAAAAGCTGCAGTTGTGCTTTGGCATTTTTTAAACATCAATAGGCGCTGATGCACGCAGTCTGTCCCGTCTGTGAGCGCAGAACAACCACAAAGCTGCTGCTCAGGGATGAAGTCACACATATGAGTCCTCTGTGGGAAAATCCGGACATTTTCATTAGTCTCGAAAATCCCCCCGGTTTTTTGCTGTTTCACCATTACACTGACATTTCCCAGTGCTGATATGTAAAACCATTAAAATACAAAATCTTAAAATACAAAAATACAAAATCACCAGACCTGGCATGTGTGCAAAATTTCATGAGTTTTTGAGCATGTTTAGGCCCTCAAAAAGGCCCTTGTTTTTCCTGAATAATAATAATAAGAAGAAGAAACGGAGCAGACACAATAGGGCCTTCGCACTCTCAGACACTCTCAGTGCTCGGGCCCTAATAATAATAATAATAATAATAATAATAATAATAATAATTATTATTATTATTATTATTATTATTATTATTATTATTATTATTATTATAAGAATCATCAGGGCGGACGCTACTCGACACGTCTGCACTAGGGGGCGGACCATCCCGCAGCTGCCCTGTTGTGATTGGTTGAGACACTCCAAACCGGGATATTTTGAAAACAGGGTGGCTGCTGCTAGTTTTGTGACTGTTTTCCGAAGAGACGTTAGTGGCTTTCAGCCTAAACGTGCAGAAGAAAAGATTTTACAAGTTCTTTATGGAGCAGGATTCGCGGGATGCTGCGTGTCCGGGGAACGACGCGTCAGACGTGGTCGTGGTTAATCTGGACTTGGGTAACGGAGACACGGACAACGGCCCGGCCGATAAAGGCTACGGCGGGGCGGATATAAATCGAGGTGAGGTCAGCAGCAGTGATCATCCACGTCCGCGTTGTAATCTTTTAAAACAGGAACCAGCTTGTAGGTTTCCTGCCGTGCATTTGACTGCTCTAGCACTGCTTAACTGACCCATGTGTGCTAATGACAGCGCATATGTGTTTGTAGCAGGCCTGTCACGTTAACGCTGTTAGCTTTCATGTTTCGCTCACGCGACGCGTCTACGCAGACGGTTCTGCAACAGTGATGCAGATAAACGTGCACACATCGTGCTGTAGGCTGAACCTTCAACACTACTGTGGCACTAAGCTATGCTTACATTTTGAATGGCTCTTTCAGCCCTCTGTGCAAATGTACCACATGCTAGTATACGCTCCAGCTGTTAGGTGTCGCAGATTAAGTGGTAACGCTCAAACAGATGTGTGGTAGACTTGCTTTTCAGGAGTCCCTACAAACCAGGAAATAAACGCTGAATATTTCATTTATGAGGTTAATTTAAACACAGTCCGTCAGTCTTATTGCTTTTGACCAGTAAAATAGTCCATGTGAACAAAGATTTTCCTCCATGGTGTTTCCGTCTTTAACAGCCTTGTTTAAAAACGAGGAGGAGAAGAAAGATGAAGATGGCAGTGATGACGACAGTGGAACATACTACTATAACACTGAAGCGTCGGGGACTGGGCTGCAGAGACGTGAGCCACCTTCGGGAGGAAGTTCAAGTCTTCCTGACACGTTCCAGACCAGCCACCTGTTGTTCTACGAGAGGTTCAAGGCCTACCAGGACTACATGCTCGGTAACCAACGTCTGCTAATATTAATAATCGTAACCCTGAGAAATTAGACTGCTGATCTCAGTCCTTGTGTTCTTGTGTGTGTAGGAGACTGTAAGCCTTCAGAGGTGAAGGACTTCACAGCAGACTACCTGGAGAAAACGGTGGAGCCATGTGACTGGTTGGCTCTTTGGTCTACTGATATCTTTGATGTTCTGGTGGAGGTAACGTAATGCTTTCATTAACCTGTGATCACACAGTCTAGTCATAACGACGCTGTAAGGACTGCTTTCCATCCCTCTCTGATGACACGTGTGAAAGCGGAGTCTGCAGGGTGATGGCTGTAGCTGTGTACTCCACTCTGCATCATGTTTAGCTGCGTGCAGCAGTGCAACAAGTGCAAACAAAAACCATCTCAGCTTTGTCAGCTTTATCAAACACCGATTGCATCTTGAACTTGTGACAGGAATGATGTTTGTGGCTCACACTGACTTGATGTCATTCATGACAGAATGTAGGCCAGCGAGTCCTTTACAGCAATTTAAATGCCTACAAACGATGCTGGCTGCCGTTCAGCTGTAGTGGTTGTAGGCTGTCAGTGCGCCGTCTACCTCAGCTGTCAAAATGTCTGTTGTCCACATCATTTACTCTGGAGGGAACTGTAAGTGTGAAAGGAGTCGAGATGCGTGGATCAGTCACTTTTGGCTCATGACAGAGATGTTGAGGATATTCTGAACTTTTCTGTCACTAAGTCTTGCCTGTTTTATTTTTGTGCAGTCTCTGTTAGGAGAAAAGTTGCTTAAAGTGGATCTAACGTTGCCAGACTCTGACATTTAGTGAAAAAACTTTTATATTGTTTAAGAATGTAATCTAAGTGTTTATCAGAGGGAAAGTGTGATTTGTAGGACACTAGAGCCTGACATGCTGGCATGATGTTAGCTTATGACCAGCTGGTCTTTATCTGGCTTGTAGTCAGCTGTCCTGAGACAGAAGGGCCAGATGTGTAATCTGCTGTGACAATTTCAGGAATAAACAAGCATGTTCATACATTGTCAAAGGAGCTTGCAAAGAAAAGTGTCTGGACTTGTTTAAGTTGCTTGAAGACGTTTCACCTCTCATCCGAGAAGCTTCTTCAGTTCTAAGGTCAAATGGTGGAGAGTCCCAGATATAAACCCAGTGGGAGTTTCCCCCCACAGAGGGACAAAAGGACCCCTGATGATCCTCTAATCGCCTGAGCCAAGGTGTGAAACTGGGTGTGGGTCCCAATCAGCCAGAGTTTCGGGTGAGCTCATTGTGAAACCTGGTCCCACCCTATCATGTGATGTCCTGAGGTCAGATGGCCCTCACACCCACTCAGGGTGGGTCCTTGGTCCCTTTTTGGGGAGATACTCCCACTAGGTTTATATCTGGGACTCTCCACCATTTGACCTTAGAACTGAAGAAGCTTCTCGGATGAGAGGTGAAACGTCTTCAAGTAACTTAAAGAAGTCCAGAAGCTTTCCTATGCAAGCTCCTGAGGCTACGATGACCTGGATGACTGAGAACCTTCACAGACACATGTTTATGCAAGTTTTTCTGTGTTGGAGCCCTGACTTCAGTTCAGGAGACAAGGCATGAGGTGAGGAGGAGGGGCAGAAGACAGAGGCCAGTGGTGAAGTCATGTAGGTTGAGAGTTAGGCATTTGTCATCTTTAAATTTAAAAAGTACGTATCTGGCGAGTCTCCAGTGACATACAGAGGTCCAACCTGAGCGCTGGATTCGAGGTGGCGGGCCAACATAGCCTGTGCTCCAACATTGCTCCTGTGAACTCTTAATGGATAAACGTTTTTAAGAACACATCAATTTGTTAGGAAATGTTATTGCACACTAATCAATGTATATTTATGAGTGCAGCAATCTTTTTTACTAAAAACATTACTTTCTCTACCTTTTTAAAATTTCTTTAGTTTTTCTGAAAGTGCTCAGTGGTTATTTTATAGTTTGGAAACACCACCCACAGTGCTATAGTGTTAGCTACACTATGTCACAACTATAGTGCACTGTAACGCTGTTGATGCCATCAGTGACTGTAGCTCACTGGAAAAGGACCAAAGAGGGGGCTGCACAGTGTCTGCTGCCTTTACAGAATGTAAATGCACATAATCAAAGGCGCAGCAAACAAACGTGCGTGCTAATGTAGAGCTTGGAGGACGTTGGTTTGTAATCCTTGGGTTGTGGCTGCTGGTGGTTTCAGGTGCGAGACGTGGAAGTGAAGGACCTGAAGGCACGTGTGAGGCTGGTGCTGCCTCTGCAGTGTGATACCAGAGGCGTTGAGCTCCATGAAGAGGCCATGACGTCTCTCCTGGAGGCCACTCAGCACAAAGTGCCCCTGCAGGAGCTGCAGGTGGTCTACGAGGAGTCTGGGGACATTGATCAGACTGCCCTTGCCCTTGAGCATGTAAGGTAGGACTTGGAGGCCACGGGGAGATTACATGTTGTTGTTTTGCCCTGACGTATATGTGACATCCTTTCCTTTCATCTGCAGGTTTTTCTATAAACACATCTGGAGGGAGTGGGATGAGGAAGAGGAGGATGATGACTTTGACTACTTTGTCCGCTGTGTGGAACCCCGGATACGACTGTGAGCACTCTAGGATGATCCTATATTAAGAAGTGTTGGTTTGTGCCTGTAGCCCTGACTAAAACATGTCTTATCGTAGCTACTACGACATGTTGGAGGACAGAGTCCCAGCAGGCCTGGTGGCAGAGTACCAGTCCTTACTGGAGAAGTGTTCCAAGTGCTTTCAGCAGTTCTCCGCGTTGCGCAGTGGCCTCAGTGCCGACTCGGACTCGGAGCTCGACAACGTGTCCATGGTAGAGGGCCTGAAGCTCTGTGACCAGCTGGAGACCTTCAAACGCAAGCTGCGCATCATTGAGAACCCCCTGCTGAGGTAGTGTGCATCAGGGCTGGGCATCGTCACTGATTTCTAGAATCGATTCGATTCAGTTCGATTTGAATCTGGGAAAATTGCCTCAGACAGTCAGAAATATTATAATTCAGATCAGTACATTTCCATATTTCTGTATCAATAAAAAGGAAACTGACACACGCAAGACTTTATCAAAGGTGTGAGCATCACAGCAGAGGCCTTTGTGTCAAAGTAGCTGAGCATAAAACACAGAAAAACATGAAGGAGATTTTCCTGGCCTGGATTTTATAAAAACATTCTGCAGTACATCAAAAACAAAAGGAAACCATTAATCAACATATGAACGTTAGCTCTGACGTTACAGCGGTTTTATTAGAGATACGGCTAACAGGCATTTTGTATAATTTTAAAGAGTTTAAATTTGTTCAGTAAGTAAGTTATTATTAATCCTTTATTTATCCAGGTAAAAAATCTCATTGAGATTAAAAATCTCATTTCCAAGAGAGTAAAGGGGAAAAAAAACAGCGTCCGACAGGCTGTAAACAACGGTAGACTTGTGTGTAACAAGCAAGCGAATAATGCAGAAAAGGTGAAGAGGTGAAGCGTAGTTTGGAGAGAGATCAAACTAACAGCGCAAAAAGGGCGTGAACACAAAGCGCCGACCCGCCGATGGATCAGAAACGGCGAGCTGTCCGCTTTCAGCCCCGACCGTGTCCGTGCTGTCGGGTGAGAAAGTCACATCTCACTGATTCTGATCCGTCGGCGGGTCGGCGCTGTGTGTTCACGTCTCTGTGCAGAAGCCGTGTTCCTGCTCTCAGTTACTGTCTTAGCTGTTTGGTGGTTGTTGAAATTTTGAGGTTTAACCTGAGATTCTGGCATTTCGGGCAAAATAAATTTATATTAAAAAATCGATTCAGGATTTTAATGAATCGATTTCACATTATCCAAGCCAGAATCGATTTTAATCGATTATTAAAACCCTCGTGTGCATGTCCTTCATTGTTCCTTCTCACGCCCAGTGTTCTACACCCCTCCTCTCATGTAGATACGTGCTGGCCTATAAAGGAAATACGAGGCAGCAGTGTGTGCAGAGCAGAGGACCTCGAGCATCAGGCGCAAAGGTGGTTCATGTGGTTACTGCGTCCTGCAGCACCGTCCAGCTGCAGTCTCTGCTTAGTGCCAGACTCATTCCTCTATGCTCATCTGAAGACACTGAAATTCAGGTCAGTTGCACAGAAGCATAGCTGCGTGTCCAAAGATCACGTCAGCGAATCGGCTAATCGAGACGCATACATTTGGAGTTTGGACCGGATTGTTTCTTCTTCTTTTCTACTCTACCTGAACTCAAAGCGCTTTTTACAACATGCCTCACACCCACAAGCACTTCTTTCTATCCTTTCTTTCCTTCTTTTTAACGTTCACACTCCGATTGATGCATCAGAGAACAACTTGGGGTTAGTACCTTGCTTAAAGGTATTTGGCATGCAGACTGGAGCAGACGGGGATTGAACCACCAACCTTCCAGTTAGCAGATGACATGCTCAAACCCCTGAGCTACAGCCACCCAAACCTTCACCTTAACCCCTCGCACTGACAGCATTCATGCTCTAATATACACCAAATTTTAATGTTGTTGTCTTGTAACCATAGTGAGGCGACTGTAAGCTGCTAATGGTGACTGTGTCATGTACGTAGTTCCACAGAGAGCCGGTATCAGCTGTGGATTCGTGCTATCAGGGCGACTTGGTGATTGTTCTCCCAGGAATGTACAGTGTCAGCAGCTCCATCTTCATACCAGACTCCATCACCATAGAAGGTAGGACACTCACGCCATGCTTGTGTAGAAGTGATGCTAATACATGGAAACCAAAGATGTCAATTCAGATGTTTTATGCATGATGTGCCGTTCCTCTTGAAGAGCCCTGTTTGTGTGTCCATCAAATTAAGAAGTACATGCAAGCTCGCCATGGTTGAAATGAAGGGGCCACTATGTTTTACGCAAACGTTGGTTATAAGTTATTAACCTGGGAGCTTCACAGTGCACTTCATAGTTGTATGTACAGGTAGACTGATCTGTGATGGTCACATGCAGCTACACTTCAGGACCCCTCGAACATTGACACCATCAGCGGAGCTCCTGAGCTGCAGCTGAGCCCAAACGTTCGCAGGTTGATATATTACAAAAAAAGACAGCACATACGCTGGTGCTGTGATATCATATCACCTGTGATAGCACTCGTACATTAATACAAACATTATTATTGCTATAGCAACACCATTCAGGGAGACGAGATGGACATCAGTTATGAAGGTGCTGACGTGGAGCCGGGTGTAAATGCCTGCACCTGCTGACACGTCTGAGGGTGGATCGCACACATTTCCATCTTTGTCACATTTTCTTCATCCTGAATGCCGCGGTCTGTTTGCCAACTCAGCTGAGATCTCCTCTGATCATGGTTACAGTTACATGCAGCCACCATTGAATGGAAAGTGTGTGAAATGCAGAGCCCCTTTGTGTGGTTTCAGGGGCTTCTTTAACTGTGTGTGTGTGTGTGTGTGTGTGTGTGTGTGTGTGTCAGGCTTTGGGTTTCCTGATGAAGTGGTGATTGAGAAGAAAAGCAAAGGTGACTCATTTGTGGAGTCTACAGGCGCTGATGTCAGACTCTCCAACATCAAGTTCATCCAGCATGATGCCATTGAAGGCATTCTGTGTGAGTATTACGTGCTCTGAGCTGCCATCACACTAACGCATTGTGTCATATTCAAACAGGCAGGGACACAGGAGCTAACCTTTACTCTTTAAAAACCCAGCCGCAAACACTAAGACAAGTGCAGACGTAGGCTGATTACTTCATTTTGGGTGTTGTAGCTTTCCTGAACAAAGTGTCAGATCAGAAGAACAGTAAATGGTAAATGGCCTGTATTTGTATAGTGCTTTTCTAGTCCCTAAGGACCCCAAAGCGCTTCACACTACATTCAGTCATTCACACACTGGTGATGGCAGCTACATTGCAGCCACAGCCACCCTGGGGCGCACTGACAGAGGCGAGGCTGCCGGACACTGGCGCCATCGGGCCCTCTGACCACCACCAGTAGGCAACGGGTGAAGTGTCTTGCCCAAGGACACAACGACCGGGACTGTCGGAGCCGGGGCTCGAACCGGCAACCATCCGCTTACAAGACGAACGCCCAACTCTTGAGCCACGCCCAGTATTCTGTATAACTTTCAAAGGCACACCTTAAACAGATAATTCTGAGGAAATGATATCTCGCTAATTTAGAAGATCATCATTTAGCCCGGAAAGCCAGTTTGCTGCGTTATAAAAAAAGCTCTCCTTAAAGCTACAACATCTGACTGATTTTCATGACTAATTGAAGAAAATATAAGCAGCCCTAGGTTTGTCTCTAGCACTGTAGCCAGGCTGACAAAAAGTCTGTACCACAGGCCTTCAGGCTGGCAGTAGTTAAACCGTTACTTCACTCAAGCCATCACCTGACCCGGCGGTCTTAGCTAATTATAGGCCAATCTCCAACCTTCCTTTCATATCAAACATCCTTGAAAGAGTAGTTGTCAAACAGCTAACAGATCATCTGCAGAGGCTTATTGAAGAGTTTCAGTCAGGTTTCAGAGCTCATCACAGCACAGAAACAGCTTTAGTGAAGGTTACAAATGATCTTCTTATGGCCTCTGACAGTGGACTCATCTCTGTGCTTGTCCTGCTAGACCTCAGTGCAGCGTTCGATACTGCCGTGTGTGTGTATATATGTATAAAAGCTGCTGCTGGTAATCAGAAGTATAAGAATATTTTGTAGATATTTCTGTATATTTTTGAATTGTGGTGTAGGACGAAGAAGAAAATAATCCTATAAAAGTAACAACAACTTAAAACAAAAACTATCATTACTCTTCAATGTTCCTTTTAGCTTGTTAATTTTCACAAATACTGTAAAGGTGTTTAAAAATAAGCAACTTTTGATGTTTTCAGTTTAGTGAGGAAAAATCCAGTCTGTCTTCAGCTTGAACAAGTGTAGTGAAATCTGGCTGAATGTCTAAGGTGGCTATTCAAAGTACAGCTAAGAGGTGATCATCAGTGATAGAGGATCTGGATTTGTTGAACTTCATCACTGAGAATGTGTGTTCACATACGTAGGTAGATCCTAAGTGGAGTAGAATCCTCTGGGCTTGTGTGGAAAGTCTTTGAGTGGAGAGTGAAACTCGGGCAGTGGGACTGACCTAAACTGCTCTGCCAGTAGTGTGTCAGACTAGGGAGAAGAAACTGTGTGCATTTCACTCTTGGCTGTGTTGAAGTCTTGAAATTGGCTTGAAAACTCACCATGCAATGCTTCCAACATGGATGAGTACCTGTGGAGGTGATCAGCTGGTGGTGTGGCTTCCTTGAGTGTTGGCACGTGAGTGAGAATATTGTCCCACATTTGGCTTAAGAGAAGCTGCAACTTTCTCTTGAAAGCCCTCACTGCTCTGTACGTTGCATGCACAAAAAGGCCCTTGCTTTGCAGTTTTCCCACACCGAGCCTCCTGACAGCTGTGTGGTAGCTTACGTTTTCCTCCAAAAGTGCAACAAACTGTCTGTGATTCAGTGCTCTGCTCTGATGAAGTCCAACATTTTTAGCTGTCAGACTTGGTCAACCATCTGTTCTCACACCTATCGCTTTGTCCCATTTCACGCCCAGCTTCTCCAAGCATGCATTTAACTTTGTGAAGAAATGACTCCCTGTCCCTTTCATTGACTGCATGGCTGCCAGCTCCTCCGTGATTTTGAAGTCTGCAGTGATCCCACGTAAAAAGACGAGTAGCTGGGCAGTGTCACGTACACCGCAGCTCTCATCCACAGCCTGGGAAAAGTAGTCAAAGTCAAACATGACCGAGGGGGCCAGGGGTAGCTGGCATCACCTGACGCTGTGCAGACAGAAGCAGATAATACGTCGAGGGTTTTCAAAATAAAAGCAACACAGTTGTATTGCATGCACAGCATAAACACTTGTTAATTTGTGCTTACAACATACCGTATGTGGCCCGTGTAAAATGCCCAGGTCTGTTTTAGGTCGTGTGGTCAGTTGGACTGGAGGTTGTGTTTATCTTAGGTGCGTGGTGTTGTGTTGAGGTGTGTAGTAATGATGCCTTTCTTCTCGTTCCGGTTTGACTGCCAGGTGTGCGTCAGGGGACTCTGAATATGGAGAACTGTGTGCTACAGTGTGACACCACTGGAGTCATCGTGAGAACATCTGCCCGTCTCACCATGAACATGTGCGACCTGTATGGCTCCAAGGTGAGACCTGAACTCCACCCATCACATGGTTTTCTGGAAACAAAAGATATGGCCAGTTCCTCCATGCTGTGAAGTAGGGCTGCCACGATTAGTCGACTAGTCACGATTACGTCGACTATCAAAATCGTCGACGACTGATTTAATAGTCGACGCGTCGTTTGAAGCTTTGTTAGATCCCAAAAGACGCAGGAATAAGTAGCAGGATTTAAGAGTGTAATAACGGACTGAAACAGAAGATGGCAGCACTGCATGTACAAGGATGCCAGCTGCCGTTAAACCCCGAAGAAGAAGAAGCTGTGACCCAGAATTCATAGCGCGGCCCAGCTCAGTTTCCAACAATGGCGGCAGCTAGTTAGTTTTAATATTACTCTTATTATTCTTTCTGGGTCACAAAATAAACGTTTAACATATTTTCAGGCGAGAATGTAGCCGTGTAAACCTCAAATATCTGCTCAGTTTATCAAGACACCAAATATTTTCAAAAGCGCTCCGACGTTTTCGGAGACGTCTGTTCCCCACTAGCTCGATAGCTAGCCGGGGGCTAGGTCACTAGAGCCGTGAGAACACCGGACTCCCGGCAGATCATTTTCAAACCCACCGCCGTCTTTCGCTACTCAGGTTAAACATGATATATGAGTCACTTAGATAACTTAAAATGTTATTGTTTGGCTTTTTTCAGTATTTTATTTGTTCCTGAGTAAATCGGTTTGGCTGAGATTAAAGTTATAGTTTTTACACAGCTGAATAAACGTCAAGCAGACAGCTGATCATCAGAAGTGTGAGATGCTCGAGAATTTACTCCGGTGTCCTGTTATATTTTAGATAGCAAGGAGTTTATTAAACTTCACCGAAACAATCTGCAAATTTCATTAAAATTTAATAAACTATCATCTTGTCTTTATTGTTAGTTAGCACAGACCTTAAACACTTAAAGCTGTAAGCTAATGATAGTTATATAAGAGCAGATGCTGCTGGTGCAATAAGCTGTAGTTTTACGTCCAATGGATGATGCTCTAAGTAGTCGACTAATCGCAGAAATAATCGGTGACTAGTCGACTATCAAAATAATTATTTGTGGCGGCCCTACTGTGAAGTATGTGTTACACTGGAAACTATGCTGACCTGCCAGCTAATGACCTGACACAAGATCAGTAAAGCTTTGTGTAAAAAAACAAAACAACCCTATGTCCCAGTGTTCTTGTTGTGTGTGACGGTTCTCTGATCAGCTGACTGGTTATGCTGCTCCTTGTCTGTGTGCAGGGGGCAGGTGTGGAGATTTACCCCGGCAGCGTTTGCAGTCTTGTTGGTAACGGCATCCATCATTGTAAGGATGGGATCCTCATCAAGGTGAGATGAGATTCATCTTGCCAATATTCATATTTCTGCCAACTCCATCGTCCTGACTTTGTAAAGCTGTTATCACTGATGCTGTATTGTTAGTAGGCCTTTTACCCCCATTGTGGACACAGTAGTGCTTGTGCTTTGAGTGGCAGTGATGCAGTGGTTAGCACTGCTGCATTGCAACAAACAGGCTGCAGGTGTGATGCCCAGCATGTGCGTGTGCGTGTAGGACTTTGCTGATCAGATGGATGCAATGCCTTCCATCACCATGGAGAACAATGTGATCCACAACAATGAAGGCTATGGGGTGATTCTGGTGAAACCCAACAGTGGGGAAGAGCCCAGCATCCCTGTGGGCAGAAGTGAAGGTGGGTAAGGTGGTAATGTGAGGCAGCTTTGATAGCCCAGTGCACAATCTATAATCAGCTGCCCCTTTCCTCACAGAGCACCCTGATGCACACACACAAGAGGAAAAGCAGGGAGGATCTTTAGACCATCACTTGATCTCCACCTCATTTTCAACACCACCTGTCAGCACCACGTCCAGCAGCAGCCCCTCGCTACCTCTTTTGGCTGGGTCTGCTAAGAACAGCTCAGACGGTGATGCGGCTGCGTCTACAGGCAGGAAGTGGCAGTTTAGCCGTCAGCTAAGCAGGAACGTGGAGATGTCCAGCCAAGCTGTTGAGGATCTGAAAGACCACCAAATCTTTGTGTCCTTTCAAGGAAACCAGTTCAAGCGCAACGGCATGGGCGATTTTGGCACCTTCTGCTACTAACACTGTGACCTAACATTGCCACGCACCCCTCGGCATTTCTGCCCAGTGTGTATGATGACACTAATCTTTTTGCCATAAAATAAATGTTGCAGGAATGTGTTGTTCTGATTCACGTGTGTGGAGCTGTGCACAGGCAGGTCTAAATATCAGCTCTGATGTTAACGTCCAGTGGCTGTGGATCAACCCTTCCTGTGGAATTTGCACAAATTCTTTTATCCGTTTTATTCCTCTGAGCTTTTTAAAAAAGAATTTAAATCCACGTTTGGTTTCTGTTTTATTCTGAGGTGGTGGCTTGCAGAGTGCTGAGGTTCACACAGATGCTTTTTAGAACAATGAGTTCAGATTTTTCAGACGTGTATGACAAAGTTAACAGTTTAGAAAAGTTTTATTTGCCATGTTCTGAAAACAGAATAAAAATTAACTCTACAGTTTAATATTTAGAAAGAACCAAGTGTGGTTGATGATGCATTTTGTGAAATGGATGAATAAAATACATTTTAAAGTCATATTTCCATCCCCTTCTGTCTGGATGTGCACCTCACCTGGGACAAAGAACACATGTCGGACGGGTCTTTGCTGGCAAACTTGTGTGGCCGTCCTTGACCAGTTCTGTGCAATTCCATTAATGAAGAACAAAAACAAAACGTACAACTCCTTTTTAAATGCCATGGTTTATGTAGTTAGGTCCTTATATATGTTTAGACACTGACAGGGGGGGGGGGGGTTAACCTCTTTACTGAAACACTCCAAATATAGTTACATAATTATAGTTACATAACAGACATGTTTTTGAGTCTCAGCTTTCAGTGTATTCTTTCAGGATATGTTCTGTCATCAATGTCATAAAAGAGCTGGAGCTGATGTGAGGTGTGGTGCTTTCATGTGACAAATTTTGCTGTGAACAGGCAACAAGAGGTCAAAGTAGATCTCCATGCAGGTGAAACAAGCCATCTGTTATGTTGTGGGTAAGATTGACCCAGAACAGAAGTGATGTCACATGTCATCTGCATCACTACAGAAAACGGAAAAAAAATCAAAATTATAAAAGAAAATAGTAAAATAATCAATGCCAGTGTTTCTGACACTTTTAAATGAGTAAACATGCCCAGGGAACATAATTGGTGTTCCTTGAAACCAACATAACAGAGAAAGTCAGAGTGCTGGTGAACATCCACAGGAGACAGCAGTGGTAGATGATCATTTCCATGGTCAAGAGAAACCCCTTGACAACAACCAAGTGAACAAAACTCTCCAGGAGGAATAACAATATCCAAGTGTACCATAAAGACGAGACTTCCAGCTCTGGAAAAACATCCTTTGGCAGATGAAGACAAGATCAATCTACCCGAGTGATGGTGTGGAAAACCTCATGATCCAGAACATGCCACAGCCCCTTTAAACACAGTTCAGGCAGTGTGATGGCTTGGGCATGCATGGTAGTGAGTGGCACTGGCACACTGGTGTTTATTGATAATGTGACAGAATTCTGAGGCGTCAATTGCCTGATCTTCACTTATTGAAAGGAAAGGCCCACAAAAGAGCAACTGGAACTGCAGTAAAGGCCTGGCAGAGCACAAAAGAGGACACCCAGCATCTGCTGATGTCCATGAATCAAAAACTTCAAGGGTTTTCTACCAAGTATTAGAAATTTCCATTTTCTGTCATATAATTTGTCCGATTACTTTTGAGCGCCTAAAACGAAGCGATTGGGTTACAAAGAAATGTTTTAGCTCCACAATTTAAAATTCATCATGTACAGAACCCAAATTAGAAAAATGTCCGTCTAAATATTTCTGGACCCAACTGTATTTACAGCATCTAGACAGCTGACACTTTGACTTCACAGCCTCACCTGAAGTGGCTGTAGTTGCCAATGTCACTGAAACGTGCTTATTTCAAAGTGTAATCGTCTCCAGGGATGCGTCTCCTGCTACAGTGACTGTAGCACCACTACTCCCAGCACTTACTGTGTCGCAGGCCTTTTAGAAGCAAATCCCGCCACGTCGCTTCATGACATTTTTCAGGCAGTTACTTTGAAAAACAGATTGAAGTAGAGGTGGGGGGCAGGATAAACTTCAACCCTGACCAGTGGGACATGAAACTGGTCAGCCACCTGTCAGATCTGATAAAAACCAACTAAATGTGCTTTTCCCTGCAGGTCTACTTACAGCACCATGAGTGTTTGCACAGATTTCAGTGTAGAAGTATGTCTGGTTTATAAAAATGCTATAAGGCACTGTTAGGCAGAGGGCAGGCCTCAGGTTGCTCCACACCAGATGCTGCTGGACTGCACCACAGATGACTGTTCAGACCTGCACGGGGATGGATTCCTGACTCGGCATGTGCCCAGGCTGAGAAGCACTGCGTCATCCTCGGGTGATTTCAGAGTCCACATGATAACGTTTTCATGGCTTGGGATGAGCTAGAAAAGCTTTGCGCATTAGTGACGCCTGAAGTTGTCCACAACATTTGTGTCACTTAAGAGTCCAACTGCTCACATTGTACAGAAACCATGTAAAGTGTATTTTCACGTCCATGAGACAAACAAACAAACAGCTGCACATGTGACAAAGACACTGGACAAAAACGTCATTTTATCTTAAGGAGTTATACAAACATTTCATGAATCCTTCTGTTCATCTTGCTATTAACATGACACCAGTTTACTGCTGGTGGTGTTAACTTTATCCTCCGTCCCAAACAGGCGTGAACACAGTCCAGGCAGTACAAGTGACACAGAATCATTCCACATAAGGCAGAGTGTTAGATGTTTTTAAGCAAAGCGCAGTGCAAAAGTCCCATTTGTGTCCAGGTCTTCTTTAATCAAAATATTGCTTCATGTGTTCAATAAAAAATAATCTCAGGTTACGTGCTGGTTAGCTGTTGAACTCCACAGAAAATCTGCCAGCGTCCTGTGAAACCTGCTCAGAAAGACCCGAGCTGTGGATGCCAGCTCACTGGTAGTCTTCAGAGTCCTGGTTACTGCTCATCTCCAGCTCCTCAGCGCTCACCATGGCAGGGTTTATAGCAGCGTACCTTGTCCCGTGAAACTGGCGCATATGAATCTGTAGACAAGTTAAAACAACGTCAGCTGACAGCGTACGACACACAACGACATGATCAGTGAGCGAGCACAGCTCATCCAACATGAAAATCATCCTCCGTCATCTAAAGCTGCAACAGACTATCCTGCCTGCAGAAGACGAGTTCGGCTAGAATGTGTTTGTGGAGAAGTGCTACACAGGAAACAGACCTGGAAGAAACAGCCTACCTGTATGTAGAGGTTGACCTCAGCGCTCCTGCACAGGTACGGGAAGTTTCCTCCCGTTTTCAGGTGCGCTCTTCTGGCGTTAGGATACAGCTTATACATCTCCTCTTTGGCTTCCAGTGACAGAGCGCTCTGATCAAACACCTCAACATCCAGAGGAAACACCACATCAGGTGACAGGAGCAGCTGAATGGGTTCTGCTATACTTCATGACAACTCTGCTTTAACACTTACATCTATGATGGTCACAGCAACGTCCTTTATCTTGTGTGGCTCCACATACGAGTTCTGACAGTTGAGCGTTAGTCGCGATGCTAACTCACTTTGGTTCAAACTCTCCAGCTGCGGGACCAGGAGGGGAGACAGGAGAGAGGTGCACAAGGTTACACTGCTGTGTTCACAGTGGGCAGTCGGAGGGTCACCCACCCACCTCTGGCTCTATTCAGACACGGCTGATGGAGCACAAGGATGTCACTGCACTGGTTTAAAGAAAGCTGTCGGCAGCAGTTCAGGCTGTGTCGATAAATAAAAGGTGTTCAAATCAAATATTGAGGTTTAAGAATTGTATACACTGAGTTTCAGCCTCATATACTGGGTTTCCGTATATATTTGTATAATTGTTGCACCCATTTTCCAATTTCTTAATTAAATGGTCCTGTTCTTCAGCCTGAAAGAACACCGTGTTTAGCAAAGTGAAATATCTCTGCCTTGGAAAAGCTGATCGAGCAGTAAGGTATTCTGTGGTAACAACACTGTACAAGTAACAGACGCGCACACACTTACCCTGTCTACCATGAAATCAATTGCATCTGCCATTTTAGGGTCCACAGGTCCTTTTGCAAAGTTTCCCAGAACAATCTTCTTCAGCAGGAACGCTGGCATCAACCAGAAACTGAGGGACAACACAACACACATGAAATTGACCAAACACTTTGATCCATCCACCATCCATCCATCCATCAAAAGCACCTGTTTGCAGTCCATGTCTGGTTAAAGATGGAGGTGTCGCTGAATGAGTTGCAGAGGATGAGCGAGTGCACTCGGGGAGACTTGTGTGTATACTCAGCAAACTTCTGAGCCAAGAATCCTCCTAGAGATGCTCCAAACAGATGTACCTGAAGAGTCACAGCAACACCGTCACACACTCGAGGCACACCTCGAACCGGCCATGAGCTCTGCACCTTAATACACGTTCAGTTAAAAACAACATGTGAACGGTAACCAGCAGGAGTGAGTGAAAGCTGTCCTAGTTTTGGGTAAACATCTGTTCATACTGTGGCCATGATGGCGAGTGCCAGCGGTGTCCAACAGCAGGTTTCACGAGGTCGCAGTTCCAGCCATTCAGATGTAGCTCTGCATCCATATTCATGTCATGATTACATCCACACGCCTGCCACTGTCAGCAGTTCTGCTCTGGTGTGAATGGACTCCGCTACACACACTTTCTATCACAGTATCTGCAGAGTGCAGGAACTGCTTTCCCCACAAGGGGGCACTGTGGTGGTTCCTGAAGCACACTGCTCATTAGCCTAACCTGTGTTTTAGACCCTGGCAGAGTTCTGCATGACCTCCGTTTCTGCTCTCAGCTCACGGTCAGGGTGGTCGCACTCATAAGCTGCGGTTCTAGTGCTTTGGCCAAATCCACTGAGCGGGATCAAAGCCGACTGAAGCCTGACTGACACCAGCATGTAGGGATTTCAAAACCCGACAGCCTTCCATAATATTGTTTGTGTGTAGGCATTTATGAGTTCTTACTGAGATAAGGTGACAGCGCAGTTTAAAAACAATGATTATTACAGAGCCCAGTGCAGTCAGAGCCCTCTCTTTCTTGACCACGGTTGAGGTAAAGTTGTCAGCAGGAGGTGGGAGGACTGTTTGATCACAACTAGGGCTGCCACGATTAGTCGACCAGTCACGATCACGTTGACTATCAAAATCGTCGACGACTAATTTAATAGTCGCTAACTTGAAGCTTTGTAAGATCCTGAAAGACGCAGGAATAAGTAGCAGGATTTAAGAGTGTAATAACGGACTGAAACAGGAGATGGCAGCACTGCATGTACAAGGATGCCAGCTGTCGTCTAATGCCAAAGAAGAAGAAGCTGTATTGTAGCTGTGTCCAAATTTAAGGGCCGCATCTTTTGGAGGCCGTTACGTTACAGCAGGGGTCTCCAATCCCAGTCCACGAGGGCCGATGTCCCTGCAGGTTTTAGATGTGTCCTTGATCCACCACAGCTGATTTAAATGGCTAAATTAGCTCCTCAACATGTCTTGAAGTTCTCCAGAGGCCTGGTAATGAACTAATCATGTGATTCAGGTGTGCTGACCCAGGGTGAGATCCAAAACCTGCAGGGACACCGGCCCTCGCGGACTGGGATTGGGGACCCCTGCGTTACAGTGACGTGACAAAGGCCATCCAAGTTCAAAGACTCATCCAAATGCGTCCTCCTTTCCCCCAGATTGGAAGGATGGCTCAGGTGTGTCCTTTGTGGCCCAACCTATCCCACAATTCATAGCACGGCCCAGCCAATTCCAGTTTCCCACAATGGTGGCAGCTACTTAGTTTTAATATTACTCTTTCTGGGTCATGAAATAAACTTAAGATATTTTGCAATATCTTAAATATCTTTCTAACATCTTAAATATGTAGCAGTGTAAAATTAAAATATCTACCCGGTTTATCAAGACATCACATGTTTGCAAAAGCGCTCCGATGTTTTCGGAGACGTCTGTTACCCACCAGCTCGATAGTGAGCCGGGGTTCAAGGCTCCTTAGAGCCGGCAAGAACAGTGAACTCCCAGCACATCGTTTTCAGACTGTGCGCAGTCTTTAGCTACTCAGATTAAACTTGATATAGAAGTCATTTAGATAACTTAAAATGTTATTGTTTGGCTTTTTCAGTGTTTTATTTGTTCCTGAATAACTCTGTTTGGCTGAGATTAAAGTTTAAACACAGCTGAATAAACGTCAAACAGAAAACTGATTAAACTGAAGTGTGAGATGGTCGAGAGTTTACTTCAGTGTCCTGTTATATTTTAGATAGCAAGGAGCAGACGGCCGAGTTTATTAACCTCCAGAGAGACAATCTGCAAATTTCATTAAAGTTTAATAAACTATCATCTTGTCTTTATTGTTAGTTAGCACACACCTTACACACTTAAAGCTGTAAGCTAAGGATAGTTATATAAGAGCAGATGCTGCTGGCGCAATAAGCTGTACGTCCAATGGATGATGATCTGATTAGTCGATTCATCGCAAAAATAATCATTGACTAGTTGACTGTCAAAATAACCGTTTGTAGCATAATCACAACTCTGGTCTACATACAGATCAGTCACCGTCAACACAAAGTACGGCCTTACTTTATCCAGTTGCAGATGATCCAGAAGCTTCCTGAAGCCATCGCAGAACTCCATGAGATCCCAGTAGACGGGATACTGCAGCTGCAAATCACAGCACCAAAACAACGCCATCACATTCAGTTAGTGGTGTCAGGCATATTCCATTATCTGGTTAGTAAGTTTGTACTTGGAACAAACTGTGTGGGGTTAGCAATGAACATTTCAAGCAGGTCCATCATGTCCCCGACTCAGCGGCAGACACTCCCACAGTTTCACAACTTCCTGACTCGGGCTGGGTATCGTCACTGATTTCTAGAATTGATTTGATCCCGATTCACAAGGTCCCGATTCGATCCACGACTCAATTAGATCCAATTTTAACTCAGACATTCAGAAATATGATGATTCTGATCATTTATCAGTACTGACACTTGTGAGACTTCATCAGAGGTGTGAGCATCACAGCAGAGGCCTTGTGTCAAAGTAACTGAGGATAAAACAGAAAAACATGAAGGAGATTTTCCTGGCCTGGCTTTTTATAACAGATAACCTTAAAAACATTCTGCAGTAGAACAAAAATGAAAGAAAACCATGAATCAACATCTGAATATTACCTGATGCTGCTGAAGTGAAGCAGAGCAAAGTTACAGAGGTTTGATTAGAAACACAGCTGAGCGTTTTGCAATTTGGCATAATTTTAAAAAGTTTGTATTTCTTCAGTATGACACAGCAGAAATGAGGCTTTGTTGTTGGAAGTCATTAAAAAAAACAAAAAAAACAGCGGTGGACAGCGATGTTTGACTGGTGGGTAATTAGCAAGTAAATAATGCAGAAAACAGGAAACTGAGCTGTTCAGGGATTTTACCGTGGTGGCAGCAAAGCAGCAGAAGTCAGAGGGAATTCATGACGATGTTATCAAACATGAAGTGTAGTTTGAATCTTTTGGTTTCGTGAATGTTGGTCGGAAAGTGAGAAAACCTGCAGCATCAGAATCTGTGAGCTGTCGGCTCACAGATGCACCTGATGCGTCAGGTCCACGCTTTGTGTTTGTGCTGAATCCGCTCACCTGCTCTCATTTACTGTTTTAGCGGTTTGCTGGTTGATGAAATGGTTTTGTGAGGTTTAACCTAGGGCTGGGCGATAGGACCTAAAATCCATTTCACGTTATAATTTGAAGCATGTGCGGTAACGACTTACATCGTGATATATTCTGTTCTTCTGTATAACGTGTTTTCCACACTACAAGGGGCAAAAGCCTTTAATTTTCTCAAAGATCGACAGTGCGCCTCATGTATGAATTCTGGTTGTGCTCACTGACCTCGAACCGATTTTATGCGGTACCCGCTAGCTTCCACCTAAACATGACATAGCATGTTCTGACTGAGAGATTTCTGAAGCATTCAAACGTTCGGCTCTGCTATCACTTCCAACATAAATGAAGACAGGAAACTAAACAGCAGTGGCGTTTGCAGGGTTACTGAAGTTGGGCTAGCTGCTATATAATGATGTGCTACGTGATCGCTAGCTACACAGCTATGTTAGCATAATATAAACAGTGAAGCTGGAGGATGAACGCTAACTTTTTTTCCCCCACTCGATAAAATTTAACGTGGGGGTCTGATGGTCAGGGACAAATGTAATCGCATGGCAGGATGCTGTAAACGGACCAAACTTCAGTCAGGAGAACAACTGAGATGATCCATCCACAATACGAGGTTAGTCATTAATATACTGCAACAACATGGGAATAGAGAGGAGAATTCAGCATTAATGAATCGATGGTACGGAAGTGGAGGAAGCGCAGTTTTTGGCTTTCCCCATATTTCAAAAGTACTTCATCTCTTTGCTATGACTGTCGCCCGGCATAATTTGCAGATGATACTGCTTGCAGCCGCTCCCATGCTTTCGTCCAAAACAGGCACAGCTTAATGACACCATCAACATGCGTTATCGCGGTAGAGCGGTATAGTCAAAATCCGTGGGCCAGATTTATATAGTTTCTGCCGCCCACCTGTAGTTTAACCTGAGATTCTGGTGTTTCTGGCAAAATACATTTATATTTAAAAATCGATTCAGGATTGAATGAATCGATATTGCTTTATCCAAGGTAAAATTGATTTTAATCGGAAAATCAATTATCAAAACCCACTCCTAATCCCGACTGAGGCTTTGTGCTACTGTGGCAGAGCGTCTCATCTTCCAGTAGCAACTGGACTTAATATGTTATTCAAAGAACTGCCAAAGAAATTTGAGGCAGACTATCCTGTGCAGAGTTACTGCACACAATAGTCCACCGGGATCGCTCACCGAGATGACTCTGTAGCCCCAGCCCGTCAGAGCCAGCACCTGCTGGAAGAACACCTCCGCTGTGCCGCTGACTGGAGGGAGGAAGATGATGGGACAGCGGACACTCTTTGGCCCAGCGTCGTACAGTGACCACACCTTACTGTCATCGTCATCAACAATAATCTGAGGAGAGAAACACATGACAGAGACCAGCTGCCTATTTAAAACAACATGCCAACAGAAAGACTGCAGCTCTTAAAGGTTGTGATGGAGACTAGGGCTGGGCGATATGACCCAAAATTCATATCTCGATATTTTTTTTTTAAGTTTTAAGTTAAGAACAAAAAGAGAGTTCTAGTCACACTGTGTCCCAGATGTCACACGGGCACTTTTATTTACATACAGCGTAGATGTACATGAAGAAATTACTCAAAAATAAATTATCAGCATTTATTAAATAATCATGGTCCATAAATAAAAGAAAACAATGTTGTTTTTGTGCATAACAAAAAGCTCACAATTATGCAGTCAAAATGTAAACTAATAGACGCTGAGCGTAATAACAAAGAGACAGATTTCACAGCTGCACCACGTCTCTGAACAGGTGCCATTTGTGGTCCTTATACACACACAGTACGGTAATATTACGTTGAAGCACAGAACGTATCACTCCGCGAGGCTCCTCCTCGGTAGCTGTAATCCTCCGACAATCCATCAAGCGGTGCAGCTCCATAGCTTAGCAAAGTCATATTAAAACATTTTTTGACAGATTGCTGAGCGCTGTGTACCACATAAAATCGGTTCGCGGTCAGTAAGCACAACCAGAATTCATACATAAAGCGCGCTGTCGATTTGAGAAAATGAAAGGATTTTAGGCCGTGCAGCCCCTCCGGGCTGCATGTCGTTAGCGCGGTTAGCTCGCTAACACGTTGACGCCGTCCAGCCCCACGCACGGGGCGATCCGCGGTAACTCGCTAACGGAGATTTTCCTCTTTCATCTTGTCATTGCCTGCAGGTGAAGCTATGGGGGAGGCGGAGTTGTGTTCAGTGAAGGAGAGGCGAGGCCGAGTAACGTTGCGTAGAGACAAAAGTGGATGAAAGAGGCAAACCTGCGGCTCCACAAGTATAATTATAACGTAACATAGACTATATCGATATAAACGATATTATCACATCTTATATCTCGTATGAAAATATATCGATATTTTTAAAAAAAACTCGATATATCGCCTAGCCCTAATGGAGACCAAACATTTTACAGTTGCCGTTTCCTGAGCCCATTCAGTCACATCTCTGTTTTTCAAAAGCATTCATTATATGTTCTGATTTTTGTACATTTTATATTCATTTCATCATTCAGCGTGAATGTGATGCCAGGTTCTTTGTTGGCCATTCTACGTGCCGCCCATCTGTGACTAAATGCTCACTACATGTATCCATGTTGGAGTTTTATTACAGCGTTCACTAAATACAGAATGATGAGTGCTGCAGGCCTGGCTCATGTTACATATATGCTGCGGTAAACGGACTGCTTCTACTCTACCCAAACATTTTTCTATGCATGTGCTTTCTATCCAGCATTCATTCTGTTGGATGCCTCAGTATATGCTGTTATTTTTGGGCCTCTATTCTGAGTGCGCCTACATAATTTTTGCAAATACAAATGTTGCATTTTGAGGAGAAAATTATTTTGAGTGAAGAAAATTCATTGCTGCTTGCAAGAAATGTATTTCAGTGTTTGCTATTATCCACACACACACACACACACACACACACACACACACACACACACACAAATTCTGATTGGCTGTTTTGGTGTCCAATCAGCTCGCTAGCTACTGCATTCCAGAAACACTGTCCAAAGTGTAGCTGAATCCAGTGGAGTGGTTTGGTTTAAACTAGATTAAAACCCATTTTTGGGTAGTGTCTTTAATTATTTTAATTTAAAATATATAATTTTTAAGACCATTGTTGGTTTTATTCTAGTTTAAACCAAACCACTCCACTGGATTTGGCTAGTAGCTAAATCTTTATCTAATATCTTTTATCCTGTCTTTCTCTTCTCACCCCAACCAATCACAGCAGATGGCCCCGCCCCTCCCTGAGCCTGGTTCTACAGGAGGTTTCCTCCTGTTAAGAGGGAGTTTTTCCTTCCCACTGTCGCCAAAGTGATTGCAATAAGTTTCTTAATTATTTTGTGGAAAAGGTTGCTAGTTTGAGACCTCCGACTCTACCTATTGCTGACCCAGCCATGCATGGTTCTTGCTCAAGTCTGTTCTCTGCTTTTCTACCAATTGTTTTATCTGATTTAGAGAAACTTGTGTTGAATGCTAAACCGTGTGGCTCTCCAAATGACGTTGTTCCTCCCCGTTTTCTTAAAAAGGTATTTCCTATCATCGGACCACATATTCTGAACATTATTAATACTAGTCTTTTGTCTGGTCAAGTACCTAGGGAATTTAAGCATGCAGTCATACATCCTTTACTTAAGAAACCAGGCTTAGACAGTTCAGTCATATCAAATTTTAGACCCATCTCTAAGCTTCCCTTTCTTAGTAAGATTCTGGAAAGGATTGTTTATACTCAGTTGATGGACTACTTGAATGACTCTAAATTGTCAGAAATCTTTCCGTGCTGTGGAATGGCTTAAAGCCGGACTGAGACAGCCCTCGTAAAAGTTATGAATGACATCCTGATAGCGACAGACCGTGGTAAATATGCAGTGCTGGTCTTGTTGGACATGACAGCTGCATTTGACACTGTGGATCACGATTTGCTGATCTCCCGCTTACAGCACTGTGTGGGAATTACTGGTTCGGCACTTTTGTGGTTAAAGTCCTATCTTTTAAATAGGACATTTTGTGTTAAGTTGGGGTCGGCCTCATCCTCTGTGGCCCCTCTGCTTTGGGGTGTTCCACAGGGATCTATTCTTGGGCCGTTATTGTTTTCATTGTACCTCTTGCCTCTTGGCGCGATTTTCCGAAAGCATAAAGTGCCATTCCATCTATACACAGATGACTGCCAGCTCTACTTACCTTTTAGTCATTCTGATAGTCTCCCAACTGGACCTCTGCTTGACTGCCTTACTGATGTCAAAGCATGGATGGCAAAAAACTTTTTAAATTTTAATGATCGGAAGACAGAAGCAATTTTATTTGGCCCAAATCGTTCTTCTCATACTCTGGATGTTGATCTTGCAGCTTTGACTTCCCAACTAAAGAGTTCGATCACAAATCTCGGAGTTAAAATTGATTCTGCACTCACCTTTGATGACCATGTAAACGGGGTGGTAAAATCAGCATTTTATCACCTCAGACGTTTATCAAAGGTTAAGCCCTTTCTTTCCAAGCGTGACTTGGAAAGCGTTATTCATGCCTTTATTACCTCACGTTTAGATTATTGTAATTCTCTTTTAACAGGGGTTGGGCAGGGCACTTTGTCACGCTTGCAATTAGTGCAAAATGCTGCGGCACGATTTTTAACTGGTAGAAGAAAATTTGATCACATCACTCCGATTTTGGCCTCTTTACACTGGCTTCCAATTGAATTCAGGATCCGTTTTAAAGTCCTTTTATTGGCTTTTAAATCCCTAATGGTCTGGCACCTGTTTATTTGTCTGATTTGTTGAAGCCCCACGTCCCCACTCGTTCCCTTCGGTCAGCTGAGCAGTTGCTGCTTTCAGTCCCAAAGTCACGGCTGAAACTTAGAGGAGACCGAGCGTTCTCTGTTGCCGCGCCGATGCTTTGGAATAACCTTCCTCTCCATATTAGACAGGCTGCATCAGTGCCAGTTTTTAAGTCTTTATTAAAAACCTATTTTTATTCCCTGGCTTTTAACTCTGTGGGTAACTGACATTTTTATTTTATTTTTTTTATTTTTTATTGTTTTTTAACTTTATTGCTATGTCTGGTTTTATTACTATGTGCATATTAGTATTGTACAGCACTTTGGTCTACCAGGTGTGTTTTTAAAGTGCTATATAAATAAATAAATAAATAAATAAATAAATAAATAAATAAATAAATAAATAAATAAATAAATGATGATGATGATGATGATGGCTTATGGGGGAGGTCATATGATTTTTGGGGTTTTCTCTGCATGTACTATTGTAGGGTCTACCTTATAATATAAAGCACCTTGAGGCGACTGTTGCTGTGATTTGGCACTGTGCAAATAAAATTGAATTGAAATTGAACACTTTTTACTCTCTACTGCACAAATATGGGCACTGCACAGCTGTGGATTAAATGAAGCTTGGAAACAAAAGATTTTTTATCGTCCATGCCGCCCTAGTTTAGCTGTCCGAGCACGTGATGCTGAAAGCAGCGGCCCTGTGACTACTGCACACAACATCAGTATAAATGTGACCATGTGACAGATGGCTGACTGACCAACATGTGTTAAGGACAGAAGCCTTCAGTGCTCACATGACAACAAAGCAGGAAGTCTGCAGTGGCAGAAAGCCTCATGCACACCAGATCTGAGGACAGCCAGGCATTCAGTAGCTCACAGACTAACCACTTGGAGCCTAACTATTTCCTGGCACGGCGACAGAGTGAACCCATGTTCAGACAGCACCACCAACAGCAGTGTGTTAGTGTGAGCAGAACTAAGCTGCTGTGACTCTCCCTGGAGGAGTGTCACTGGAACTAAAGAGAAGATATCGTGATGAAGAGCAGCTCTAACACATGGACGGGGGAAACGTGGTACATACTAGCACATAGTAGTACTAATGTACTAAAGTACTAATGTAGTAAAACTAGTTTGTGGTGCAACTCAAATGCGGCTGCACCAAAATCCTGTGGATCATATGAGATGTTGTCATGTTCAGTGCCAAAGGTCACACCGAGCACACGACTGGTGAGAATGCTTGTGCATCCACGTGTAACCCTCCATGTATTCATGTGCACTGTCACAATCACTATGACATTTCAAAATGAAATACACTGCCATGTCAGAAACACACGTATAACAACATAAACAACTCCAAACAACGTTTTTAGAGCGTTTCCTGCTCAGTCATCTCTGAAAACTCAGACATGGATGATGATGATTCTGAAATTATACCTTCATATATCACATACATTAACTTTTAAAGTCCTATCCACCCACCTTTCCCCACTTTAAAGTCCGAGGCCAAATTTGAACATGAGCATTTAAAAACTATTAAAGAAAAAAGTCTAAATTGTCTTACATCAAAATCAGGGTCTGTAATTTAGAACAGACGTTAAAAAAACCTCAAAGTTGTGTTTCTAATGCCACTTCCTGTAAACTCTCCCCGACTCCTCCAGGGTATGCTCGCAAAAATATTTAACAATCATTTTGTAATTAGTCGAACTACATGTGCAAACTCTAGACTGCCTACTGACATTTTTGTTTTCATACTGCTCAATCCAGCACGAAAGTTAAATAAAAATGGCTTTTTCTTCGTGTTGTGGTTCAGTGGAGCAGAAGGCCTCGGTGAGCTCGGATCATAGTTTCGGTTCCAGCCCGCCTCCGCCATGCACCTGTACTAAACAGTAACCTGGCTTCTAACCGCAAGCGAGTTTGTTTTTCCTCGCAGGCACAGAGAGGACATAACAAGTGTGTACTTCCTTAATGACGCAGTGGGCCGAGCAGCTCTGTGTACTCACTCTCTTCAGTGGCACCGTGCTTCTGAACCAGTTGTAGTCCGGAGACACTTTAATCTCGTCCATCTGTGGACACACAAAGTAGCAGTCACAGGATGGCGGCGTGCTTCGGCCGGGGGAGGTTCGGGGAGAAAACACCACCCGCCGCGGCTACCTGCTGTTAGCTCCGCGGCTAACTGCACGAGAGCACCGGCTAAATGACTTACCACAGATGTTCACCGCGGCCCGAGACGCCGTGACGCTGCTGTTCCCGTGCTACCCGTGGACGTCAGTCACCGTATTCGAGACTCCAGGTCCATGTCGGGGTACCGTTTCTTAAGCGGCCGCCTGCTCATGTGACTCTGCTTTCACACACTTCCGTAAAAGCTCCTGGCTGCCGCGTTCACCTCCGTGCCACTTCTTCTATTGGTTTAATGAAGAATGAATCGAAAGCTTCCAGCGCAGCGCCCCCTGCTGTTTCCTTTCAAGCTAATAATCTAATTTATCTAACGCAAATATGGCGTAACTGCTCCAGGTTTGTATTATCTGCAGTGATGAGGATAAAACACAGAAAAACATGAAGGAGATTGTCTTGGCCTGTTTTTATAGCAGCCAACCGCCTTAAAAGTATTCTGCAGTAGAGCGATAAGTAAGCAAATCATGCAGAAAACAGATTTTTGATGGTAAACTGTTCTTGGAGCACAACGAGAGAGAGAGAGAGAGAGAGAGAGAGCTGTGCAGGAAGCGTGATATTATTGCGGTGGAAGCAAAACAGCAAGAGTGAATCTGTGACGATGTTTTTCAAACATGAAGTGTAGTGTCGTCTCCCAATTCAGGGGGTGAATCTTTCGGACCGATTTGAAAGCTGATTATGTCACAACGAAGGCTGCTGCAGAAGCAGATGAAGAATATCGAAAAACTAAATGTTAACCCTTTGCACATTTCATGTAATTTTGCTTGGCAGTTTACTTATTTTTACTGTTTGTCCTTTTTTGTGCTCCTTTATTTCATCTGCACTTGTCTGTTTGTGACGTCTGCACTGTGCCGTGTTTTTGTTATTCAATAAATGCATTGCAAAAAACAACAACAACAAAAACAAATGCGTCCTCCGGATTTGAAGATGGGTCGGGGGTATCCTTCGTTGTCCACGCTATCCCAGGATTCATAGCATGGCAGAAGAGTAAGCTTTTAATAGTAAGTACTCAGTTTTATGTCACTCATTTATGCGGCGAAACAAACGTTTTAAGAAGCCTTGCACTTCCGGCCTGCGAAGGCCATGTACGTCGAAGGATGCCCCAAGAGCACCTGGCTGCAGCCACTGTGGAGCTCCACAGTACAGTGTACCTTCTCAAGGATGCGGCCCCTGAGTGGCTGAGTTCCACATTTCCGCCTGTAGGTGGCGATGATGCAGCCGCAAGTTGGTTACTACACAAACATCAAGAACTAAAGAAGAAAGTCGCCGCGTACTGTTCTGTTTCAGCGGTGTGGTTCCGAGTTTTCTTCAAGGATACGGTGACTGTTACCAGGCCATGGATAGCTCGTACCGCTCAGACACTTCGGGCTATAACAGCAGCTATGTGCACTCGCAGTACAGTCACCCCGGGCTTCACGAAGCGCGGGAGCCGGACCTCACGGCTCCACAGTGGACGCCTCCGCCGGCTTACGACGCTCGTCCCTTCGGTGTGGGTTTCACGGGGCCACCTTTTGCCCAGCCTTATGGATTTGACCCCTCTGTGCCCCCGCCTGGTTTCGGCTGCCCACCCCCCGGACACCTCCTGAACGTGCCACTCCCAAGCATCCCCGGAGCCCCCCAGCAACTCCAAACACGGCCTCACGCTCCTCGCTGTGACCGTGAGCTAGCGTCAAACCGCAGCCACACGGAGCACCGCGGCCCGGTAGCGACACGGGATCCGGACGATGATGTGACCCGGCAGAGGAAGCAGGACACGAAATGGGTCAGACAGTTCTTACAGGCCACAGGGAAGAAGAGCTGCGGGAGGCTACAGAGCCAGCACTCGCCGCAACTGAGCTCCATCTCCTCCCTCAGACAGGCTCTGTACGGGGCAGCTCAGCTCATTTCACGGCTGGAAGACCTTTGTCACACTCTGACTCACTCTCTGCACGGTGACGGTGAGTGGACGCACTCATACTTAAGGGCTTTAGGCATCAAGGCAGAGCTGGCGGACAAAGCCAGACTTCTCGCCGACACCTCACGGTTAGGTGAGCTGAAGGCTCAAGTGTCCCGGGCTGCTTGCAGGAGGCTCCGCAGACTCAGAGCCAGGAGAGAAGCAAAGACGGAGGAGAAAGACGCGGAAGAGCGCAGGTCTCTCAAAGAGACCGCTGTAGACAAATGGAGGATGAAACTGATGCAGGAAGTGGAGGAGAAGAAAAAGGTATGAACGATTTTGTCAGCCACGTGTTTAAAGAGTTAACTGTTACACTTCCCGTGGCTGTAATCATGGCCAGGGTTTCATATTATGAAGCCAACTGCATGTTTGGGACAGTTTGTTCCACTTTTGGCTCAGATCATAGTGCTGCAAAGACTGTGTTTATGAGCGGCAGCCAATCAGACTGCAGCAAGCTTAAAGAGCGGTTGGTACTGAAACAAGAGGTGCTCCAACGCGCTTGTGTCAGGGCTGCATCAAGTATGGAGAATGAAACGCTCTGAAGAGGGCTCATTATGGCCACAGCTTGTTCCGGTCATAGCGCCTGTCGTCCTGTGTGGTGTTGTTCCAAATGCTAACATCAGTGTTTGTGTTGCAGGAGAAGGAACTGAAGATGGCTGCAGACTCTGTCCTTTGTGAAGTTAGGAAGAAGCAGGCGGATGTGAAGAGGATGCAGGACATCCTGAGATCCCTGGAGAAGCTGCGTAGGCTGAGGAGAGAAGCGGTATCCAAGAAAGGTGGGAGTAGGTGTTGTATCGAGCTGGATGCACTCTCAGAGTGGACTCTCCCCCTGTCTATCAGGTTGCAGCAAACCTGAATCTTTCTTATTAATTTATGCTGGAGTCTTTAATGCTTTAGTATTGAATGGGCTTTGCAGACTTCACCATGGTTACAGTTGGACAATTTTTCCGAGCCTTAAAAACATTTGACAGACCCCCAAAAGTCGTTGGTGGCGTTTGAATGTGTTCTTACTTAAAGACATGTTATTTGCTATAATGATTAGGGGTGACATACATTTTTTTTCTGAGATGACACAAAAATGGGTGTCTGGTGGGATGCTACGAAAGAATATTTGAGGACGAGGATTATTTCCTTAGCTTCCTTTTATGAAGAAGACAGCTAATGAAAATATCACCACACAGGAATCTCAGCTAAAAGGAGGCTTTACATTCTTATACTAAGAACAAGGCTATGTTAGATAGCCTTTGATTGTGCTGAATGGGATTATTTGTTTAAGACATTAGAAAAAGTTGGCTTTGGCCTTCGTTTTGACACATGGGTTTATATTGGACGCATTTGATTCACAAAGGTCCATGAGACAAGGTTGCCCCCTCAGCCCTGGGTTGTTCACAACTGCCATAGAACATTTGGCACAAAAGTTGAGAAACAACATGAAAGTTGCTGTGG
The DNA here is from genome assembly GCF_963969265.1 of Rhamphochromis sp. 'chilingali'. NCBI lineage: Eukaryota > Metazoa > Chordata > Actinopteri > Cichliformes > Cichlidae > Rhamphochromis > Rhamphochromis sp. 'chilingali'. The sequence continues at coordinate 376,378 of NC_137933.1, read as the reverse complement.
ACAGCAATCATCATAAACGTATTTTATATGCAAATTCATAACATGACATGGGCAGAATAATGCCCATGTTAGGACAGTCCCCTTATACTTTATTCAAACAGTGGCAATTTTGGTGGTCCTCAAATGGTCTCAGATACTCCTGTATACAAATTGCCTCCGACTATACTGATATGGTCAAAGCAAACATGAGACCAATGCTGGAAAAAATTGGTAGATTGTTTAGAATAAACCTTACACAATGATGACTGCACATGTGATTTATTATATAATATCTAGTATCCCACTTATATATTCAAGATTCTTACTTTAAAGAACTGGATAGTTTGATTCAGCAGTTTCTCTCGGGCAGGTCAAGTCAAGTGGCCTTGTTGTCAGAAAGTTCCTCCGAGACCTGGTGCTACATATTACATATAACAGGCAATCAACAAAAGACTATATAAAGTACAAGTGTGCCAAAATTGCAAAACAAACAGTGCAACACCAGAACTATACAGACACAGGACAGTGCAGTCACAACACTGCAACAATGACAGTGGGTTGTGCAAAAAGTGTGTGTATGAGGAAAAAAAAGTGCTTGTGGTAGGTGTGTGTCAGTCCACTCATTGAGTGTTCAGGAGTTTGATGGCTTGGGGTTTGGTTCCCAAACTTTTTTTGCTGGCCCCCCTTTGTTTTGCAAGAAAAATGTTCGCCGCGCGCGCACGCACACACACACACACACACACACACACACACACACACACGCACACACACGCCCATATTTTGGTTTATTTCACACCTCAAACATTTAGTAAACAGTTAAGCAAATACAAGTAAACAGCAATAAATTACAGGTAGTAATAAAATAAACTACTAACTCTTTCACGCTGCGTCCGCACCTACACGGGTGATTTTGAACACGCAGCTGTTTCGTCCACGTAAACGACGTTTCGAATCAAAACTGAAATTTTTTTTAAACTCTTTTGCTGTAACTGCTGTCCTGTTGTAACTTTACTGTATAAAGAGCAAACATCTCCAACATGTCAGGAGTATTTAGTCATTATGAGAAGTGTTTGTGAACTAAAAATCAAGAATGTGGGATCCTGTTTGTCTGTGATTTAAACAGCTCAGCGCTGCTCCTGACGCAGGGAAAAGCAACCCTGCAGGGAGACCTACCTCAGCACCTGTGCAGGTGAAGCCAAAGGGAAGATTTGCTTCACCATATTTTCTAGTCTTTGGCTTAGAATGAAGTTGGTTTGGAAACATATTCAGTGACGCTTCATCTCCTGCTTTGCGTTTGTGTGGTGCCCCGTGCTAGCAGTGTCCAAGCGTTTTGTTTTTGTTTTTTTTCCCCTTTTCATACTGCACCCCCCTGCAATGGCTTTAAACTCGCACATAGATTCAGACATGAGACATGTGACTCCATTTATGCCAGGTGTCGTGGAAGTTTAACACTGAAAAGTACAGCACTTCTTTAAATACAGGTCATCCTTGACCCCTCAGAGAAAGAGAGAGTGTCACCTAAAGACTGTTTCCTGCCTCATCCCACCACTTCCTGAGAGATATTAGAACAAAAATCTCCACCTGTCGAATCCCCCCACACGGCCCCTGGGTGTCTCCAATGTCCTCACGAAGCCTAGTTGAGCGTGCAATAAAGTTGAAACTAAATGCTGTCCCGCATGAATTCAACTGAGTGACACAGAAGCGAAACGTGTGATAAATAATAAAATACATTTCCATCACACAGGCATTGTGACTGAGTTGCAAAACGATGAGGTGTTCAGCAGCACCCTGGAGCAGCTGAGACTGGTGATAAAGAGGAGGACTGTAGTTTACTCGGCAGAGGAGAAGGCCCTGATGGTGATGCTGGAAGGAGAGCAAGAGGAGGAGAGGAGGAGAGAGCGGGAGCGCCGAGTGAGGAAGGAGAGAGAGCGACAACTGCAGAGGAAGCACAGAGTAGACTCCATGCTGTTTGGGGGTATGGCTGTGCACGTGTGTGTGTGCGTGTGTGTGCGTGCACAGGATATGACTGTGTTGTCATCCACTCCTGTTGTGTTTGTTTGATAGAGGAGTTCCCAGGCAGCTGTGCCCTGCAGCCCTTCAGAGACTATTACAGCCAGGCGGAGCACTCGCTGCCTGCGCTCATCCACGTCAGGTCAGTCTGCTCGTCACACATCTTTGTACACTTTGCTTTCTCTGTTGGGCTCTTTGTGAGGAAAGTGTAGAAAATATGAATAATAATATAATAATAAATTTTATTTATAGGCGCCTTTCAGACCCTCAAGGTCACCTCACAGTAGCACGTAAACAATACCATAAAAAACATAAGAAAAATGTACATATAGCAAACATGGTAGATAAAATTTAGACATAAACAGTCATAAAAGTATAAAAGCAAATATAAAAACTGAGCAGGTAAAAATGGCCTAAGACAGATCAGGTGTATGCAGTTCCAAACAGATGGGTTTTGAGACGTGATTTAAAAGTGGTGAGACAGTGTGTGGTCCGGAGAGCAAGTGGGAGTGCATCCAAAGTCTCGGGGCAGAACAACTAAAGGCTCTGAGTCCAATGGTAGTCAGGCGAGCAGGTGGAACTGACAGAAGGGAAGCTGAGGAAGAGCGGAGTGTACGGAGGGGTGAGTATGGAGAAGATCGGATAGATATGGAGGAGCGAGGTTATGAAGCCCTTTGAAAGTGAGAAGCAGGATCTTGACACGGAGGTGAACTGGGAGCCAATGGAGCTGTTTAAGAACAGCTGTTATATGTTCAGTGGATCTAGTTCTGGAAATAATACGAGCAGCTGTATTTTGAAACAACTGCAATTTATGGATGATTTATGAGGTAAACCATAGAGAAGAGAATCACAATAATCCTGACGAGATGTGAAAAGAGCATTGACAAGTATGGCGGTACTGTGTGGTGTGAGTGAGGGACGAAGACGGTTAATATTACGGAGATGAAAGTAGGAAGACCGAGTGATATTATTTATATGTGCTGTGAAGGACAGAGTGCTGTCGAGGATGACACCAAGACTCTTAACCTGAGGGGAGGGTGTGACATCAGAGTTATCAATGGATAACGAAAGACTGGTTGGAACTGGAGTCAGTTTTGATCTGGAGCCTATTAAAATTCTGTTTTATTGCCATTAAGTTTAAGAAAGTTGTGAGTAAACCAGAACTTGATTTCACTTAAACAGTCAGAAATGGATGTGGGTGGGAGAGTAGCTCTGGGTTTGGAGGACAGGTAGAGCTGGGTGTCATCTGCATAGCAGTGAAACTGGATGTTATGCTTCCTAAAAATATTACCTCGGGGTAGGAGGTAGATGATAAAAAGTAAAGGACTCAGGACAGAGCCTTGGGGTTCACCGGAATTAACTGGAGTAGATACTGATCTGTGACGGAGTAATTGAACAAACTGTGAGCGGCCAGAGAGATAAGAGGTAAACCAGGCGAGTGCTGAACCATTGATGCCAATAGATGCTAATCTGTGAAGGAGGATGCGGTGGGAGATGAGTCCAGAGTCAGCTGCAAGCAGAAGATCATTGGAGATTTTTACCAGAGATGTTTCTGTGCTGTGACATGAACTGAAGCCAGACTGAAACTGTTCGTACCGGTTATTGACAGTGGTTAAACTGGCATCTTATGAAAACATGGCTCGTGGTCTATTAGATAAATATTATCAGTATAACTGTATTTGGTCTTCTTTCACCAGTTGGCTCTTTGCCACTTGATGTACATGTAGGTAAGTGAGTAGTGGTTGGTGTGTGCAGAACAGAGTACAACAGTGTCCCAGCCTGAGTTGGCTGGGACGTCCACTCTGGGGAAGCGTGGCAGCGGTGTTGAATGTGGATGATCCTTCTCGCTGCAGAATGAAGGGCTTGGGAATGACAGCAGCTGCTGACATCCTCTTCCTCGGCACTGTGTTCAACATACCTGAGTGCTGCAGACCTTCAAACTTCTGCTTTCCTCGAGGTGTTCACACTGATGATGATGAGCTAACTAAGTGTGTGTTACTCCCACTCTTCATTCCAGTGGCAGCAGCAAGGCTCGTGTGGGGACGTAACAGCTGCAGTTGCGTCTGGTGTTTGCATTTATCATAGTTTTGAATGTTCCCACATGTATAATGTTAGAAGTGACAGAGAGAGGACTCGTATGGCAAAAACAGCTGTTCAGTAAGAGAACGAGCTATGATTCGTATACCAGCAGTTTGACTAATAACATGAGTTCTGCCACCCACGTATTTGTGTTTCAGAAAAGAATGGGACACATGTTTGGTGGCAGTAGATCATCCTGGTAGTTCATCCGTTCCTCAGAGCTGGGTCCTGCCGAACCCCCCATCAGACCAGGCCTGGGCCTCCGCCCTGCAGACGAGTGACACGGACTGTGAGAACCTCTGACTGGTCCTCGGCTGCACAGTGCAACAACCAGGTGACGGTGACAAAGATGGCCGCAGCTTACCTGGAGCTTTCAACGCGCTTCCATCGACGCTTAGACGAGAGGAGCAGCAGTCTCTGCATTTGAAACGGATGTAAGCCTTCTTGGGACAACAGGAAGTGTTTTATCTGTGAGGTGCAGCGTGGAACAGCCCACAGTATGGACTTATGCCTGTTTTCTTTACTCAGTAACAGTTTGTATTTTACTCTGATGAATTTTCTAAAGACAAAATAAAATGAACAATATGAAGTTGTCACGCAGTTTATTATCCACAGCAACATATTACTCATGGTTCAGTGCCCATGTGTTTAGGAGAAAGTGTCACCTGTAGCCCGACTCACATGAGAGGGGTAAACGCTGCTCGATCACAGAGGAGTGGGCACAGCAGGACGTGTCTGCGTCCTCTGATCGTGGCTTTTCTCAGCTCTGTGGTGTGCAGCAGCTTCATTTCTATTCAAAGACTTTACACTATATTGTTAGCTACAAATACTACAGCCCCCCTTTAAGACGTCTGGTCTTCTGATTAGCTGCCCTGTATAAACATCGGAGCCAAGAGCTGAAAAGGTGTTGATCTCACAGGGATCACGTGTACTTTCTTTGACCTCTTCGGTCATGTTGCCATGTTTAATGATTGTCCTCCACTGTGAAAACACGTAATGCACCTAATAAAGTGACCGGGAGGTAAGTGTGGCCACTATGTTGTTAGGTATAATTAGTGTGTGTTAAGTCCTTATTGACTTCAGAACAGCCTTAGTTGTCACGCTCAAGAACTCAGTCTGACATTATTTGGGCTTTACCTCACAACGGCTTATCCTAAAGAAGATGCCTGCGCATCAGCAACAATACTTGGGTAGACTGGCGTTCAACAGTGCTGAGGAGGCACTAAGGAGCTCTTCTGCAGACAGTTTAAAGCAGTCTGGTCGTTCTCCCCTTATTGCTGCCGCAGCTGCTGCCACCAAGCTGCTCAGTGTGTGTGTGTTAAAGATGCCATCAGATCATCAGTTTCTGAAATACTCGGGTCAGCCTGGCACCAAGTCCCTTCAATCACCTTTTTTCTTTGTGCATTCTGATATTTAAACTTCAGTAGTGCGTCTTGATTGGGTCTAGATAGCTAAAGGGATTAAGTTGCTGCCGTGTCATTGGCTGATTATATACTTGAACACCTAATAAAATGGTCTGTGTATATACACATATACGTTCAGACTCAGACAGGTGCCCTGGAGTCTAACATTTGTGTGACTTCACACAAATATTAGGGACATGTGGGTGTCCTCGCGACTGCAGGCACCATCTGATGTCCTTACTTGCTTCTCTTGAGCTGTCAACTGTGTACACAGTAAGTCAGCTGATGAGGGTTACTGGAGATCAGTGGATTAGTGTCCCAGGTGGTTCTCTAAGTGATGAATGATACATCACAAACTAAGTGACTGCAGCTCTGACCACACAAAGACACAAGGGTAAGCTTGTTTTCTATTTTAAACAGTGTATTTCATTAGATCTCTCCCTGTGTGTATATACGTGTGTGTGTGTGTGTGTGTGTGTGTGTGTGTGTAGGGAGAGTGGGGGATTTAGAGCACATTTTATTGTATTTATGAAAGGCACATAGTCTGCTATGTGACTTAAAGAGTAGTGAGTGTGCAGCATCAGATAATTATACTTGTCTTAACAAGTCTTGCACAGCTTTTGAACTTAGAAATAGTCATATACACATTTGTTCTTATTCAGCAGCAGAAAGCGTCAGAGGTGACACACAAAGCCTTCAGCATCTGTGGTCTTTGGTGTTGCGAGTCCTCGGCCATCTGTCTGCTGGCTGTGTCTTCATGCTGCACAAACCTGATTAGTGCTGAGTGCACAGTTGTGTGTACCATCTCTCTCACACACACACACATTAACACCTAGAGACAAACTGTAGGTTTGTTTGTTTGTGAAAGAGGCCGTCCATTCTCTAATCTGAGCTCGAGATGACAGAAAGGAAAAGCTCATGATGACGGTTTTCTAGGAAAATCCTTTGTCGTGGTACCTGTGTGCTGATGACTGAGAAATGGATTGAGCGTTGTTGGCAGTCTGACATCTTTATTCAAGCCTGACTGAGCATGGAGAACACAACCGTACCTTACAACAAAAATTGTACTGTTTGACAAAAAGAGTAGTTGAGAGAAGATTTATGGATTGATTGTGCTGATGAGGACAACCTGTACTCACTGAACCGCTTCGACGTCTGATGTGCATCACCTTTATGAAGATGAAAATCGCCTGCTGAAGTTGAGTGGAATCCCTTCTGAGGAAGACCGGTGGAAGACTGGACTTGGACTTTGTAGCACAGACTTATTACTGTAGAATCTAAACATTCGACAGTTGTTGATCCAAAGTAACACTCAAAGCAGTGATGCTCTTACCTTTCTTCACATGCTGGAAAAAGTAAATACAAAAAGCATTAAAAGAAATTATAATAACCCTGTTATCACATAATGTTAATTGTTTTTATAACTTTATTGAATATATTAGCAATAACAATAATGTTTGACAGATTACAGAGAGAAAAAAGAGACGGTGTTCTATTTGGCCTAATGGAAATCTTCAGGCTTCTCGTGGGAGGAATCATCAGGGACTCTAATATAAAAGCAGAAAATATTGAAAGGCCAGCAGAAGTGGAGTGCACACTTCTGCAGTTAGAGCGGAGGGGTTAGAACAGGGCCACTGCCTGAACGCTGCAGCTCTCAGCTTGTGGAAATACAGATTGTTGTGTTTCCTTTCAGGGAGCACGGCGGTCCACATTACAGATCCACAACTGGAGGGATTGTGTGAGTTGTTCTATGGCTGACTTATCTTTGTTTTCTCAGTGGACTGAGCAGTATGGATGGTGTACCTCTGAGGGTGCCTCAGAGTGCTTCCTTTCAGGAACTAAAATATTCTGTCAGTACGACTGTCCCTGACTACTTCAACATCCTGCAGGAGACAGAGGTGAGTGTGTTTCTCTCTCTTGTGTTTCCCTGTTTGTTCCTCCTCCTTGCTGTTCTGTCTGTTGTGCAGTGTACCTTCTTTGCTGCACTGCTTTGAGCTGTCACCATTATTTCACTCCTTTAAAGGGTTAAAAACACCAAAACAAACAAACCCTATCACACTGACAGGTGATAAGTTACAGGAAGAACCATGGCTCAATATCTGACTTTTTATGTTTTTTGTATGTATGTGATTAGTACACACTTACTAGCACTGCCAAATAAAAGACAACATTGCTCTTTACAGCTTTATGAGTATATGAAAGATGAAGGTCGATCTCGGACAAGAATGTTACAGCTGATCAGATTCCATACACAACATCACAGGTCTCTGTGCAGAAGAGTGCAGTCCTAGGATCAGCTGAGATACTGCACAGAACCCTCAAACTCGCAGGTAGAGGGCCTTGCACATACCACTAAAGGATGTACGCTTTAACAGGTAGCACTGGTATGGATCTGTCTTAGATTCAACCAGGTGCTGGAAACATTTCGTAGATTTTGGTCCATATTGACATGACGTCAGAACCCTGCACAGGAGGGTAAGCCACAGAAGATCACAGAAAAGGCTGGATGCTTGCTGAGTGCTACATCTAATCACTTTAATAGAAAGTAGATTAAATGGGAATGGGATAGAAAAGGTGGTCGTGACAATACAGAACATAGTCTGTCTGTTATTTTTATTTATTTATTTTTTTCATTTATTTGTATACCACTTTGGTCTACCAGGTGTGTTTTTAAAGTGCTGTACAATACAAATTTAAATATAATAGTAAAATAGCAAAAACCAGACATTGCAAAAAAAAAAGAAGTCAGTCACCCACAGAGTTAAAGGCCAGGATGGAAGATAAGAAACATCTGACCCCAAAATAAAAACTGTCATCAAAGCAACCTGGGCTTCAAATCACCTCCAAAGGGCTACGAGGGGATTGTCTCCATGCCACATTAATGCAATAATTAATGGGAGAGCATCCCTATCAAAGTATTTTTCATCCTCATTACTGAGTACAAATCAACATACTTTCCAGATGTTAGACATTTCTGTATTGTAAATGGTTTTTAGAGTAGTCATTGGTAATAATGTGAGATGCTAGATGCTATGTTTCACAAGCCTTACATTAGCCAGTCAAGTGTTGTTTACACTCAACTGGCTAATGTTAGCAAGCCAAAAGACTAAACAATAAAATAATGAAAAGCCTGTCATCATTGAGTTGAATTTAAAAATGTAGCTTCAGACCTACAGAAGGACTTACACGATGTTTGCATGTTTGACAGTATGGATTCAGTCTGGAGAACTGGGTGCTAACTGGGCTGCAAAGTGGCTTTGCCACCCAGCACCAGCTTAACCCCTCTTCCTCTTCATCAAGCCTGCTGTCATCTTGTCCACCATACTGGATGCTGTTTAGCAGCCCTCGACAGCGGTCCCACAGCCTCAACTCCTCCATCCTGCGTACCAAGGCTACCATCTCACCTTCAGATGACGAAGAGGGCACTACACAGAAAGCCAGGACGAGTTCCATAGTGACAGTGAGTCCGGGGGAACAGCGTCCTTCTGCAAACTGTCAGCGTGGTCAGAGGAAAGCACAGAAGGCCTTTGTCCCTGACCTGCTGAACCCCCCGGCCTGTCTGAGCAGCCTGCCCCACCAGCGCAGAAAGAACCTGCGTCAGTGTTCACTGTCAGTGCTCGACACGCCCACACAACAAGATCCCAACACAGAGACTTATCCCCAGAGCACTTCATCACACACAGCCTCGGACACGAGGATCCCTCCCAGCAGAACCAGCACAGCCAGCATGGTAAGAGGAACACGTGAGCTGTGTGTTTATGTGTGCGTGTGCTTTTGAAACTTTTACTGCAGAATGTAATACACAGTACAATACAGCTGATGACTGTGATACAGCATCACTGTCCAGGGAAAAAACACTAAATTCATACAGCCGTCTTCCAGCTTTACTTTGTGTTTATTGTCATAATTTCAGTATGTGGCTGTTCATTCACGAGGCCATGTGAGTCGGCAGTGTGGCGAAGTCTCAGTAGTCTAGACTATTGATAGTTCTATTTCCTGTCTAAATATAGCTTGAAGCTCATGGCAGTACCATCACCTGAGCTGCACGGTCAATCTCGAGTATAACTAGAACCAGACAGGCTCAGCATGATAACAGGTTCACTCTGTTTATGGTCAGGATTGTGACTATTGAGATGTGTCAGATATTCTCATGGGATTACATTTCTTTTAATGTCAGCACTATTAACTATGAAAGGAAATAAGGTCTTCCTATCCAGCTTTTCTCCATTTTGCATTTTCAAAATGTTTTTCATGGATTTACACTCTAAAAATAATCTGCGTAAAGTATGCTCTCTGAATGCAGCCAAGGTGCAAGAGCTTCACGAGGATTAGCTAGTGTGAATTCTCACTAAAGCTGCATGTCAGGTCTACCATGCCCTGTTCTTTCTCAGCCACTCGCTACATTCACTGCAGTCTGCCATTTCTTAGATATTCAGACCAGACACCTGTAGAAACCCCCCTGTCATGTCAGGCCCCAGGGGTTTGTCCTCCTCTGCTTTGGACTCTACAGCAGAACTCCTGTCAGCTCTAAACCCAGCGGAGAGAGAGTTGCTGGAGGCCATCACTGCAAGGGGCTACTCTCTTCATACTGCCATCACTGCCCTTCAGAGGACAGGACAGCAGACCCCAGATGAGGTCAGTGTTATATCCAACAACAAGGCAGTGCTGCTCGAAAACACTTGGTCAACTTTTGGCTCCAGCTGTCGGGATCATGCAGTCTGTTCTATAAACACTGATGCAGTACAAATACAGCTACTATAAGTCAGTGTGAAAATAGTGGTCACACTTGGACCTACAGCATTATGGGTCCATGAACCAAACAGAATAAATCTGAAAGGACAAGAAAGGATAGGTGAGAAACCAGGATCAGCCTTAACTGTGCATGGATTAAATAGCTTTAAAGAAACAAACTTAGTCCTTCAGCAACATTTGTTAGTTCTGATGCTGGAAGATTAAAGACTAGTGTATTTCATGATTTCACAGAGCTCACACTCTGATCTGAACTCTGTGCCTCAGTCAGTATGAGGTTCTCTATCATTGGCTTCGTCTGCTCACCCCTAACTTGTCGTGGCAGATGGTTGCCTTCCCCAGCCTGGTTCTGCTGGAGGCTCTTCCTGTTAAAAGGGAGTTTATATTTCCCACTTTCACCAAATTTCTTGCTCATAGAGGGTCACATGATTGTTGTTGTTTTTTTCTGTTTTCTCTGTATTAATGATTGGTCTTTACTAGAGATGATGCGATACCATTTTTTTTATGTCCGATACCGATATCATAAATTTGGATATCTGCCGATACTGATATGAATCCATATAGTGTGTTTTTTAATCAATATTTTATTTTTTTAATATTTTAATCAATCAATTTTAATATCTTGCTGCTTTTTGTATAAGTTCATACTCTGTTATACCTGTATGCAAAAAATACACTGCACCCAAAATATTTCATAGTTCAGCAAAATGGATCAATCTAATAAACTTAAACCTGCAGCATCCTCCCTATTCTGGTATTTTAAAGAGTAAGCAACCTAACTAATAGGGTTGCAAACTCCCAGCAAAAAAAAAAAAAAAAAAAAAAAAAATAGGGAACCACCCCTCACGCTCCACCTCATGATGCTTAATCGACGTAATCAACTTTAATTTGATGCAGTGTGAAAAAAATGCACAGAAATAAATTATTTTCCAAGAAATATTAAATAGATTCAACATCTTTCCTGCAGACTGCACAGATGGTACCTTCCCAAAGGAAAAAGTACTACAGCTTACTAGGGTATATTAGACTTAACAGTTACTATATACAGTAATGGACTTCTATGTATTTTACATAAGATTAAAACTTTGGGTGTCAGATTCAGACAATTAATTATTAAAAGCTCGACATTTTAAATGAGAATAAGAAAGAAAAGTATGTCTTTGTGCCCCCTTTTCCCTGTTCATGCCCTATCGGCCCCCCTGGCTAAACTTTGCTAGATCCGCCCCTGCACAGTTACCAGCGTCAGCTGCGTAGAAAAAGATCCTCGAGTAGAAAGTAATATTAAATAAATTCTAACAGCAGCTTATCAAGCTTAAACGTGCTGCTGTCGTGCTGCTCTATTACATTTTTTATTTCTCTCCGATATCCGATCTAGTAATTTACGTCAGTATCAGACCGATACCGATACATAATATCGGATCGGTCCATCTCTAGTCTTTACATAACAATATAAAGCACCTCAGGGTGGCTGTTGTTCTGATTTTGCACTATAAATGAAATTGAATTAAATTGTTATCTTCTTAATCACAGTAATAAGAAATGACTGCCTTACAGAGCATATTATTGTGTTCCTGTTTGGTCTGGACACTGTGCTTTGTGTATGTTAGAGCAGAAACAGGTTGCAGTAATGTGTGGATGGTGGATTAGTGTTAGTCAGAGCATTACTAAAGTTTATATACGTTGTAGAGGAACATCCACAGTTTCAAAGGCCTGTAACAGAAAAGATGACACATACGTTTTAACGAAATGGTTGGTTTGGAAAGTAAGTTGTTGAGAAAGTTCTACAGGAAAGTTAATTTTTTTTCCCCAAATCACTTTAAACTTACTCTCAACTTCACTGAATATTGAAAACAACAACTGGCCCTAATATAATCCTCATCTGTCGCACTCATGCACCAGGGTTGTGTTTTTGCTTTTATTTATCACCCATCTGTAAACAAATGGAAAATATAAAATTACATTTTACAAATTAAACTACACATATTCATACTACTTTTTAATTTATTACATAAACCTTACCCAATGAATCAATCAACTGACTAACAAAAAATTATTTGGCCGTTATTTTGGTTAATAATGGAGTTCCACCGGGTTCTGTGCTAGGACTAGTTCACCCAGATACCCAACTTTATCTATCCGTAAACCCAGATAATGCGCAACAATTAGTTAAACTGCAGGAATGTCTTAAAGATGTAAACATATGGACTACTCAAAATTTCTTGTTTCTAAATGCAGATAAAACTGAGGTTATTGTATTAATTGAATCTGATTGGAAACAGTCAATAACTTTTTCCATGTGACAGCTCTTCTCTTGTATGAATGAATATTTGGCAGATCTTGAGTTATCTGGTGGCGTGTGACCACTTGTGTCAGCTGGGTTATGACATGTCCCAGGTGGAAGAGGCCTTGGAGATGTTTCAAAACTGTGAAACAAAGGTAAGTTTTTAAAGTTATCGGAGACAACAAAGCTTGGCACTTTTTGTCTGATGAAGTCAGTTCGATTAGAAACTTTAAAGAAAGTAAATGTTTTCTTTCTCGAGGCAAAGGAGTTCCTACACCTGCTGAATCAGTTCAATGAGATGGGCTTTCAGAAGAATGCCATCAAAGAAGTGCTGCTGGTTCATGAAAACCACCGAGATCGGGCCCTGGAGGAGCTGATGATGCGTGTGTCCTGATAAAACACACACACTTTTCACATTGATATCTTGCAGACAATCATCTGTATTCTAAAAATTGCAGTCATATCTGACCTTGTGCTGGTATGAAACAACTGCACACATATAGTTGATGCTGACACTGCATTGTTAGATGATCTATTCATATTTCTGAATTAACCCATATCTTCTTTACCACTTTGTTAGATTTGTTTTGGAACAAAAATACTCTGATTAAAGTCCTGCTGTGTCTAAATTTTGAAGTGACGTAAATATTTGTAGTAATTGTGAACAAACTTATTAAAAGTGTGAAATTAATTTACACCATGACCATCTGTTTTCTTCAAGGACTGTGCAATAAAAAGTGTATATTACAGGGTGGGTCCCACAAACAAACACGATAAAAAGCTACATTAGTGCTAGCTTTGCAGCTTCATCCATCAATCCTGCTTTGATTCCTCCGTAGACAGTCTGAACAGTAAACAGTCTGAAATAATAGTTTGGGCAGACTAAACCAATTCTTTAGAGGTGCGATTGAAACAGCTGCAGTGTGGGCTGTAATCCTTTGCCACATATTATTAGAATAGAAATCAGAATGATGATCACCAGCTTTTAAATGTGCTGAAAGCATCCCAGGGGACATCTGTGACAGACATCAGTGTCTCTCAGGTTCTGGCTTGGGCAATTTCCTAAAAGGGAGGGAGTGGGTTTAGGAAGCCTCATCAAAAATGTATATATGGATCCAATCCTGCCAAAACCTTTCATCTCACGCCGGAGCCTCCATTTGTTCTCCTCTATGGTGTACTCTGTGGTCACGTGTCTGCTGAGCGTGAACACAGAATCTCCTCTGACCGCTGCCGTGAACAGAGAGCTCTTGCTGTTCCCGTACTGACCGGACATCACTGTCCACTGATCTGAAGTCAGGTTGTAACAGTCCATCACACATTGTAAGAAGTCTTCACATGGTCCATTCCGCATCACATAGAGGTTATCCCTGTGGGCCACCATATGAAGACCATAACTGTGCTGGCGGATGAGTGTAGTGACCAGATTCCACCGATTGTGTTCAGGTACGTACTCATGGATGTCTGTGGCCCCTTTCCCTTTCCAAAGACAGATATAGATCCTCTTCATGGCTACAGTGGACACCACTGAGGCTGCAGGGCACGGGAGGGAGGAAACAAAACTCCAGTTCTGATCAGACAGCCCATATCTCTCCACTGATGACAGAGCCTTCTTGTTATACTCCCCTCCTATAGCATAGAGACATCCCTCATGACCTATCAGAGAGAAGTTGTAGCGTAGCTGCTGAGGTCCACAAATCACTGACCATGAATTGGCCACGGGATCGTAGCAGAATCCAGTCTCCACCACCTTCTTGCTTAAATCATACAATCCTCCGATTATGTACAGTTTGTCGTCGAGGACTGCCACGCCTGCCATGATGGTGCTGGTGCTCATAGGAAGATGTGTGAGGATTCGCCACTCTTTTTGCTCTTCATCCAGATGACACACTGTCCTCTGGGCATCCTGGAGCAGCTCAGTGGATGGAGAGTGACTGCACACTGCCATGTAGCTACTTGGGAGAAGAGACTCAATGTACTCCAGCAGCTTACTGGGTAAGCTACGAACCTCCTCCCCTAGGTCAGCGTACATGTCTCTGATGAATAAAGCTGCTCTGTGGAACAACTCCCACTCTCCGTAGGTTGCAGCTGTATGAAACATGAGCAAGCAGTTTTGGGAATTTATAATATTGATCAAATGCTTGGTGAGAGCTGGCACCTGGAGAAAAGCCGTACACTCTATTGCTTCGACGATCTCGTCACTGTTGAGGATGGGTCGCTTCCCATCCAGCACCTGCAGCAGAACTTGAAATCCCAGATTCCCCACACATTTCAGCTGGACCTCCTCCTGTTTAGACTCTCTCATTCCTGACTGGAACAATGCTCTGAAGTACTCACAGTTTTTGACTACAGTGGGTTTATCCACAGTGAAAACACAGTCTTTAATGCTGACTCGCAGGCTGTCTGCTCCCTTATATTGTCCTGACTGTTGGCTCAAGTGTGGGCAGCTGCTGGACTCCATGACATCTGTTCCATAAATCTTCATTTCATCTCCGGTGGAACTGGAAACGACGAGAAAAGTTTGAATCACGCCAAACTACAGCACGTAGACTGCATCGTACCACAAGCTTGAGCGAATCCCTCTGATCCAGACCAAGGGTATCTGACACTGTATAAACTATTTGTTTGCAGAGCTCTGACAACAGACTCTATACATAGCAGCTAGAGGTGTGTCACAGTTCAAGTACATTATGAGGACATGCAGCCAGAGCAGAAAGAGGAGCTGGATAGTAGCTGTCAGTGTGCTGATGATTCACCCTTCATTTGTGGCTGACAGTTCTGGAACAGCTGAAGCTTTGTCCTTGATCGACATAAGCAAGAAAACTAAAACAATGGGCTTTTCCCCAGGGGCAGGACCTCCACTGGTATCTTTATCTTATGTTTATTGTGTCTTTTTCCAACGTGTTTCCAACACTACAGTCGACATAAAGGCAAATGTACAGGTCTACACAGGTTATAGTAAGATTCTGCTCATAATTTCAAAATTAGAGTGAAGTTACTCACCCCGGTTCTGTTAGCCGTCAGGGCTGGGGGGCTGGGAGGAGGTGCTGGCCGTCAGACTGGGGTCTGGGATGCGGGGCCTCCCTGGTGGTGTGTTGGTGGTCCTTGTCGTCTGGGGCTGGGCGCTCATGTATGTACCGGCTCACTCCTGGTGGCCGATTGGTGGGGCCGGGCACCTGTGGCCCGGCTGGGCTCCTTCCGGGGGGTGGGATGCCCTCAGGCCTCTGGTCTCAGGGCCTGAATCTCGGTCCTCTCTGGGTTAGGGTTAGGGTTGGGGTCCCCTGACACGCTTTTGGCAAAGTGTGTTTTGAGGTTTCAAAGCCACAGGGACATGGTGTTTAGAAAAAATGTGTCTCAACTGTTCCAATATTCCTGACACATACAGGATCTCTAACTGTTTTTACTTGGGCAGCAGTTGTCCATCTCTCCTGGATCAGCTGGAGCTTTCTTTGTGTGCCTTCTCAGCTTTGACAAATGACAAAAACTCAGGGCCTCCTTGATGTGCTGTTCTTCTGCTTCCCTGGCTGCTGTGCCTGTGGGGAAGGTGTTTGCTCTGTGTTGTAGCGTCCTGATGACACTCAGTTTGTGCTCCAGTGGATGATTTCCACTTCTTCCATGAACAAGTTGGCCACAGTGGGTGAAACTGGGGAACCCATGGCACACCCATATAGTACTGACCCTTGTATGTCAAATAGGTGGAATTAAGACACAGTTCTAAAAGCAAACACACTTGGTCGGTGCTGAGAGTGGTCCTGTTGCTGAGGTGGGGGTCATCCTGTAATATCTTAAAGGCTACCTCCAACACTTCAGACAGAAACGTGTGTTCCAGTCGACCACAGCATGTCTGTCTGAAGAGCTGCCACTCGGACAACATCCAGCACAGGGACGCCACAGGGGACGGTCCTATCACCCTTCCTCTTCACCCTCTACATGTCTGACTTCAGGTACAAGTCTCAGTCATGTCATCTGCAGAAATTCTCTGATGACTCTGCCATTGTGGGCTGTATCAGGGATGGACAGGAAGAGGAATACAGGAGTGTGGTGGACAGCTTTGTTGAGTGGTGGGAGCTAAACCATTTACAACTTAACATCACAAAGACAAAGGAACCTGGACTTTAGGAAGCATGCTCCTCCTCCTATCTGTCACCATCAGAGGGGCTGACGTGGAGGTAGTTGAGGACTACCGGTACCTGAGGGTACACAATGATCAAATGCTTCGATCGGTGGATCTGGATGTCACTGCCGTGGAGGTCTCCGAACCAGCTCCCCTCAGGTTGGGTTTAATAAATGCCAGATCGGTGGCGAATAAGACCTTCATCCTGAAGGATTTCTTTTCTTCCCATGCATTGGATTTCCTCTGTTTGACTGAAACACCCGGTGAGTTAAGCATCTTTTCTGAACTGCTGAACTGCTGGCTGTGCTTATTTTAGCACTCCGAGAGCTACTGGTCGTGGCGGGGGGTTAGCTGTTGTTTTTAAAGCACACTTTGAGTTTAAGCAACTATCCTCATGGACACGCCACACAAGCTTTGAACTTTGCCTGTGTGAACTTGGCCACTCGCCTTCATTGCTGTGTGCAATAGTTTATCGGCCTCCTAAATATAACAAGGAGTTTTTATCTGAGTTTTCGGAGTTTCTCGCTGACTGTGCATCCCGGTGTTCCAGATCTACTGCCGTTTAGATCAACTGCTGTTGGTCGAACAGATGTGTGGCAGTCTTGCGTTTCAGGAGTTGCTACCGACAAACCAGCATGCAAATAAACCTTTGAAATGAATGAAATGACACTAATATTTCACTAGTGTTGTAACATCACATGTCGTTAGAGTAGTCTGCCTGTTTCTTTTCTCTGCGAACAAACATTTTAGAGTTGGTAGTTATATACAGTCTGTATAAGTGTGGTTAATCTAATAAACATTTGTAAGGAGATGGCAGTTACTGTGAATTCACAGCAGTTACACAGTGATTAGTAATAAACAGAGTGAGTGGATTTAAGAAAGTCAGTGACTCAGGTGTGGAGATTGGTTGCCTCAGGGCTGTGTTTTAAGCCCCCTGCTGTACTCACTATACACATTGCAGTTATCCTTCTATCTTCTAGTCTCCCTCAGCATGTATCACCTGGAAAGTTACGCCAGTGAAGCTTAAGACCCTTAATGAACCGAACATCAACTCAAAATAAGCACAGATATGCAATGTGTGTAAAATACTTCTAACCGTACTTGTAATAAAAGTTAACATAATGGAAGGATCCTCAAATGGACATCTTCAATCAACAACTGTAATGCAGTATCAATACTGTGAGAAATATTATTAGATGAAATAATGCTGTAAAGAATGTTATTAATGCAGTTATAATGATGCAGATTATATGGCAGCAATAAAAGAATTTCTGTATCTCCACACTGTGTAGCCACATCAGACACCACCTCCATTGTCAAGTTTGCTGACGACACTGCTGTTGTGGGCCTGATCTCCGACAACATCGAGACGGCCAACCTGGAGGAGATTAGGAACCTGGAGACCTGGTGCAGGGAGAATAACCTCCTCCTAAACATCAGCAAGACTAAGGAGCTGATCGTGGACTTCACTAAAAAGCAGGCGAGGAATTACAAACCCCTCATCATCAGTGGCACGCCAGTGGAGAGAGTGGACAGTTTCCTATACCTGGGTGTCCACATCACTCAGGACCTGTCATGGTCCTGTCACATCAACACTCTGGTTAAGAAAGCCCATCAGCGTCTGTTCTTCCTCAGAAGACTTAGAGACTTCCATCTGCCACTGAAGGTGCTCAAGAACTTCTAAATGGTAAATGGCCTGCATTTGCATAGCGCTTTTCTAGTCCCTAAGGACCCCAAAGCACTTTACACATTGTTACGAAATCAGTTTTACCCTGGTTCTTTTTATTCCTCGAGCATTCAGAGATGGCACCGGACTCAGTAGTCATTTTCACAAAACTTTATTCATCTTTACTCATCTTCATTTAAGGGAAGACTGGCAAGGGAAGACTTGCCAGGCCGGTGCCCCTCAGCAAAATCTACACTCCTTTGTCTGTGAAACACAGTTTTGTAGGGGCGACCCTATCATAAAACCCCCCACGGTGTGCTGCAAACTCTGTGTCTGTGTGCACGAGCACATGAATGCCTACATGTGCGCGTTCCCGCGTGTCTATGTGAGTGCTCGTGTGTGACCGTGTACGCATACCTGTGTGTATGTGTGAGTGCGCGTGTGTTTTTGAGACTGGAGGAGACGTAGAAATCTTTTGTTTTAAATCGTAGTTAGGAAGATTCCTGTTTGAAAACAAGCACTTTTTGTGAGAAATGCAAGAAGTACATCTGCAGAAAGCACACAGTTACATTGTAAAGCCTGTCAGCAAGTAAGAGGGGTTGAATTGTATTAAATGCAGATGAAAAGTCAGCAAATAATAATCTTGCATGGGTGTGGGGGGCCTCAAGATGCTTATACAAGAGATGCAGGAGTGTGACAGCAGCATCCTCCACACCTCTCCCTGCTCTATAGGCAAACTGGAAGGGGTCAAGATGGTGTTCAACATGCATTAAAATCTCCTTCTTAATTATCTTCTCAAATGTCTTCATCACTAAAGAAGACAGAGCCACAGGCCTAAAATCATTCAGTGCCTTAGGAGAACTGCCCTTAGCAACAGGAACAATGATCGCATGTTTCCAAATCTTAGGTACCATCTGTAGCTCTAAAGAAAGTGAGAAGATATAGTGAAAAATCCCACTCAGCTGATCAGCACAAGTTCTCAGTACCTGTCCACAGATGTTATCAGGTCCAGGACTCTTGCTTTTGGTGTGTCTGAAAAGATTAGCTACCCCTGTCTCATCAATACAAATAGATGGGGGAGTGATAGTCCTTTCCCTCAGTGTGCTGGTCTGCCTAGAGCAGTCAAAGTTCTCAAAACGAAGGTAAAAACTGTTAAGATCGTCTGCCAGATGTTTGTCAGAGGTAAACCCTTCTAGGGTAATGCTGCTTTTACCTTTCGTCTGTAACCCTGCCATTGTTTTCATACCAAGCCAAGCTCTTTTGAGGTTGTTACTACTGAGTTCTGCCTCAATCTTATTTCTATACCTCATCTTGGCAATCTTTATTGCAGCCCTCACCTCCTTCCTCAATATTCTCACAGTGGGAGCGTCTCCCTCGTTAAAAGCAATTTTCCTTTTAAGAATCAGATCCTTAATATCTTTAGAGAGCCACGGTTTGTTATTAGGGAAAGTCTTAAATTCTCTGACTGGAACCACAGAGTCTTTGCAAAAAGAGATGTAGCTACACACCACATCGGTGAGTTCATCCAAATCAGAAGTGCTCTCTTGAAACAAGGAGCAGTCAGTGCAATCAAAACACCCCTGAAGGGCAACACAACTGTCTTCTGTCCAGACATTAGTCCGCTTCACACAGGCCTTCTGTGGTGGGGCGTGGTCTGCGGGGCCGTGCGGACGCACCTGCACGGCATCCGCAATCACGCCCGCCGTGTTAAAACACGGGGACTCAGGGGTTGGTGTTGTGGTGTGACGTGAATCAAATAAAGTTGGCTCTGAACGTCGCTCCATGGTCCCGCCGTGCCTTATTCATGCCACATTGGTGCCGAAACCCAGGAGGCGGCATGGCGGGTACCTACCAGAGCCAGGAAAGGAAAGAGCTGGCCGAGAGGGTGGCCGAAATAGCGGCCACCCAGCGGAAGCAGGCGGCGGAGGTGCGTCGCCAACAGGAAGAGCTGCGGAAGGAGAGCGAACGCCACCTGGGGAAGATGGCAGAGCTGGCAGCGCTGCTCTGGGCCTGGGCGCCACCCCCACAAGTGTGTCCCGAGGACAGTGAAGCGGTGGAGGAGCCGTGTGGGTCACCTCGGCAGCCGGAGGTGGTGGACGAGCCACGCGGGGGTCCGAGCCTGCCGGAGGAGGAGCAGCAGCCGGGTGAAGGGCTGCTCCTGCCGGGAGCGGTGGAAGAGCCGCTCCAATCGGAGGCCGAGGACGAGGCGGGCGAGGGTCTACACCTGCCGGAGGCAGAGGAGTCGCTCCACCCAGAGGTGGGCGAGGGGCTGTGCCTGCTGGGGGCGGAGGCGCAGTGCGGGGAGACGGAGGTCCCTGCTCCAGGGCAGCCTGTGCAGCCGGAGTTGGAGGCAGAGGAGCGGGACAGCCCCGCTAGGCCGGGGATCGGCGGGCTGGCTAGTCCAGCCTCGCTGCCACCAGTCGATTCTGCGCGCCTGACGTCTGCCCAGCCGCCTGTTTCCGCTGGGTGGCCGCTATTTCGGCCACCCTCTCGGCCAGCTCTTTCCTTTCCTGGCTCTGGTAGGTACCCGCCATGCCGCCTCCTGGGTTTCGGCACCAATGTGGCATGAATAAGGCACGGCGGGACCACGGAGCGACGTTCAGAGCCAACTTTATTTGATTCACGTCACACCACACCACAACACCAACCCCTGAGTCCCCGTGTTTTAACACGGCGGGCGTGATTGCGGATGCCGTGCAGGTGCGTCCGCACTGCCCCGCAGACCACGCCCCACCACACCTTCTCCCTCCTAACCACAGATCTGTAGACAGGGAGGAGGTGAATAACATTGTGATCCGAAGAACCTAGCGCAGGTCCGGCCACAGACTTGTATGCCCCCTTAATTGGTCCATAACACAAATCCAGCGTTTTGTTATTCCTTGTAGGACAAGTGACATATTGAAAGAAATTGTTCAGTGATTTCATAAGATTACAATTGTTAAAATCACCGAGAATAAAATTTGGAGCATCCGGTGAGAGAGTCTGCAGATTGTGTACCACTTTAAAAATGGCATCGGCAGCAACTTTAACGTCAGCCTTAGGATGAATGTAAACAACAGTGACAAAAATTTGAGGGAACTCCCTCGGTAAGTAAAAAGGCCTGACAGATACTGAAAGGAGCTCGATGTCAGAAAGACACAACCGCTCCCGCACAGTAAAATTATTACACCAGCCCTGGTTGATATATAAACAAACCCCTCCTCCGTGAGATTTGCGTGTTACTCCACAGTTCCGATCCAGCCTGACAGGGGTCCCAAAGCCGCTGATTCGCAGTGAAGTGTCACTGTCCATATCGGTCAGCCATGTCTCGGTAAGCGCCATCAGACAAGCCTCCCTGTATTCCCGTAGATGAAGCACATTCCCTTGTAATTCATCCGTTTTGTTCCTAAGAGATTGGACATTGGCCAGAATCATAGAAGGCAGAGGAACACGATTCCTCCTCCGAAGTTTTCTTACACGCTGACGCACACCGCCTTTCTTTCCGCGTTTTCTCAAGCGGCGGGGCTTTCCAAAATTAGTCTTTGACCGGGGAAATAAATCCTCACCAAGAATCACATCTGTCCGAGCATTAGAAGAGTCGTGCATAGACAAACAGGACCACCGTAATCCAAGGAGTTCCTCGCGTGTATAAGTGATTGTCAGTGAGAGTGAATGACTCCAGGTGAATATCGCCAACAACAATAAAACTAAGGTGTAGAAGATCTCCATCTCGGCAAAAAGTTAAAACCACGGTTAAGAACAGAGTTAAAAACAAAGGTTAAAAACAAAAAGAGAAAGTAAATGCCAATAAACACCTGCTGCAGGTCGCCACAAGAGCAGCGCCCGTCTCACAGCTGGTCGCCGCAGGCAGACTACGCTAACGACATGTGATGTTACAACACTAGTGAAATATTAGTGTCATTTCATTCTTTTCAAAGGTTTATTTGCATGCCGCACAAACTGACAAGTTTGAAAGGTACAAATGTGTTGTGCATGAAACGAATTCAAACGTGGTGCAGATGTGTGTCACAGGCTGATCTGGCTGTAGGCTGTGGCACTTGGCCAGAGGTGGCGCTGGTTGATTCGAGTCCATGTTAGTGCACAAAGTAAACTGCTCGCTTTAGTTGTGAAGCAAAAACGCTGAAACCGGAGAAATAAAACGTAGGAGAGGAACGATAACGGCGATGATTCTCACTCCCTTAGCTCCTCCGCTTGATAAAATGACATCCATCAGTTTTGGAGTGCAATGGTCAAGTGTAGCCATTCAAGACTTGCAGTGGTTATTCTCTTGAACTCCTCCTTTATCTGTAGACCACACAAACAGAAGAATTAAACCTTGCAGACTATTAGCTATACCGCATTAATGAATGCTCTAATACATTGCGCAACGACGTACTGGGAAACTCACAGAAAACCTCCGCCTACCCCACTCCTGCTTTACAGGTGAAAATAGAGCAACAGGACCGCTGAGTCTTTGACTTTATTTATTTTCTGCTGTGTTTTACTTGCATCTATTTGAAAGACTGAGTGTAAACACAAAAATATTTTATTTTATGAGCTGGAATGTGTAGAAAATAGGTTTAAATGTTAAACTAATTTATTCAAGTCAGAGAATGTTGCATATAATTAAATGTTTGCTTGATGCATGAAGTTAAAAGATTAAAACTAATAAAACAAGTTAAAAAAAGAGACTTTTCCATTTGATTACATTTTGTATGATGGATTATGCAGAAAAAGTAGAATTGGGCTGTCACGGTCTCGCTGGCAGACCGTGGGGATGTGGGGAAAGGAGGACCCAAAATGCAGGACTCTACAGTGCAACAGTGTTTATTTACAGTGGTGACAATCCGAACAACAATAAATCCCCCCGTGCGATCCCAACTCCCGTTCCGTGTCTTCTCCTTTATCCCGTGCTCCGTGCTCTGTCTCCGTTCCCTGTGTACTCTCCGTGTGCTGCCTCCTGGTCGCCACAATTCCTCCTGAGGAAACACGCATACCAAAGGCAGCCGTGAGTACAAAACCTAACAGTAGACTTGCACTAACCTTGCACAATACACTTAAGACTGACGGGAAGTCACTCAACGATCCAGCGTCGAGGAGCTCTCAGCCACACTGTTTTGAAGCTCCTCTGACGAGGCTTGATCGGCGCCAGGTGTGTGTGGATTCCTGGGTGGGACCGGTCAGCTGGCAGGGCCACACCCACCAGGCCTAAAAGTGCCTGCCACGACCGCACCCTCACATACACAAGCACACACCCCTAAACACCTGACAGTACACCAACACGGAAAAACAGGACAGCAGACACAACCATAATAACAACAACCACAATAATGATAATAATAATAATGATAATAATAATAATAATAATAATAATAACTACAATAGTAGTCCACACTGCTCACGGACCCCGAATCCCTGGAACTGGGTCCGTGACATGGGCTGAAAAATCTATCGCTTTATCACCTACTCAGGTTGTAAATCGTGTTTTTAAAAAGTAACTAAGTAACTAAGTAATTAATTACTTTTGAAAATAAGTAATCAGTAAAGTAACGGGATTACTTTTTTGGGGAAGTAATCAGTAATTAGTTACTGATTACTTTTTTCAAGTAACTTGACCAACACTGACTATCAGTAACATCATAGCACCACCCAGCTGTATAGAAACTCCGTCATGCTAGCTCACGCAGTACGAGTTATTGTAACTGACTGTAAAAAGTCAGCACAACGAAAATAAACTCCACCTAAACTTGGTTTATATCTGACCCAGATAGACTGCAGGTCATAACTGAGAAACACCAAACACTCTTCATGTTATCATTCATATTTCATCCACACAAATATTTTATTTCTTTTTGTCCACTGGGCAGGTGACCTGCAGAATCATGTCTGCCCCAGCTGGATACCTTTTCACACACACCGTGACGTCAGACACACTCACTTCTGCTTAGCGCACAATTTCACTTCATTCGTCAACCATCCACACACCACGTACTGCCCAATAAATACTTTGCAGTGTATTTCACCCTTGGACTTCTTTTACGTTTGCGGCAGGAAACGCGACTTACTCCAAAACCCAGGCTACGTGTACACAACAGATCACAGAATTCTAGTTTCTAGGTATGTGTGTGCATGTGAGTGTGTGCATGTGTGTGCATGTGTCTGTGTGTGTGTGTATGCGTGTCCATGTGTGTGTGTTTTTGGGGATGCATTTGTGTGACCTCCTGCTCACCAAAAGGGTCATAAAGGCAGGACGTTTACTAAAGAAGAAAACAGAACCCTCACATAGGCTGTGCCTATAATAAAAGACTACAGCCTCCCCCCACCATTCAACAGGCTGGGGAGGGGGTCACAAACACAGGAATGTGCTTTTTTTCATGTATTCATGTCCAGGTTTGTTCATGTTCATGTCAGGGTTCTTCATGTTGTGTTTTAGTTCACCCAGTTTAGGTTAAAGTTTAGTTTTGCATCAGTTTGCCTTGCCCCTTTCTTTGTACCCTTCGATCAGCCTTATTGAACTGCTGGAGTGATGATGTCCTATGACAATGAGATTATCACATGACATTTTTGAATGGGGATATTTCTTTTGAACTGTTTTCAATTTAACGTAATATTTAAGTGTTTCTTAGTTTCAGACTAGTTGGTTAGTCTATTTCAATGTTTTAAACCATATCCCAGGGTTTTTACTTCACCATTGATGGGGTTTTAACAAGCAAATAAAAGACAGAGCTTAATTCTGTAAAGATTAGATGAAAAATACTCAAAGGATAAATTCAATTGGTTTATTATTTTGTTACATAAGTTGAAAAAAGTAAAACAAGTAACTACAGAAACAACAAAAGAAAAGTTAAACAAGTAAATGAAGGGGGGAAAGGAGGAGGGGAGAAAACCCCAACAATCCCCTCTGAGCAAGCACGAGGCGACAGTGGTGAGGAAAAACTGCCTTTTGACGGGCAGAAACCTCCAGCAGAACCAGGCTCAGGAGGGGACAGTCAACTGCTGGGACTGGTTGGGGGGGGGGGAGGGTGAAAAAAGATGAAGAAGGTGGAGAATATGTGTTGGGGGGACAGGAGAGGTGCAAAGTAAGATGGGGCACAGGTGGAGGAGGACGAGGCTAAATCATCTGAATAAGCGGCAGAACCAGCCTTTTTTCTTCTTTTTCAGGTATTTTTCCATGAGCTCGTTCTCCAGGATAAGGGTTCTCAACTGATCGTTTGTTTCTGCATTCTGCTGCTCGAGTTGCTGGCATCTTTGCTCCATTTCTTTTAAGGTTGCTTGTTTTTTTCTAAGCTTTTCTTGCTTTTTGTTGTGCATCTCTTCTAACAGCTCGTTTTTTCTCTGGATTTCTTGACTCGTACGCTGCAGGTCTTCATGCATTTTCTCCTGTTGTTGCTTTTGTGCCTGCATTTCAATTATTTGGCTCTTCAAGTCACTGGACTTCAACAACATCTCCTTAATGACCTTTGAGTGTTTTCTCTTCATTCCATCAATCCTACACTGCATCTCTGAACATCGTTTTTCCAGTATTTCCTTTTCTCTTTGCAGTTCAGGAGTTTCATCACAAAGTTCTAGCAATGCTAGATTTCTTCTCTCAAAGTCCTGGATAATACGTTTTTCTTCTTCCTGTTGCTTTTTTTCTTCAAGAAGCTCTTTATTTTTGCGCTTTATTTGACCAAACCTGACTATCAGATTGTTGTACAATTTCCGTGTGGCTTTGAGTTTGTCCTTCATTTGTATTTCCTTTTCTCTTTTCAGTTTAAGTGTTTCCTCATTTTTTTTATTGCAAAATTCTTGCAATTCTAGATGCCTTCTCTCAAAGTCCTGGATAATACGTTTTTCTTCTTCCTGTTGCTTTTTTTCTTCAAGAAGCTCTTTATTTTTGCGCTTTGTTTCACCACACTTGACTTTCAGATCGTTGTACAATTTCTGCATGGCTTTGAGTTTGTCCTGCATTTGTATTTCCTGTTCAGTCTTCTGTTGGTGGATTTTTTCAATTGTTTTCTCCGCTGCATTGAGCTTTCCTCGAAGCACCTGATTCTGTTTCTCAATGTTTTGGAGATCCCACTGTATCTCCTCAATAGTAGCTTTCTTTCCTTGAAGCTGGGCAGATGTTTCTTTTAATTCAGCACTCTGTGTTCCTGATGAAAGAAAACGAGAAAAAATCTCCTCTCGTCCTTCACCAAACTTCACTCCCGAGCCCTCATTGATCATTTTTATATCAGGCTGGCGTTGCTGTTTTTCTTCCAGGTCTTTATTTCGTGCTTCCAGTTGTCTGCACTTTTCCACTAGTTGAAGCTTCTCTTCTTCAATTTGTTTAATTTTGTAATGTAGGTCAGATTTTTCCTTCTGACTTTCCTGTAATGTTCTTAGGACTGATAAGACACCATCCGTGGTAATTTCTCCTGAAGAGATTGGCCGCACAATTTCTCCTGGAGAGATTGGCCGCACAATTTCTCCTGGAGAGATTGGCCGCACAATTTCTCCTGGAGAGATTGGCCGCACAATTTCTCCTGGAGAGATTGGCCGGCCAGAACACAAAGGACAGGCAGCATAATCTTTTTGTCTTTGTTGGCCTTTTCGTGGAGGCATGTTGGAGCCTGTGCACAGTGACTCTGAAAAGGCTTAGAAATATTTCCAAATGGATCTCTGGTCGAACGTTTGAAGGCTGTGAACAAACTGATAAATTGCTGCTTCTGACCCCTATTTATAGACTTCAGATCAAAGGCAACATAGTCCTTGTGACATCATCACTCCGTAAGCCAATCAGATTGTCACATGACATTTTAGAATGGGGATGTTTTGTTTTAAATTGTTTTCAAATTTAACTTTAGTGTTTCTTAGTTTAAGACCAGTTGGGCCAACACTTTCAGGCTGCTCACAAGGTGCAAAATGGCGGTACCTGCTCCACGTCATGGGTTCTATTTATGGACTCACCTGGCAACTTTAGTGATGTCACTGCTGATGTCACTGTTGGTGTGACCTCATGACTCATTCATGCTATCTGAACTGTGGTGTAATTATGAGGTCACAGGGGGACGTGAATTTATTCACAAAGTTGATAGAGAGTTTGGGTCATAACTCAAAGACGCAATGATGCAGTCAAATCATTTGGAATTAAATATCTCTGTCAGTGCGCCCCAGGGTGGCAGTGGCTACAATGTAGCTTGCCGTCACCGGTGTGTGAATGGGTGGATGACTGGATGTGTAAGGTGCTTTGGGGTCCTTAGGGACTAGTAAAGCGCTATACAAATACAGGCCATTTACCATCTGTAAATTACAACATTTAGAGGGTTTTGACATCACAGTCATCTTTCTGACATCACATCCAGTCTCTCTGCTGTGATGTCAAATATCAATGCCAGACTTGCTTCTCTGTTGTGATGTCAAATATCAATGCCAGACTTGCTTCTCTGTTGTGATGTTAAATATCAATGCCAGACTTGCTTCTCTGCTGTGATGTCAAATATCAATGCCAGACTTGCTTCTCTGCTGTGATGTCAAATATCAATGCCAGACTTGCTTCTCTGTTGTGATGTCAAATATCAAGCTGAAGTCTATGTATCACGTGTCTCTCCCATTTTGTAGAATTTGCGACCACAAAGTCTGGGTTCTTTTCTAGGTCAGCTCTTACTCGTTCTGGTAGACCTGCCAGATTCATCTCTCTGTTGTGATGTCAAATATCAATGTTTGACACAATTTCGGACCATCTGCTCAAGCCCAACAATAACAAGCATTGCCCTGGTGATTGAGGATCAGATTGTCCTCAATGACGTCTGTGATTTCCC
Source organism: Rhamphochromis sp. 'chilingali' (assembly GCF_963969265.1). Lineage (NCBI taxonomy): Eukaryota > Metazoa > Chordata > Actinopteri > Cichliformes > Cichlidae > Rhamphochromis > Rhamphochromis sp. 'chilingali'. The sequence continues at coordinate 348,339 of NC_137933.1, read as the reverse complement.
TAATGCAGTTGCACTTTTTCTTGGACTCATCTATGCACTTAACCTGGACTATCTAAAGGACTTAAGGTACACTTTTGAAGTAATTCAAAAGGTGTTCGTGGGTCTTGGTACTCAGTGCTCTGCCTGGGGTTCATGCTTTAAAGAATAATTTGCTGAAACGGTGGGCAGAAAAGTGTTCGTGATAACAAAATCTGTTCTCATGCTGGTTTTTTTTTAAAGTAACCCAGTGCTATGATTTGACCATGATTTGGTCAATAAAGTCATCTTAAAAGTCACTGCATACACTTCAGTAATTATTTAATTTATTTCTTTTTATATTCATACTAGAAAAAAAAGCAATATCTGACTAATATTTCATATTATCAGTTCCATTGATATCGTACAGATAAAAATATTGGTAACAGCATTGTTTGTTTCTGTGGGTATGTTCTTGGTATCTTAGCAGTTCTTGTCATTACCGCTTGATTATAGTACACCTGAACTATCCAGTGCTGGCTCTGCACTTAGGATGTATCATGATTTAATAGTTAGTTAGTTTTTATTTTCATGTGCTATGAAACAAGTGTGTGTTTCACTTTACATGTTTGAACCTTAGGGGTGACACAGGACTTTGTATTGCTAGAAAAACTTAAAGAAACAGAATAAAACATTTTCCCATCGTAAAGAAAACTCCCTTAAAATATGGACAATAACAAATCTCTGTGTAAAAGAACAGTACCAAAAAAGATGTGTCACAGTTTCTGGATGATCCCCACAGAAAGTACAATTAGTATTTATGTCCCTTTTAAATTTGACCATGTAGTGACTGGCTGGATAACATTTATGTAGAATTTTAAAAGAGACTTCTTTCACCTTATTTATGTAGCCCTGTCTGCAATTATTCGGGCTTGCAGTATAAAGAAAAAGTCTACTGTTATAAAAAGTGGTTAAAATATAAATAGTTGATAAAAGGTTTAAAAATCAAATGCAAGTACAAATGTATTTCATTTACAGTTAAGAGTCCAATAAATAAAAGGGTTTCATGATTTAGAGTTCATTTTCTGTGCACACTAAATATGTTGGGGTGTAACCTAAGCTTATTTACCCATCTAATGTCAGTTATCTCAATATTGTATTGTCATTGGTTGTTGTGCTGACGAGCCAGTCAATGTCACTCTTCTCTGTTATGGGGGCGGGACGAGTGGTAACAGTTTGTGTGAATCTGTGGGAGCGGACACAGAAGCTAAGTCCGAAGAGAGAGATGTCGTAAGGCAAACGTGGTGTGGATTTTGCATCTAAGTGTATCATTGAGGTCGACTACCCGTGGTCCTGATATTACTTATTTGTGATCTGCAAGAGGTAAATGAGACTGTGTGCCTTGACATTTGTACTGTAACTATTCGTTATAGTGATGCTAACTAGCGACTTGCTAATTAGCGCAGCTTACCGCGTTATGTGCTGTGATGCCATGCTGTATGTTTAGCTCTGTGATTTTCAGTCAAAGCATGCTAATGCTAAATCGTTATGTGATAGCATTTGGTATTGTTAGCTCAAGTGTTTTAATATGTTTAGAAGCCGAGGGACGCTCTGAAAGGAGAGGGAGAGAGAGGTTTCTGCCCGGATGGACCCTGCTATTTCCTCGCCCCTGACTGTTTTCTTACCCCTGAATGTCTTCACTACTGGTGAACTAACTGCTAACTGCCCGTTTCTGATTGCCCCACTAACAAACTCATTGGACTTGTGAGTACTAACTGGAACTAAAGTGCACGTATTTTGTTTATTGCTCAGTTTGAGTGAAGCGGCCATCAGTTTTAGGCCTCACCGCACCCGAACTTCGAATCAGGCCTGCAACAAGCACTGTGCTACCGGTGTAGTGTGGACAGGTTAAAGTGTGTGTGTGTTTGTGTGTGGGGGCCCACTGTTACAAATTTAGTTTAAATTGAGTAAGTGTTGTAGTTTTAATCAAAGTTATTATCAAAGGTTGAAATTCATCCCTTTTAAAGGTGTGAGCTGTTGTAACTGAAATAACAGTTGGCACTAAAGAAAGAGGTATTTTGTGTTGATAATCTTTTATTGAAAATCCATGTAGTCACATTTACAGTATTTTTGTTTGTTCATTTGAATTCAATTCATTTTATAAAAGTAACTGTTTATTTTATTCATTTCTTTTTGTCTAAACAAATACCCGGTGAGGGATAAATTTGTGTAAAATACAGTTGTGGTGGTCCTTATTAGTTAAATTAGAGGGTATCAGGTATCATTACTAGTAGCACTACGAACCCAGGCCCAGTCTCATTGTACTACATACTCTAGCTTTACCATAGCTACGTGGGACCTGGGTTACATTTACAATCAAATATTTATGGGGGACCATCCAGACTGTCTTCCACTTGATATCTGTTTGCACTATAATATAATATAATACATCATGTTGCTATTTAATGTTTTTTGTTCGTGTTGCAGCTGCTCTGTGAGCCAAGCTTTCGTTGTCTAAATTCAATGGCAATATATCTCTGCACCACACGATAGCGATAGACACAGTCTGTGCTCTGCTTCCGCCACCAGTCATCTTTAAATCTTTTTTTATTCAATGAAACCTTTATTTAACTGTCCATCTCGCAGCATTACTTAAAAAAATCATATTTAAATACAAAAATTAAATACATGAACGACAGTAGTAGAAAATTGATAAAATAACAGCAAATAAATATATTTACAAATGATAGCAACATCAATGGAATAAAACCATGAACACCAGCAGCAGGAGAAAGAGGCCTGTATCTACATTATTACTCTGGCAGCTCAGTCTCCATACAGACAGGACACGTTGCAGCGTAATTGCAGACAGGTGCGTGGGCCTGAGCTCCGCCCCGGCAGAATGACGAGTGGAAGAAAGCAGCAACACAATAAACATATGTAGCCTTGCGGAGCCGGCCGGGCAGACACCGAGACCGTGACGGAGTGCAAAGATTTTATATGTGACAACACACAAAAAAACACAACAAAAATCAGAATGTGTTTGTGATTTGGATTTTTATTTAAAGGTGGAAGCTTTTTTCTTTTCTTTTTTTGCCAGATTAGACATTGTGATTCATTTCATTGAAGTATACTTTAGTTTTTTTGTTTTACTTTGATGCTATAATAGATGTGCATCAATTTGCATCATGGCAAAACAACAGTCTCCTCAAGCTGCTTTATACTGTAAGGTGAAAACACTACAGTAAAAGCCAGAAAACCCCAACAATCCAATGATCCCCTTTTGAGCAAGCACTGGGCGACAGTGGAGAGGAAAAACTCCCTTTAGGAAGAAACCTCCGGCAGAACCAGGCTCAAGAAGGGACGGCCATCTGCTGCGACCGGTTGGGGGTGGCTGGGCAATCTCAGTCCACGAGGGCCGGGGACACCGGCCCTCGTGGACTGAGATTGCCCAGCCATGATATAGGGAGACAAGATGAAGTATACTTCTAATGGCCTATTTTAGCAGTTAATTTTTAACAATCAACTGGTGGTAATCCATCATCAGAATTGAGGAAAGGTGGTGTTGATGGAGACTCTACAGGAGGATTCACTGGGGAAGCCATACCTGCACTTCTGCCAGGGTGTCTTGGACGTACCTGAATAAATGTAGTTTTCCCTGGAAGTGGACGAGGATTAATCTGAGACGGAGTCTCCTCATAACATCTCCCCATCATGCTTCTATGGTCCAACGATGCCAGAGAGATTGGCCGCACAATTTCTCCTGGAGAGATTGGCCGCACAATTTCTCCTGGAGAGATTGGCCGCACAATTTCTCCTGGAGAGATTGGCCGCACAATTTCTCCTGGAGAGATTGGCCGCACAATTTCTCCTGGAGAGATTGGCCGCACAATTTCTCCTGGAGAGATTGGCCGCACAATTTCTCCTGGAGAGATTGGCCGCACAATTTCTCCTGGAGAGATTGGCCGCACAATTTCTCCTGGAGAGAGTGGCCGCACAATTTCTCCTGGAGAGAGTGGCCGCACAATTTCTCCTGGAGAGAGTGGCCGCACAATTTCTCCTGGAGAGATTGGCCGCACAATTTCTCCTGGAGAGAGTGGCCGCACAATTTCTCCTGGAGAGATTGGCCGCACAATTTCTCCTGGAGAGATTGGCCGGCCAGAACACAAAGGACAGGCAGCATAATCTTTTTGTCTTTGTTGGCCTTTTCGTGGAGGCATGTTGGAGCCCGTGCACAGTGACTCTGAAAAGGCTTAGAAATATTTCCAAATGGATCTCTGGTCGAACGTTTGAAGGCTGTGAACAAACTGATAAATTGCTGCTTCTGACCCCTATTTATAGACTTCAGATCAAAGGCAACATAGTCCTTGTGACATCATCACTCCGTAAGCCAATCAGATTGTCACATGACATTTTAGAATGGGGATGTTTTGTTTTAAATTGTTTTCAAATTTAACTTTAGTGTTTCTTAGTTTAAGACCAGTTGGGCCAACACCCCCCTCCCCCCCGCCCCATTTAGTTGATTCACATATTTATTGCCACAAACATGTGTCAATAATAAATTTTATGATAAATGTTTTTTCATTATCCTACTTTTATAAAAGTAAACATTATTTAAAGCAGCGGTCCCCAACCTTTTTTGCGCCACGGACCGGTTTATACCCGACAATATTTTCACGGACCGGCCTTTAAGGTGTCGCGGATACATACAACAAAATAAAACCAGTACCGGTACCAAAAAACAGATTTATTCATAACACACGTGAAAAGACCAGGAAAACCGAGTTAACGATAAAAACGATAACAAAATAACGCTGAAAACCGATGTGGAGCAGGGAAATTTTACTGCTATTGTTAAATAATTATCATCATTACCATTGCATTAATAATATAATCTTCGGTGGTAAAATTCGGTGGTCTGAGGTGGTCTGACGGGCAGACATGAATTCCAGTAGTCGAAGTGAGTGGGCATAAGCCGGCTTATCCAAAGGTAAGGCACTACCTGTTGAATTATTTCCAAAGTGTGCCAAATTGGACATGATAACATTTAAGTCTACTCACTGAAATTACTGGTGGATGTCTGTTTTGATTTTGATGAAAAATCTCATGCGTAGAAGCAGTAGAGTCTGCTAAGAAGAAAGAAATGAAAGCAGTTAGAGTCTGCTAGGAAAAGTTTAAATACTGGGTTAAAGTCCCGGTTGGTCATTAGGTCAGACCTTTGTTGGTCATTTTGTGGGTTAGAGTCCCCATTGTCCATCAGGGTAGATCTGCCTCAGTTACACTGCAATCTTACCAAGTATATTTGTCTTATTTCAAGTCAAAATATCTAATCACACTTAAAATAAGCCATAATCAGCTAAAGAGTAACGTTTCAGTGAGATATAGGAACTTGTTTTTAGACAGTGCATCTTGGATATCTTGTTAAGTGAAAAACTCTTGAAAACATATTGTTTTGAGTCATATCTCACACGAAACAAGCTTTTTTGGCATTTCATAAACGTTTTAAGCTGCTGTGTTATTTGTAAAAGATTTATCATCTTGTTTCAAGAAATAGACCTAACTTGAATCAGGACATCAAATCTACTTTATTGAGAACTGCAGGTTAATATCATGCCCAACATTACATTATTATGAGTCTTAGTATCTTAAGCACAGTGTATTTATCAGTCAAACCATATCAATGTGACATTGAAAAAGAGGCAAAACACTGAAATTGTTTCCCTCTCAGTTGTGTTGCACTGAACAGATTGCGCCAAAAGTAAAATAAAAAGTAAATAGAACAATTTTTTTGCCAGTCTTTAAAAACCTTATTTCAGCCCACATATTCACAAAAGACTCAAGAATAATGTTTGATGATGTCAGTTAGATCATACTTCACTGGAATGTACTTGCTGTTATTAAAGTTTACATAGTGGTACGCTGTATAATCAACAAGATTTCCAGCATCCACAAAAATATTTCAATGGAATAAAACCATGAACACCAGCAGCAGGAGAAAGAGGCCTGTATCTACATTATTACTCTGGCAGCTCAGTCTCCATACAGACAGGACACGTTGCAGCGTAATTGCAGACAGGTGCGTGGGCCTGAGCTCCGCCCCGGCAGAATGACGAGTGGAAGAAAGCAGCAACACAATAAACATATGTAGCCTTGCGGAGCCGGCCGGGCAGACACCGAGACCGTGACGGAGTGCAAAGATTTTATATGTGACAACACACAAAAAAAACACAACAAAAATCAGAATGTGTTTGTGATTTGGATTTTTATTTAAAGGTGGAAGCTTTTTTCTTTTCTTTTTTTGCCAGATTAGACATTGTGATTCATTTCATTGAAGTATACTTTAGTTTTTTTGTTTTACTTTGATGCTATAATAGATGTGCATCAATTTGCATCATGGCAAAACAACAGTCTCCTCAAGCTGCTTTATACTGTAAGGTGAAAACACTACAGTAAAAGCCAGAAAACCCCAACAATCCAATGATCCCCTTTTGAGCAAGCACTGGGCGACAGTGGAGAGGAAAAACTCCCTTTAGGAAGAAACCTCCGGCAGAACCAGGCTCAAGAAGGGACGGCCATCTGCTGCGACCGGTTGGGGGTGGCTGGGCAATCTCAGTCCACGAGGGCCGGGGACACCGGCCCTCGTGGACTGAGAATGCCCAGCCATGATATAGGGAGACAAGATGAAGTATACTTCTAATGGCCTATTTTAGCAGTTAATTTTTAACAATCAACTGGTGGTAATCCATCATCAGAATTGAGGAAAGGTGGTGTTGATGGAGACTCTACAGGAGGATTCACTGGGGAAGCCATACCTGCACTTCTGCCAGGGTGTCTTGGACGTACCTGAATAAATGTAGTTTTCCCTGGAAGTGGACGAGGATTAATCTGAGACGGAGTCTCCTCATAACATCTCCCCATCATGCTTCTATGGTCCAACGATGCCAGAGAGATTGGCCGCACAATTTCTCCTGGAGAGATTGGCCGCACAATTTCTCCTGGAGAGATTGGCCGCACAATTTCTCCTGGAGAGATTGGCCGCACAATTTCTCCTGGAGAGATTGGCCGCACAATTTCTCCTGGAGAGATTGGCCGCACAATTTCTCCTGGAGAGAGTGGCCGCACAATTTCTCCTGGAGAGAGTGGCCGCACAATTTCTCCTGGAGAGAGTGGCCGCACAATTTCTCCTGGAGAGAGTGGCCGCACAATTTCTCCTGGAGAGATTGGCCGGCCAGAACACAAAGGACAGGCAGCATAATCTTTTTGTCTTTGTTGGCCTTTTCGTGGAGGCATGTTGGAGCCCGTGCACAGTGACTCTGAAAAGGCTTAGAAATATTTCCAAATGGATCTCTGGTCGAACGTTTGAAGGCTGTGAACAAACTGATAAATTGCTGCTTCTGACCCCTATTTATAGACTTCAGATCAAAGGCAACATAGTCCTTGTGACATCATCACTCCGTAAGCCAATCAGATTGTCACATGACATTTTAGAATGGGGATGTTTTGTTTTAAATTGTTTTCAAATTTAACTTTAGTGTTTCTTAGTTTAAGACCAGTTGGGCCAACACCCCCCTCCCCCCCGCCCCATTTAGTTGATTCACATATTTATTGCCACAAACATGTGTCAATAATAAATTTTATGATAAATGTTTTTTCATTATCCTACTTTTATAAAAGTAAACATTATTTAAAGCAGCGGTCCCCAACCTTTTTTGCGCCACGGACCGGTTTATACCCGACAATATTTTCACGGACCGGCCTTTAAGGTGTCGCGGATACATACAACAAAATAAAACCAGTACCGGTACCAAAAAACAGATTTATTCATAACACACGTGAAAAGACCAGGAAAACCGAGTTAACGATAAAAACGATAACAAAATAACGCTGAAAACCGATGTGGAGCAGGGAAATTTTACTGCTATTGTTAAATAATTATCATCATTACCATTGCATTAATAATATAATCTTCGGTGGTAAAATTCGGTGGTCTGAGGTGGTCTGACGGGCAGACATGAATTCCAGTAGTCGAAGTGAGTGGGCATAAGCCGGCTTATCCAAAGGTAAGGCACTACCTGTTGAATTATTTCCAAAGTGTGCCAAATTGGACATGATAACATTTAAGTCTACTCACTGAAATTACTGGTGGATGTCTGTTTTGATTTTGATGAAAAATCTCATGCGTAGAAGCAGTAGAGTCTGCTAAGAAGAAAGAAATGAAAGCAGTTAGAGTCTGCTAGGAAAAGTTTAAATACTGGGTTAAAGTCCCGGTTGGTCATTAGGTCAGACCTTTGTTGGTCATTTTGTGGGTTAGAGTCCCCATTGTCCATCAGGGTAGATCTGCCTCAGTTACACTGCAATCTTACCAAGTATATTTGTCTTATTTCAAGTCAAAATATCTAATCACACTTAAAATAAGCCATAATCAGCTAAAGAGTAACGTTTCAGTGAGATATAGGAACTTGTTTTTAGACAGTGCATCTTGGATATCTTGTTAAGTGAAAAACTCTTGAAAACATATTGTTTTGAGTCATATCTCACACGAAACAAGCTTTTTTGGCATTTCATAAACGTTTTAAGCTGCTGTGTTATTTGTAAAAGATTTATCATCTTGTTTCAAGAAATAGACCTAACTTGAATCAGGACATCAAATCTACTTTATTGAGAACTGCAGGTTAATATCATGCCCAACATTACATTATTATGAGTCTTAGTATCTTAAGCACAGTGTATTTATCAGTCAAACCATATCAATGTGACATTGAAAAAGAGGCAAAACACTGAAATTGTTTCCCTCTCAGTTGTGTTGCACTGAACAGATTGCGCCAAAAGTAAAATAAAAAGTAAATAGAACAATTTTTTTGCCAGTCTTTAAAAACCTTATTTCAGCCCACATATTCACAAAAGACTCAAGAATAATGTTTGATGATGTCAGTTAGATCATACTTCACTGGAATGTACTTGCTGTTATTAAAGTTTACATAGTGGTACGCTGTATAATCAACAAGATTTCCAGCATCCACAAAAATATTTCAATGGAATAAAACCATGAACACCAGCAGCAGGAGAAAGAGGCCTGTATCTACATTATTACTCTGGCAGCTCAGTCTCCATACAGACAGGACACGTTGCAGCGTAATTGCAGACAGGTGCGTGGGCCTGAGCTCCGCCCCGGCAGAATGACGAGTGGAAGAAAGCAGCAACACAATAAACATATGTAGCCTTGCGGAGCCGGCCGGGCAGACACCGAGACCGTGACGGAGTGCAAAGATTTTATATGTGACAACACACAAAAAAAACACAACAAAAATCAGAATGTGTTTGTGATTTGGATTTTTATTTAAAGGTGGAAGCTTTTTTCTTTTCTTTTTTTGCCAGATTAGACATTGTGATTCATTTCATTGAAGTATACTTTAGTTTTTTTGTTTTACTTTGATGCTATAATAGATGTGCATCAATTTGCATCATGGCAAAACAACAGTCTCCTCAAGCTGCTTTATACTGTAAGGTGAAAACACTACAGTAAAAGCCAGAAAACCCCAACAATCCAATGATCCCCTTTTGAGCAAGCACTGGGCGACAGTGGAGAGGAAAAACTCCCTTTAGGAAGAAACCTCCGGCAGAACCAGGCTCAAGAAGGGACGGCCATCTGCTGCGACCGGTTGGGGGTGGCTGGGCAATCTCAGTCCACGAGGGCCGGGGACACCGGCCCTCGTGGACTGAGAATGCCCAGCCATGATATAGGGAGACAAGATGAAGTATACTTCTAATGGCCTATTTTAGCAGTTAATTTTTAACAATCAACTGGTGGTAATCCATCATCAGAATTGAGGAAAGGTGGTGTTGATGGAGACTCTACAGGAGGATTCACTGGTACAATTCCTCTTGGAAGTGGCGCTCTTTCTTCTCCAGCCAATTCACTTTGGATATAAATCTTTCCCGTTGCTTTTTTGTGGAGTGCAGTTTCTCTTCGTGCGCCACCTTTTCAGCCAGTGGTGAGGAAAAACTGCCTTTTGACGGGCAGAAACCTCCAGCAGAACCAGGCTCAGGAGGGGACAGTCAACTGCTGGGACTGGTTGGGGGGGGGAGGGTGAAAAAAGATGAAGAAGGTGGAGAATATGTGTTGGGGGGACAGGAGAGGTGCAAAGTAAGATGGGGCACAGGTGGAGGAGGACGAGGCTAAATCATCTGAATAAGCGGCAGAACCAGCCTTTTTTCTTCTTTTTCAGGTATTTTTCCATGAGCTCGTTCTCCAGGATAAGGGTTCTCAACTGATCGTTTGTTTCTGCATTCTGCTGCTCGAGTTGCTGGCATCTTTGCTCCATTTCTTTTAAGGTTGCTTGTTTTTTTCTAAGCTTTTCTTGCTTTTTGTTGTGCATCTCTTCTAACAGCTCGTTTTTTCTCTGGATTTCTTGACTCGTACGCTGCAGGTCTTCATGCATTTTCTCCTGTTGTTGCTTTTGTGCCTGCATTTCAATTATTTGGCTCTTCAAGTCACTGGACTTCAACAACATCTCCTTAATGACCTTTGAGTGTTTTCTCTTCATTCCATCAATCCTACACTGCATCTCTGAACATCGTTTTTCCAGTATTTCCTTTTCTCTTTGCAGTTCAGGAGTTTCATCACAAAGTTCTAGCAATGCTAGATTTCTTCTCTCAAAGTCCTGGATAATACGTTTTTCTTCTTCCTGTTGCTTTTTTTCTTCAAGAAGCTCTTTATTTTTGCGCTTTATTTGACCAAACCTGACTATCAGATTGTTGTACAATTTCCGTGTGGCTTTGAGTTTGTCCTTCATTTGTATTTCCTTTTCTCTTTTCAGTTTAAGTGTTTCCTCATTTTTTTTATTGCAAAATTCTTGCAATTCTAGATGCCTTCTCTCAAAGTCCTGGATAATACGTTTTTCTTCTTCCTGTTGCTTTTTTTCTTCAAGAAGCTCTTTATTTTTGCGCTTTGTTTCACCACACTTGACTTTCAGATCGTTGTACAATTTCTGCATGGCTTTGAGTTTGTCCTGCATTTGTATTTCCTGTTCAGTCTTCTGTTGGTGGATTTTTTCAATTGTTTTCTCCGCTGCATTGAGCTTTCCTCGAAGCACCTGATTCTGTTTCTCAATGTTTTGGAGATCCCACTGTATCTCCTCAATAGTAGCTTTCTTTCCTTGAAGCTGGGCAGATGTTTCTTTTAATTCAGCACTCTGTGTTCCTGATGAAAGAAAACGAGAAAAAATCTCCTCTCGTCCTTCACCAAACTTCACTCCCGAGCCCTCATTGATCATTTTTATATCAGGCTGGCGTTGCTGTTTTTCTTCCAGGTCTTTATTTCGTGCTTCCAGTTGTCTGCACTTTTCCACTAGTTGAAGCTTCTCTTCTTCAATTTGTTTAATTTTGTAATGTAGGTCAGATTTTTCCTTCTGACTTTCCTGTAATGTTCTTAGGACTGATAAGACACCATCCGTGGTAATTTCTCCTGAAGAGATTGGCCGCACAATTTCTCCTGGAGAGATTGGCCGCACAATTTCTCCTGGAGAGATTGGCCGCACAATTTCTCCTGGAGAGATTGGCCGCACAATTTCTCCTGGAGAGATTGGCCGGCCAGAACACAAAGGACAGGCAGCATAATCTTTTTGTCTTTGTTGGCCTTTTCGTGGAGGCATGTTGGAGCCTGTGCACAGTGACTCTGAAAAGGCTTAGAAATATTTCCAAATGGATCTCTGGTCGAACGTTTGAAGGCTGTGAACAAACTGATAAATTGCTGCTTCTGACCCCTATTTATAGACTTCAGATCAAAGGCAACATAGTCCTTGTGACATCATCACTCCGTAAGCCAATCAGATTGTCACATGACATTTTAGAATGGGGATGTTTTGTTTTAAATTGTTTTCAAATTTAACTTTAGTGTTTCTTAGTTTAAGACCAGTTGGGCCAACACTTTCAGGCTGCTCACAAGGTGCAAAATGGCGGTACCTGCTCCACGTCATGGGTTCTATTTATGGACTCACCTGGCAACTTTAGTGATGTCACTGCTGATGTCACTGTTGGTGTGACCTCATGACTCATTCATGCTATCTGAACTGTGGTGTAATTATGAGGTCACAGGGGGACGTGAATTTATTCACAAAGTTGATAGAGAGTTTGGGTCATAACTCAAAGACGCAATGATGCAGTCAAATCATTTGGAATTAAATATCTCTGTCAGTGCGCCCCAGGGTGGCAGTGGCTACAATGTAGCTTGCCGTCACCGGTGTGTGAATGGGTGGATGACTGGATGTGTAAGGTGCTTTGGGGTCCTTAGGGACTAGTAAAGCGCTATACAAATACAGGCCATTTACCATCTGTAAATTACAACATTTAGAGGGTTTTGACATCACAGTCATCTTTCTGACATCACATCCAGTCTCTCTGCTGTGATGTCAAATATCAATGCCAGACTTGCTTCTCTGTTGTGATGTCAAATATCAATGCCAGACTTGCTTCTCTGTTGTGATGTCAAATATCAAGCTGAAGTCTATGTATCACGTGTCTCTCCCATTTTGTAGAATTTGCGACCACAAAGTCTGGGTTCTTTTCTAGGTCAGCTCTTACTCGTTCTGGTAGACCTGCCAGATTCATCTCTCTGTTGTGATGTCAAATATCAATGTTTGACACAATTTCGGACCATCTGCTCAAGCCCAACAATAACAAGCATTGCCCTGGTGATTGAGGATCAGATTGTCCTCAATGACGTCTGTGATTTCCCTAATGCAGTTGCACTTTTTCTTGGACTCATCTATGCACTTAACCTGGACTATCTAAAGGACTTAAGGTACACTTTTGAAGTAATTCAAAAGGTGTTCGTGGGTCTTGGTACTCAGTGCTCTGCCTGGGGTTCATGCTTTAAAGAATAATTTGCTGAAACGGTGGGCAGAAAAGTGTTCGTGATAACAAAATCTGTTCTCATGCTGGTTTTTTTTTTAAGTAACCCAGTGCTATGATTTGACCATGATTTGGTCAATAAAGTCATCTTAAAAGTCACTGCATACACTTCAGTAATTATTTAATTTATTTCTTTTTATATTCATACTAGAAAAAAAAGCAATATCTGACTAATATTTCATATTATCAGTTCCATTGATATCGTACAGATAAAAATATTGGTAACAGCATTGTTTGTTTCTGTGGGTATGTTCTTGGTATCTTAGCAGTTCTTGTCATTACCGCTTGATTATAGTACACCTGAACTATCCAGTGCTGGCTCTGCACTTAGGATGTATCATGATTTAATAGTTAGTTAGTTTTTATTTTCATGTGCTATGAAACAAGTGTGTGTTTCACTTTACATGTTTGAACCTTAGGGGTGACACAGGACTTTGTATTGCTAGAAAAACTTAAAGAAACAGAATAAAACATTTTCCCATCGTAAAGAAAACTCCCTTAAAATATGGACAATAACAAATCTCTGTGTAAAAGAACAGTACCAAAAAAGATGTGTCACAGTTTCTGGATGATCCCCACAGAAAGTACAATTAGTATTTATGTCCCTTTTAAATTTGACCATGTAGTGACTGGCTGGATAACATTTATGTAGAATTTTAAAAGAGACTTCTTTCACCTTATTTATGTAGCCCTGTCTGCAATTATTCGGGCTTGCAGTATAAAGAAAAAGTCTACTGTTATAAAAAGTGGTTAAAATATAAATAGTTGATAAAAGGTTTAAAAATCAAATGCAAGTACAAATGTATTTCATTTACAGTTAAGAGTCCAATAAATAAAAGGGTTTCATGATTTAGAGTTCATTTTCTGTGCACACTAAATATGTTGGGGTGTAACCTAAGCTTATTTACCCATCTAATGTCAGTTATCTCAATATTGTATTGTCATTGGTTGTTGTGCTGACGAGCCAGTCAATGTCACTCTTCTCTGTTATGGGGGCGGGACGAGTGGTAACAGTTTGTGTGAATCTGTGGGAGCGGACACAGAAGCTAAGTCCGAAGAGAGAGATGTCGTAAGGCAAACGTGGTGTGGATTTTGCATCTAAGTGTATCATTGAGGTCGACTACCCGTGGTCCTGATATTACTTATTTGTGATCTGCAAGAGGTAAATGAGACTGTGTGCCTTGACATTTGTACTGTAACTATTCGTTATAGTGATGCTAACTAGCGACTTGCTAATTAGCGCAGCTTACCGCGTTATGTGCTGTGATGCCATGCTGTATGTTTAGCTCTGTGATTTTCAGTCAAAGCATGCTAATGCTAAATCGTTATGTGATAGCATTTGGTATTGTTAGCTCAAGTGTTTTAATATGTTTAGAAGCCGAGGGACGCTCTGAAAGGAGAGGGAGAGAGAGGTTTCTGCCCGGATGGACCCTGCTATTTCCTCGCCCCTGACTGTTTTCTTACCCCTGAATGTCTTCACTACTGGTGAACTAACTGCTAACTGCCCGTTTCTGATTGCCCCACTAACAAACTCATTGGACTTGTGAGTACTAACTGGAACTAAAGTGCACGTATTTTGTTTATTGCTCAGTTTGAGTGAAGCGGCCATCAGTTTTAGGCCTCACCGCACCCGAACTTCGAATCAGGCCTGCAACAAGCACTGTGCTACCGGTGTAGTGTGGACAGGTTAAAGTGTGTGTGTGTTTGTGTGTGGGGGCCCACTGTTACAAATTTAGTTTAAATTGAGTAAGTGTTGTAGTTTTAATCAAAGTTATTATCAAAGGTTGAAATTCATCCCTTTTAAAGGTGTGAGCTGTTGTAACTGAAATAACAGTTGGCACTAAAGAAAGAGGTATTTTGTGTTGATAATCTTTTATTGAAAATCCATGTAGTCACATTTACAGTATTTTTGTTTGTTCATTTGAATTCAATTCATTTTATAAAAGTAACTGTTTATTTTATTCATTTCTTTTTGTCTAAACAAATACCCGGTGAGGGATAAATTTGTGTAAAATACAGTTGTGGTGGTCCTTATTAGTTAAATTAGAGGGTATCAGGTATCATTACTGTTAGATTTGTATTGTTGATTGTCATTTATGCTTAGAAATATTTACTCATATATGCTTAGAAGTGTATATAATCATTGGTGGATTGAAAGGATGTTTCATCCTAAAGTAACAGCTCTGTGTAGCATGAAGG
Source organism: Rhamphochromis sp. 'chilingali' (assembly GCF_963969265.1). NCBI lineage: Eukaryota > Metazoa > Chordata > Actinopteri > Cichliformes > Cichlidae > Rhamphochromis > Rhamphochromis sp. 'chilingali'. The sequence continues at coordinate 333,276 of NC_137933.1, read as the reverse complement.
GGGAGTGCGTTCACTCCCTCTACAGAGTGTTCCGGCATAGATTACACACACACACACAGTATTCTTTGTTCACATGTATACCTATGTAAGATGTCATATGTTAATGACCCTATGCATATTCATGTAACCACAATAAAAGGAGTGCTATGGGGAGCCTGGCTGAGAGTCTGATGGAGGCTAGGTGGTGGGACGACACTTGGCTCCAGCCAGATTTCCCTCATGCATGAGTAAACCAGCCTGCTTGTGTCTTGCTTTGCAGTGTAATTATATTGTCTTCAACGTTCCAGCGGATAGGTACAAGCTACAAACCTATCATTAATTGGTCCTTCGATGCCGGAGCCCTGGGATCGCATTCACCGAGGGGGGGGAGAGGCACGCTGAAAGACTGACGTCAGCCAGGAAGTTCCTGTGGATTCGCTGTCTGTCCTTTCTCCTCGATGAATGACGATCGGCGGGATTCGAGGCTACATTACACGCTAAGCAACACCGAGTAAGTTTAAGTCTTTGCCGCTGTGTGCAGCAAAGCACGCATCCACTGTGTGAGGTTGCGTTGAAAGTCTTTATCACTGTGTGCGATAAAGCGCGTGATCACTGCTATGTAAGTCTTTGCCACTGTGTGCGGCAGAGCACGTGGTCACTGTGTGAGACTGCGTTGAGACAATAGGCCTAATTTTTGTTGGTTGTGAGTGAGGATATTTGTTGTTGTTGTTGTTGTGTGAGTGTGTGCGGAGTAGAACACGTGGTCTGCGACACCGACTGTTGTTGTTATCATGGTTTCCTAAGCAGCCAGGAGTGTGTGGAAAAGGCCAGCCCACATCAGCAGCTGTGCTCTGGTGGGTGGCTTTCCCCCCACCCCTTGCTGACACAAAATGTTAACTCTTTAGCTTGCCCTGTTTGACAACAGCCTGTGTGCCAAACCATTGAGGTGGATAGTTGTTAAAAGTAACCTACATTAAGCTTGTGGTTGCTCAAATTCAGTACAATGACATGTGAGGTGAAGTGATATAGGTAAATATTTAAACTCATGAAGTGCATAGAGGCACTTGACCTGTGTGGAAGACTGTCGTCTTATTATGAGCCATTGTTGAGATATAGAGCACATCTGTGAAAACAACTAATATGCTGCAACTACTGTGTGATGTCGCGTTGCAGTTTTGTTTTTGGTTTTTGAGCTGATGAGCAAGCTACACATTATCAGATCAAGAGCTGTCTGAGAACTACTCAAAGAGAGGGGAAACAGAGAGTGTGCAGCGTTTCCATGAGCAGTTTTTCTGCACCTTGACTAGTGTGTGTGTAGCATCAGCATCATGTTTTTGTTTATTTGTTTTGTTGGATTAAAAATAATTAAATAAACTGGTGATCATGCCTATGGATCACCATGGCACATATCTCCAGCCATATGATTTATTTATGCAGAAGAAAAAGTGAGTGTGAATGTGTCTGACATCACAGTGTTTTTGTGCACTGTGCAAAAGTAATTGCCTTTGATTGTGAGTGAGAGCAGTGATTTTGCGGATCACAAGCTATTGTAAAGAAAAAAAAAAAGAGTGAAAAAGAGACAAATTACATTGTAGACGAAGAAAAATAATCATAGGAAAAAGGTTTTGTGTTGATCAGCCAAAAAACAACTACAATGTCATTTTCTGCTTTAAGAAAGGATTGTTCACACAAACACGGACAGAGAGAGAGAGAGAGAGAGAGAGAGAGAGATGTGTGTTGATTAAGCAGTGATGATAATGAACATGTCTTAGTTTGTCACTTTCAGGTGAAAAGCAGACCTGTATCAATTTTCCACATGCAGCGGTCGGACGGAAGAAATTTATAGTTAAACATCATTGGAAACATGCAGGCCAAGTTCTGGCTGACTTATATACAGCGCAATGTGTTTCTCAACCTCACAAACTCACAAGCAAGCTCACTCCTCCCTGAAGAATGCAGCTCCAAAGCAATAACATGGCAGATAAAGAGACAGCATCAAGTCCTGAGCAAAAAGTCTCAGCAAGCAGCAGCAATGTGGACAAACAGCATCAGAGAAGAGCAAACCCATCATCCTGACTGATCGGATGAATGGCACTGTGTTTACAACAAGCTGCAACTTCACTATGCATGTGAAGAAAACTTTTGAGGAGACTGTTGGAGTTTGACATTTGCCACCTGTGGAGTAAAATGGCAAGAAGAGACAGTGGAACACAGGACAAAGCTGAAGGAGAACTGCCGGCTGTGGACTGTTGCAAGTGGGAGAGGACAACAGAGTGAGATGACAACAGAGTGAGAGTAAGTGGAAACACAGAGGAATGCTGTTATTAAATGTGGGAAATCAAAATTTGGGTTAGCAAATCTGGGGAAAAGAAAACTGACTGCTTAAGTTGGAAAATTGTGAAGGAGTCTGAAACAAATAGAAACATACAAAATCACACAAACAAGCAGAACATGAATTAACTTTACTAACAATTCCAAACACAAAATGACTCATGAAGACTCATAGCACATTAGTTAAGAAATGATCAAATAATAGCAGAGAAGTGTGTAGGAAAGGCAGCTTTAAGAACATGCTCTGCTGCATATGCAGCTCCACAGACATGCATTAGACCTGTCTAATTACACAAACCTGCAATGAAAATTAGTTTATCTTTCATCAGTGTTAAAATAGTGTCAATTTAGCAGACACTTGTTATCAAATACTGAATTTATCCTAAAAAAAATTGACTCTCCAAGTTGCAGGACAACAATTTACCCTTTGTGGGAAAAAAAAAAAAAAAAAATCCTGGTTTGATGAATCAGTGATCAGGCAATAAATTTAGTGTTAAAATGGTAAATTGGGAGAAGCTTCCTGCTTGATTGATGCAGCAAGTAATTTACTGTATGAGGGAAATTGTCTTTTGTGATACTATTTTGAACATGCTTTCCTGTTGTCCTGTCAACTTAGTGGGTTAATGGCTGATATGCAAATTAGTTGATCGGTTTTAGATTAATGAAAGGTGACTGAATTCTAGCACGAGTGGATGAGATGTGTTTGAGTGGAAACTCTAAAACACTGAGTTCCCTGCTTTGATGTGCGAGTGAATTCTGTATCTAGATATACAACTCTGAATACGTCAGAACAAACGTCTTTTGTGAAGTGCATGACAGCATGTCACATGTTTTATGATGAAGGGAAAAAGGAAAATTGAATAAAATAGATCTGTGGCCTAAATGAGTGAAGAGCACAGACCTGGTGATTAAACTCATAAGTTAATAAGACATTAGACTGTTGTGTGTTGTGCAGCTGATGGTTGGTTTGGAGTGAATCTAGCTGATGATTCTTCTCCTGTTGTGAAGTTGATGAGGAGCTTGTGTCATGACTTAACAAGGCCTTTTTATTTTGATACTTTCACAGTGCACTGAAAGTTTGGTTTGATAATTTGTTATTTTTCATTTTTTATCTTTTGAACAGGCACTGATTTTGATTGTTTATTTCTTTTCTTTAAGCAGATCTGCACGTCGGGAATTGAAAGTGCTATACGACCGATCGAGAAAGCCACTTATTTGGGACAATTATGTCCCAGCCTAAAAAAAAAAAGGATTCAGCGAGCATTACAGTTCTTCATGTGGTTTGCTCACATGATTTATACCAGGACACCTGGTTGATGTTTTTCCTACTACAGGATTTTTGGGTTTATGTGTGAGGAAAACTGTGTTTACAGGTTATGAGTGGTGATGCTGTTACACTGTGTTTTGGGAAAATGTGACGTTACTTTGATGGTTGATTTTATGGTGTTTTTATGGCACCTCTGGAACCTGTTGACCTGTGTCTGACCTCCATCTGACCACAGTCAATGTGTATTGCTAATGTTTGTTTCTTTGAGAATGCTGTGGAAGATTCAGCTGAAACGGACAAGTGACATGAGTAAAACAAATAAGAGATTACGGTATTTATGGAATAGTTTATTATGGGCTCTTTGCTGGCCACTTTGAGCCCATAATAATAATATGTGAGTGGAGTGACTTTGCTTAAGAGAAGTCACCGATTACATTAATGTTAACTGAGCACATGGGATGATCCATGTTTGAGGCGAATTATGGTAATAATAGTGATTTAATGATTTGAGAAAACCTGCACATGACACTTGTCTTGCCCGTGCTGAATGCTTATTACTCTTTTGATATAATTTTTATACGTGTGAAGTTTGATTTTATTTCCAGATTTTGAGTATGCAGGCTCCTGGTGGAGCCAGTTTTTAAGACAGGGATCCAGGTTTGGTGAGTTGACGCATGAGAGTGTCCATGCGTCAAGAGGTGGGGTCCAGAATTAACATTAAACAATGTTTACTATTATTGTTGCAGTGATTTGTGTGATTAGCCGTTTATTTACAAGTATTAAACCTATGCAAGTGGTGCATCCATGTTCAGATGAGGCTTTGATGGCCTATAAGTGAAGTTCACTGAACTAAAGAATGTGGTTTGATGATTGTTGACATGCTCTCCAAATAGAAGTTTTTCTGAAATACAGGTGCAGCAGTGAGAAGCAAGAAACATTCCAGGCATAGCCCAGGCAGTGGTTGAGGTCAAAGGTCAAGCTGGTTGGGGCCCATCATGAGATCAGACCTTGGAGCCACTGCAAAGAGGTCGAGGTCCCAGGAAACCCCAGCACCCCCAAGACAGCACAATAGAGAAATCTCACACTTGGTTGTTTCAGTGGTGAGGGGGGAGTGCTGATTGAGCCCCCGTAGGGTAAGCTCGCACTTCAACCTCCAGCCTCTGATCAACTCTAAGGCAACCAAGTGCGAGGCGTGACGGCTGAATCAGCTGAACCAGGAGGAAGGCGGAGAAGCTGAGTGTTTTGAGACAGGTCCAGCAGGCCCAAAATCAGGACTATGCGTGACGAAAAGGAGTGCCTGAGAGGATCGTCCACAAGATGGGAGCTGAGGCCAGGAGAGAGGCTTCAGGAGGATCAGAGATCATCTTCAGCACAGCAGACATGACACAGAGAGCTGTGCTACTGAGCTTCCAGGAGATTTTAAATAAAATGAAAGATTCAATATTGACGCTGAGGAAGACAGCTAAGGTGTACGACGTGCTCTGCCTTAAACCTTCAGCAGCGTTGGAACATGAAAACTCGAGGGATGAGGAGCGTGCCAAGCTCCATCGACAGCGCAGAAGGAGGTCGAGGATGACATCATGATTCTGTGAAAGCACAGGAACCAGAAGCTATGGTGGTGATGACAGCAGTTTCCTATGAACATCACCTAATGCGGTGCCACTATACTGTACATACGATGACACCCTGAAGGCTGCTGGGATCATAACAGCAGTAAGACAACTGAACCCTGCACCGTTTTCACAGAGGTGTTTCTCTGCAGAGCGTGGACAATGAAGGAGTCATAAATATCCCCCTCACAGGATGAAGGCCTGAAGTGAGGTAATGGGAGGCCATAAAACTAGAGTGCTGAGAGGTCTGCAGCTCTGGAAATAGCTGAGACCCATGTTGACAAACAACAAAACCAACTGGTATGTTTGAATGTTTATTCTACATACATTTGGACTCTGGTCCTATGGACAATGATGGAAACATCTGGAAGAGACATTCATGACGCCCTGCAGAGCTCAAACCACCCTGCAGAGAGACATGTGATTTGCACACCCGCAGGAAGCATCACCAAGCTGAGATGTTTTTGAAAATGTTACTTTCTTATTTTCACTATTAAATTAACAATTTCTTTGTTTGCTCGTAAGATGCAGTTTGCCATGAGATGAGATCAATGAGGACTGGGATAACTGCTAATACATTTGTTAAACTGTGTATTTTTTCAGTAATTTAGGGTGATTTGACATATGCTGAATATAACAATGTTTGCATTGAAACTGTCAGACATGAGGTATTCATAACTGGGAACTTTTCAAGCATAAAGGTCAAAAAGGGGGGAAATGTTAGATTTGTATTGTTGATTGTCATTTATGCTTAGAAATATTTACTCATATATGCTTAGAAGTGTATATAATCATTGGTGGATTGAAAGGATGTTTCATCCTAAAGTAACAGCTCTGTGTAGCATGAAGGGGGAGTGCGTTCACTCCCTCTACAGAGTGTTCCGGCATAGATTACACACACACACAGTATTCTTTGTTCACATGTATACCTATGTAAGATGTCATATGTTAATGACCCTATGCATATTCATGTAACCACAATAAAAGGAGTGCTATGGGGAGCCTGGCTGAGAGTCTGATGGAGGCTAGGTGGTGGGACGACACTTGGCTCCAGCCAGATTTCCCTCATGCATGAGTAAACCAGCCTGCTTGTGTCTTGCTTTGCAGTGTAATTATATTGTCTTCAACGTTCCAGCGGATAGGTACAAGCTACAAACCTATCAATTACTAGTAGCACTACGAACCCAGGCCCAGTCTCATTGTACTACATACTCTAGCTTTACCATAGCTACGTGGGACCTGGGTTACATTTACAATCAAATATTTATGGGGGACCATCCAGACTGTCTTCCACTTGATATCTGTTTGCACTATAATATAATATAATACATCATGTTGCTATTTAATGTTTTTTGTTCGTGTTGCAGCTGCTCTGTGAGCCAAGCTTTCGTTGTCTAAATTCAATGGCAATATATCTCTGCACCACACGATAGCGATAGACACAGTCTGTGCTCTGCTTCCGCCACCAGTCATCTTTAAATCTTTTTTTATTCAATGAAACCTTTATTTAACTGTCTATCTCGCAGCATTACTTAAAAAAATCATATTTAAATACAAAAATTAAATACATGAACGACAGTAGTAGAAAATTGATAAAATAACAGCAAATAAATATATTTACAAATGATAGCAACATCAATGGAATAAAACCATGAACACCAGCAGCAGGAGAAAGAGGCCTGTATCTACATTATTACTCTGGCAGCTCAGTCTCCATACAGACAGGACACGTTGCAGCGTAATTGCAGACAGGTGCGTGGGCCTGAGCTCCGCCCCGGCAGAATGACGAGTGGAAGAAAGCAGCAACACAATAAACATATGTAGCCTTGCGGAGCCGGCCGGGCAGACACCGAGACCGTGACGGAGTGCAAAGATTTTATATGTGACAACACACAAAAAAACACAACAAAAATCAGAATGTGTTTGTGATTTGGATTTTTATTTAAAGGTGGAAGCTTTTTTCTTTTCTTTTTTTGCCAGATTAGACATTGTGATTCATTTCATTGAAGTATACTTTAGTTTTTTTGTTTTACTTTGATGCTATAATAGATGTGCATCAATTTGCATCATGGCAAAACAACAGTCTCCTCAAGCTGCTTTATACTGTAAGGTGAAAACACTACAGTAAAAGCCAGAAAACCCCAACAATCCAATGATCCCCTTTTGAGCAAGCACTGGGCGACAGTGGAGAGGAAAAACTCCCTTTAGGAAGAAACCTCCGGCAGAACCAGGCTCAAGAAGGGACGGCCATCTGCTGCGACCGGTTGGGGGTGGCTGGGCAATCTCAGTCCACGAGGGCCGGGGACACCGGCCCTCGTGGACTGAGAATGCCCAGCCATGATATAGGGAGACAAGATGAAGTATACTTCTAATGGCCTATTTTAGCAGTTAATTTTTAACAATCAACTGGTGGTAATCCATCATCAGAATTGAGGAAAGGTGGTGTTGATGGAGACTCTACAGGAGGATTCACTGGGGAAGCCATACCTGCACTTCTGCCAGGGTGTCTTGGACGTACCTGAATAAATGTAGTTTTCCCTGGAAGTGGACGAGGATTAATCTGAGACGGAGTCTCCTCATAACATCTCCCCATCATGCTTCTATGGTCCAACGATGCCAGAGAGATTGGCCGCACAATTTCTCCTGGAGAGATTGGCCGCACAATTTCTCCTGGAGAGATTGGCCGCACAATTTCTCCTGGAGAGATTGGCCGCACAATTTCTCCTGGAGAGATTGGCCGCACAATTTCTCCTGGAGAGATTGGCCGCACAATTTCTCCTGGAGAGATTGGCCGGCCAGAACACAAAGGACAGGCAGCATAATCTTTTTGTCTTTGTTGGCCTTTTCGTGGAGGCATGTTGGAGCCCGTGCACAGTGACTCTGAAAAGGCTTAGAAATATTTCCAAATGGATCTCTGGTCGAACGTTTGAAGGCTGTGAACAAACTGATAAATTGCTGCTTCTGACCCCTATTTATAGACTTCAGATCAAAGGCAACATAGTCCTTGTGACATCATCACTCCGTAAGCCAATCAGATTGTCACATGACATTTTAGAATGGGGATGTTTTGTTTTAAATTGTTTTCAAATTTAACTTTAGTGTTTCTTAGTTTAAGACCAGTTGGGCCAACACCCCCCTCCCCCCCGCCCCATTTAGTTGATTCACATATTTATTGCCACAAACATGTGTCAATAATAAATTTTATGATAAATGTTTTTTCATTATCCTACTTTTATAAAAGTAAACATTATTTAAAGCAGCGGTCCCCAACCTTTTTTGCGCCACGGACCGGTTTATACCCGACAATATTTTCACGGACCGGCCTTTAAGGTGTCGCGGATACATACAACAAAATAAAACCAGTACCGGTACCAAAAAACAGATTTATTCATAACACACGTGAAAAGACCAGGAAAACCGAGTTAACGATAAAAACGATAACAAAATAACGCTGAAAACCGATGTGGAGCAGGGAAATTTTACTGCTATTGTTAAATAATTATCATCATTACCATTGCATTAATAATATAATCTTCGGTGGTAAAATTCGGTGGTCTGAGGTGGTCTGACGGGCAGACATGAATTCCAGTAGTCGAAGTGAGTGGGCATAAGCCGGCTTATCCAAAGGTAAGGCACTACCTGTTGAATTATTTCCAAAGTGTGCCAAATTGGACATGATAACATTTAAGTCTACTCACTGAAATTACTGGTGGATGTCTGTTTTGATTTTGATGAAAAATCTCATGCGTAGAAGCAGTAGAGTCTGCTAAGAAGAAAGAAATGAAAGCAGTTAGAGTCTGCTAGGAAAAGTTTAAATACTGGGTTAAAGTCCCGGTTGGTCATTAGGTCAGACCTTTGTTGGTCATTTTGTGGGTTAGAGTCCCCATTGTCCATCAGGGTAGATCTGCCTCAGTTACACTGCAATCTTACCAAGTATATTTGTCTTATTTCAAGTCAAAATATCTAATCACACTTAAAATAAGCCATAATCAGCTAAAGAGTAACGTTTCAGTGAGATATAGGAACTTGTTTTTAGACAGTGCATCTTGGATATCTTGTTAAGTGAAAAACTCTTGAAAACATATTGTTTTGAGTCATATCTCACACGAAACAAGCTTTTTTGGCATTTCATAAACGTTTTAAGCTGCTGTGTTATTTGTAAAAGATTTATCATCTTGTTTCAAGAAATAGACCTAACTTGAATCAGGACATCAAATCTACTTTATTGAGAACTGCAGGTTAATATCATGCCCAACATTACATTATTATGAGTCTTAGTATCTTAAGCACAGTGTATTTATCAGTCAAACCATATCAATGTGACATTGAAAAAGAGGCAAAACACTGAAATTGTTTCCCTCTCAGTTGTGTTGCACTGAACAGATTGCGCCAAAAGTAAAATAAAAAGTAAATAGAACAATTTTTTTGCCAGTCTTTAAAAACCTTATTTCAGCCCACATATTCACAAAAGACTCAAGAATAATGTTTGATGATGTCAGTTAGATCATACTTCACTGGAATGTACTTGCTGTTATTAAAGTTTACATAGTGGTACGCTGTATAATCAACAAGATTTCCAGCATCCACAAAAATATTTGCCTGAGCTAGACAGGGAACTTCTACCTCATAAGCTAAATATTGATCATTCCACCCAACTGTAGAGAGAGGCTGGCATTCAAAACAATACACAGATGCATTTACAATATAGATGTTTTTAACAAGTGCAAACTCTGGAGCATCATTTATGACATCAGAAATAACCAAAGATTTTTCACATGAATGTATATTTCCATGTAGCATAATCCACTGTACAGAAACTACATGTTCAACTTGCTCAATGAAGTCTTTAATCTTGCCTTCTACATAATGAACATTTTTCACCTCTTTGGCTGGAACCATGTCGACTTCACTTGAAAAAATGGGATGTTTCTCATGCACGTTCTGACTACATTCATAAAGTTGGTTGTGCTTCACAAGAGATTTACAAATATTCTTAAAACTACTTTTCAGAGCCCACTGCTTGAAGAAACAATGTTTTGACTCAAAACGCATACACATATGCCTCACTGTAGGACCAAGAGCCTTAATCTGAGAAGGAAGATGCAGTAAATAATGCTGTTTAGGTATAATATTTTCATCTGGAAACAGTTGTTTGAAATGTTTTAAATGCTGCTCTATTAAAAGCTTCAATCTGGAGAGAGTTGAGACAGCAATAATAGGTGAAAACAGAATTTTTATGATCTCTAACATGTTACGTAGCATTTGTGTGTAATGATTTTCTCCAATTTTGTCCATAAGAAATGGAAGGATCTTCAACAAAACCAGCATCTGCCCAGCTGACTGTTTCAATTTATTGTCATTTGATGAAAGCGTACTGACAGATATGGGGCAAGGCTTATCCCTCACATCAACAGGAGAATAAGGGAAACACAAAATTGCACTATTGAATGAATCTTAGTTCATTTGCCCTGAAAGCACAAGATTCTTTAAAACACATTTGATTTCATATGGGGCAACGCCTTCAAGGATAACATGCATGATGTCTTGCGGGGTTTGATTGATTATATCAACGTGAGGAGAGTCTGTTAACTTGCTTCTCCTGTTTATACCATACGTTATTTTTAGTTTGTCTTTCAGAAAGTCCGTACTTGCCTTCTCAATGTCATTACATTGCCTGTTATGACTGGCCATGGTCCTTTTAACAAAAAAATCTTCATTAAATTTTTCCTGCATGTCTTCAAAGTGGCATTCGCAGTGCCTGCATTTACTGTAGGCAAAACCCACTCCTTCCTTAAATCCAGCCACTTCATGCTGAGCTAGAGTGTCTCCACACACAGATATGAGTGCCCCATGAATTGTCCTCTCACCCCTTGCAGTGACAACTTGGACACCATCACACAGCTCAATTAAGTCACGGTTAATCCTCTCAAATATCTCATCTATACCACAACGGGAAAGATCTTTTGATTTTACCATGGCAAGCAGACGAATAGCAGGAAGTCTTGATCTGTACTTAGGGCTGATGTTACCTAAGGTGTAATAAATCAATAACAGCTTGTTCTTGTTTGCCCTAGATCCAAGAGGATTGCATAGTTCAATTTCATCTGTATATAAAATCAACTGTAATGCTGTAGGGACTTTAATAAACAGTGGGTGCCACTTAAAAATGTCTCCATCAATGAAATCATGAAGAAAGCCATCCTTGCATGGCTTTGGCCTCTCATCAATCATTGCAAGCATTCTTGGATGTGATAGCAGCTGCTCCAAACTTTTCAACAACGGTATGTAATGAAAACAATGGTCTTTAATGGCAAGAACCCTGGAGTCTCCACGCTTCGAATAACAGACTGTTTGTTTTGTGACAATAATCTCTGGTTCAACTGGTTTTAACAGTTCTTTGATAGTCTTTTCCTGCAAATGTGTGGAAGCAATTTGAGTGAAAGGGTCAACAAACTGGTCAAATACCCCCACTGCATCACTCTTTAGTTGATCCAGGTCCCCAGAATGTCTCTCAATCATGTCACTCATTTGTTGTTTTAAGTGCTCCAATAATACGGCCTGATATTGCTGGATTCCACTCACGAAGTGGTTAACAGCTCTCTGTGGAAGAGGAAAAAACAAAGGAAAATCCTTAATTACAAAATTCATATGAGAACACAGTCAACATGCAAACTCACAGACACAATTTTTGAAAAAGGAAACCTTCAGTTACATAAAGTTAGTGCGATGCAATGAGCAAAATAAGTTACCCCCACCACCCAATTTTTTTTGTAAAGAATAATATTGCCTTATGCAACGTTAAAACCTTGTATTCACTTAATTATAATGCATTTTGAGGAATCGGATCATAGGTGGAAATGCAAATTGAAAATTTGTGTTGTGTGTATTATGTTGTCTCTATTCTTAGCTCATGCTAAGGAAATATAGTGATAGGCAGATTTTGGATGCAACATACATGTCTATTTCCATATATAATGGGGGAGTGAGATCTGAGTGGTCACCCATGAAGTACATGGAGACACATTCGAATGTCAGGTGTTTCACTCACATACCTAAAGCTGTCCATTTATGACATCTTGAATGATCTATTCAAGATGCCAGGTCTGAACAGTGCCCAAGTTATAGCTTGAGCACTGTTCAGCATAAGTTAAGCATATTGCTTTTAGGTTCTCTAACAATGAAATACAATTCAATGGAAAATTAATGGCATAAATTACCTGTGTCAGTCGATGGGTTTCCTTGGCTTGAAGAAGAAATGCAGTTGCATGTTTATAAATGTCAAGATTCAGGTGACCCTCTCCATCTTCTTGAAATCCACTCTGAAACAGAATAACAAAAACATATCTATTAAAACAGAAATAAATAATTGCATTGATAGGTAGCAATCACCAAACAATATTGCATTCATTAGTTAGCTAGATTCATGCCCATAAGGTACAAGGTAGATGTATTTTTACTGACTGATGTCTTTAATTTGAGCTTTTAAAATGACAACTAAAATGACAAACAAAGCAGTACTTGATAATAGATTAATAAGACTAGCAAAGCACATGGAGAGTTCAGTACAGTATAGTTTAAATTCCTTGATCATGCCTGATCACCCCCAAAATTGAATTACTTGTTTATTGGCCCATTTGTGACATTTCCTGAAAATTTAAAATCTGTCCATAACTTTGAGTTATTTTGCTAACAGTCAGACAAATGCCACCAAAAACACAACCTCCTGAGTTACTAAGAAAAAAAGGTAAAGAAAAGAAAAACAAAAGATAGTTTTAGAAAAGAAAAGTAACAGTTAATGTTGTCAGTAGTCTTACTGTTACTTCAGAAATGCAAATAGTTATTTATAACTGATTACTCATTTAAAAAAATATACAAAATAACTTACTGATTGGTTTGTATGAAAGTAATTAGTTATGTCAGTTATTTACTGTCGGACAAGTTACTGACAATTTGAAATATGTTATATTTAGTAGTTTCACCTTTAAAAAAAAAAAGACCAATACTGACAATAAAAGTAATATTGACTATAATGCTCCTATTAATGTGAAGATGAGTATTTTTTTTGTGTGTTTAAATTTTTTTTGACAGTAACTCTGAACAAATCATGTAATTTTGGTTTGCTTTGCCTAATAGTCATTCTCTTAGGCTACATCCACACGTACCCGGGTATTTTTGAAAACGCAGATTTCTCTATGCGTTTGCACCTTTCGTCCACACGTAAACGGCGTTTTTGGTCACTGAAAACGGAGATTTTTAAAAACTCCGGCCAGGGTGGATATTTTCTAAAACTCCGTTTTTGCATTTATGTGTGGACAGAAAAATGGAGAAAACGCAGTGTCAAAGGTGTGCTCATTTTTTGACGTCACACTGTGCGCCACGTTATTGTTTCGGTGAAATGAATTTCTACAATACTGTTACTGTTAATTCTACTCTCTGCACTGCCTCCACACATACCACTTGCTTCTGCTTCTATGCCCCAGCTTTGTTTACTTTTTCCCACCGAGGCTTCTAGACTTCTGATTGGCCAACATTTCTGCACGGTTAGGAATATATCGCCACCTGTTGCTTTGGCATGTTCCTAGCAGCGTTTTCCTTCATTTCTGCCTTTACGTGTGGACGGGATTATTTTTTAAAACGAAAACGGAAAATCTCTGTTTTCAAAAATACCCGTGTACGTGTGGACATGGCTTAAGTTGACCTTGAACACATATGTAAACATGATAGTGACCTATTCAGTTAGCTGACTGGCTTTTACCAGCTGATTTCAACATGTATTTCAACAATATATCAACTTTTTTTAAACTAATAGGACTTTCTGCAAAGTTTGGATGCATTCACCGGAGCGAACGAACGGATGACTGAAAAAAAAAACAGTCTGACAAGACTGCAGCTTTGCGTTTCTGCCACAGCTCTCATTTACGTTTCAGGTGAGTTACTTAAACACATCAGAGCTGCTTTTCCACCATCCCTGGACTCGTACCAGTTTGCATACAGGGAGAACCGGTCAACCGAGGATGCGATCGCCACAGTGCTGCACACATTACTGAAGCACTTGGAACACAGGAACACCTATGCACGGCTCCTCTTTGTAGACTACAGCTCGGCTTTTAATACCATCCGGCCATACAAACTCCGTCCCAAACTCCACCAACTGGGACTTAACTCCTCTCTGTGCAACTGGATTGTGGACTTCCTCACTAACCGTAGACAGAGTGTCAGAGTGGGTAAGAACACCTCTTCCACCCTTGTGGTCAACACCGGTGCCCCTCAGGGGTGTGTTCTGAGCCCTCTGCTATACACTCTCTTCACCCATGACTGTATTTCCTCCTGCGCGTCCAATCTCATTGTTAAGTTTGCAGATGACACTACAGTGCTCGGACTTATATCCAACAATGATGAGACAAACTATAGGACAGAGGTGCAACAACTAGAGTCATGGTGCCACGACAATAACTTGGTCTTAAACACCAAAAAGACCAAGGAGATCATTGTAGATTTCCGGAAGAGGGGTCATAACAACCATCTGCCTCTCTTCATTGGCAGTGAGGCGGTGGAGAGGGTGAGCAGTTTTAAATTCTTGGGGGTAACTGTGACCGAGGACCTGTCCTGGGGCAACCATATCACCTCAGTTGCACGGAAGGCCCAACAGCGCCTCTACTACCTGAGGAGACTGCGGAGCGCACACATTCCCAGATCTCTGATGTTGAACTTCTACAACTGTGCCATCAGCAGCGTTCTGACGTATGGATTTCTAGTGTGGTTCCCCAGCTGCACCAAGGCCGATCAGCAAGCACTCCAGCGGGTGGTGAAAGAAGCTGGCAGAATTATTGGAACAAGTCTGCCAGAGATCAGTAATATCTTCCCCACTCGCTGTCTGAGGAGGGTGCACAGTATCCTGCGGGACCAACATCACCCTGCGCGCCACCTTTTCCATCTGCTGCCCTCAGGGAGAAGGTACAGGTCTATACAGGCCAGAACATCCAGACTGGCCAACAGCCTGTATCCACAGGCTGTGAGGCTCCTGAACTCTCTGCCCCCCTCTCACGGACAATAACCATATCCAACTTCTTAATAGCAATGAACTGGTCTGCATTGGTGCATCATATCTTTATTCTCTTTCCCCCTCCTGCCCCCCCCCCTCTTTCTTAAATAGATAACTATCATATCTGATATCATATCTCACAGTACAATAATATTGAATGGGTTGCATTGTTGTATTTTGTCATGTTTCTCAGGTCTTTGTCTGAATTTCTACGAACATTATTGCTAAGGATTGTCTTATTGCATTGGAGTCACACTGGGTTAAATATGTACACTTGGGTTTTAAGGGGTATTTATTATTTTCTTCTTTTTTTGGGTTGTATGGAAGCCCCAAACGCAATTTCATTGTTCTTGACAATGACAATAAATAAATAAATACTAAATACTAAGGGGCGTCATTAATTCAAACCCTGATGCTATAAAAATCTGTGTATGCTTTGAGTAAGTCGAAGATCAATTGCTGTCTGCGTACAGAGTGTTCTTCCCACACGTGTGTATTCATTAAAATCATTGTTTGACCAAGATCATCTGGACCATGGTGGTTTGTACTCTCCTTCCTCAATATCTGAACCCTAACACCGATAAAAACCCTGAAAACTATACATTTCACACCTGAGCCTCAACTCTCGCGGCCCGGTACCAAACGACTCACGGACCGGTCCGAGGCCCGGGGGTTGGGGACCGCTGCTCTAGGTTATCCTCTGACAAAACTATTCACAGCTTAAAGGCTTCTAATTTTGGTAAAAAGAAAAACATCCCTCAGGATAAATAAAATTCATCTTATCTTTAAACAATTTTATGTAGGTTGTCCTAATAATTTGGCTGCTGTAACAGTGCTCTCCAAACATTTGCATCGATAAGGTTTATCTTGTTAAAAGGAAGCTGCTAATATGATCACAAATGTGCTTTCTTTTAATGGGAGATTTGAACTTGAAATGGGAATGAAAATGTGCTACACAAATATCCTTTGGCACCCAGAAAAGCTTGGACTGTCCCTGTACAGAGGTAAGAGAAACAGTTACAAATATATGGTTTATTTATGAAAGGATGGACTTCTGAGCCCTCTCTTGAGTGAAATCAGACAATTTGCTCCACTAGCATGGGGACAGCTTCAGCTTAGTAAACCAGGGCCCTATTTCAGGAAGCCGGTTTAGTGCAAACTCTGAGTAAGTATACCCTGAGTTAACGAAAACTCTGGGTTTTCAGTTTCACAAAGCGAGTTCAGATGAAGCCTGAGTGAGTTACTATGACGACACTCTCCGTGAAGCTAACCTGCCCCCTAGCAGGTTTACTTCAACTAACCCTGACCTTCTCCGCCTCTGTGTCGGAAACCTGACTGTAGGAAGTGTCAGACATGGCGTGCCCCTTCCTTGAAGAGCCAGTAGATGTTGAAGCCCAAATTCTCTGCAGAGCTCTCCGCCGGGAGAGAATGATTAGAGCGCGCTTAATTCATGATGTGGTGATATTTGAACTACTACTTAAATTTTACATTTATTCTCACGGTTCCCAGGCGTGATTGGCTGTATAGATGGCACTCACATTCCAATCATTGCTCCTTCAGTAAATGAAGGAGAGTATGTGAACAGGAAGTCTTTCCACAGCATTAATGTACAGGTACATAGTTCCCTGTAGCATTTCAAACTAACAGATTATTTCATTATAGTAATGGATGCTAATTTGTGTTCTCTGCACTGTGAAGATCATATGTGATGCTGCCAACATTATCACAAATGTGGAAGCCAACTGCTCAGCCTCTGTGAGTGGTGGTGGTGGAGGACCCCCACCTGTTTTTCGGGCATCCGCTTTTTTTCTGTTGGCTATAACGGGTCACATTTGAGCATACAGAGTAAGCAAATATTTACTTGTAATGTGCTCAGATAATTTCAATAAGTGCTTACAGAAAGAAAAGTAATGTAGCCTCTAACTGCAATTGATTTACATCGGACAAACAGACCAAGCACTATGGCTCATAATACAATTACACCTTACCTGTTTGGACTATATTTTTATATTTCATTTTTACTTGCTGCCAGGAACGTTTGGGGCCTGTTGGGTTGCACCTGCGCTCACATCACATCATGAAAAAAAATGTATAAAATACAAAATAAAATATAATAAAATAACGTGTTAAATGGGTGGAAATCCCTAGATCAATGTTTAAATTAACACTCACGCATTGACTCTGTTGGCTATGTTTTGCCATGCATGCTCCCTTTGTTTTGCAGCTGTGGCTGTGTTACTTTTTTTCTGCAA
Organism: Rhamphochromis sp. 'chilingali'; assembly: GCF_963969265.1. NCBI lineage: Eukaryota > Metazoa > Chordata > Actinopteri > Cichliformes > Cichlidae > Rhamphochromis > Rhamphochromis sp. 'chilingali'. The sequence goes on along the minus strand of NC_137933.1, from coordinate 315,795 downwards.
AATTTGCATGTTATCGGCATATGCTGCCATCAGAATTTCGGCCTCAAGCGCTGTAAAATACATTGACCGCGCCTTCTTTCCCTCCGTCTCCATGGTGACTCGCTTAATCTGTGCTCCACTAATCAGGGCTTTATGTATCCTCGTGCGCGCGCTTAACTCATTCACTGCCATTGACGTCTATAGACGTCAATTGAAAACATACGTTGACTCATGGCTGGCAGTGAATGAGTTAACTTGGGGTTAAAGCAACTCCGCGTTGATTGAACTAAGTGTTATCAGCCTTTCTGAAACTGAATATTCCGAGTTGGACAGTTCGGGGTTACTCAACCCTGAGTATCGTTTTTCACTCTGAGTTTTCTAAACCGGCTTCCTGAAATAGGGCCCTGGTGGTGCTTCCATCCAGTTCAGTTTAGCTTTTTCAGGCTCCGTTTGAAATCTTTTTCCTAAAATGGAGAGGTCAGTGCATCATTTGCACACGACACCGTTTCTGCTTTCCCCGGAGCAGTAGAGGCACACTGTGATCACAGCACACATCTGGATCTTATAGTCTTTTTATTTTCAGTATTTTCATCTGAGAGAAGAGAAAACAAGCATATTTCTCAGATTCAGCATGTTTGGATGTCTATTTTCTCCCTGTTAGCATCATTTGAAAGCAGGGGCATCTGTCAGGAATAAGTCTGTGTAACGGTCTCTCTGAAGATATTCCTGTCGATGATGTTTGGGAAGGTGAAGACGTGTAATCCTGCTGAATGTAACCTGGTGATTCTTGGTGTGATGGGCTGCGGGAAGTCAGGTCTTTTAATCTTTCACTTCAACAGATGTTTAATCTTCCTTTTTAAACTGAGGGCTGACTGATTTGCTAGATTGTTTTTACTTGTAACCAAATAACTGTTTTAGCAATTCATGTTTAAGAATCACAAAGTTACAACTTCAGTGAGCCTGCATGAACACCAGATCCACCAGGAAATAAAGTAAAAGATTTTCAGTAGTAAGTAGAAACAAAACATTTCAACTTTCCAGAGGAAGTTGTTTCATGAGATGGACAGTTCCATAATTCCCTGGGTGGGTTTTATTTAGCATTTTCCCTCAAACGTTCAATGTGTTTTTGTAGCAGTGGTTTTCTCATGCCCCTCACTAACCCTGGTCTCTTGAGGCTCCGTAAATTCTCTTCTGTCTTTGTTCTTGTTTTACAGCACTGACAGTAAAATTTCTCACAAAGCGCTTCATCACTGAATATGACCCCAACCTAGGTAAGAAAACAGACAGCATTGCTGGTCGATGGTGATGAAAGTGCTGTATTTAAAGTGAAATTTCCACCCAGTATATTTCCCCTTCATGCTCAAGTATTTGTATTGTGTCTTGGAAGCCAGTTTCACCATATTGTTGTTTGTGTTTTACAGTTGTAATTGTCTTCAGCCTGTTGTGTTTCCTTTTAATGTGACTTTTGTTATGTTTCTGTGGGACACATTTTCACTCTTGAGTGCATCACCCCACCCCCATGCTGTTCTGGAGCCGATTACGTTCAGAGTTTCAAATGAAAATGGACTGAATACGTTTCATTTTCATTGATTCTTTTACTCGCAGTATGCTGTAAGTGATATTTAGCATCTCTGCTGAAGAGTCATATGTACAACCTGTGGAGCCTTAACGTTCTCACTGGGATTTGTGTGCGCAGATCTAACATTATGAATGAGAAATGACTTCGATTTGTAGATTTGTTTAAAAACAAACTTTCACATTTTAGACATTTGTACACAGTCCCAATTTTCAGAGGCTCAGAAGTAGCTGCAGAGCCAATGGTTTTGTTGTCAGGAGAGTGGCCTGGCTCCAGTCAATGAATCAGAGAGCAGCCTGGGGTTCAGTATCTTGCCCAGCGGTACATTGGCATGCAGACTGGAGCAGCCATGTATCGATCCCTAGTGGATTACCTGCTCTACCTTTTGATCTACAGCTGCCCCTAGAGAGGCGTGTTCCTCTGTCTTTCTGTGACAAACTGAGTAAATAAATGATCTAGAGTTTATAAAATATGTTGTGTTGAGCTTCTATTTGGTGGCTATTCACCGAAAGTCTTAGTAGGAGTTCCAAAGAGATGCTGGTGAGTAAAGGCGACTGCACTTTAATCACATATTGATGAATTGAGTTAAAATCCTCTGTGATGGTGTACAGAGGCAGAATTACAAACTGTATCATGGTCTAGAAGCACTTATTATTCTCTTTGACCTGGTGACAAACAAAAGCGATTTCTATATCTCCTCTTTTCTCGTGTAAGGGACAAAGTCAGACCTGAAAACAGTGACTGACATGTAATGTTTAAGCGTATGCACTTTAACGTTTTAGACTTTTAACCCTCAGCTGTGATGGAACAGACTCATTTATTTCAATGAACATAATTATTTTTCTATTCTTTGTCATGAATTCATGAATTTCTGCACTTTGTTTTATCTGCAGTAGCATTGTTGCCTTTGACAACATTTTAAGGTTCTTTATAGCTCTCTAGCATTCATTCCTCTGATGATGCCAATGGCTGCACTCAGTCGGTCCCTTTTAAAGTAAAATGATGCATCAAATGCCCCTTAATATGAGTGCACTTAGAGACTGAAACAGAATGCCCGAATTAACAAAGAAGCTTGATAACCTTTATCTGGAGATACCTGTTTATCTGGAGTTTTGTCAGATTAGATAAAGCAAAGAAAGCCTGGCTATGTTGAATTTCCTTCTTTGTATAGCCCTAAGGTGCATCTGAATATGCAGATAATCCTAGAACCTTCATGCAGTGGGCTTCTTTCTTTCTTAACCTTCATTCAGACTGAAAACAACCACTGAACATGATCAAGGTTTTTTCAAAAAGCTGCAAGAAGCCTTTTCACCCCCTGTACTGTGCAAGCTGCATTTCCCACAAGCTACACAAGATTATAAAAGTTTAAAAAAAAAATTTTTTCTCTGGTCCCCTCCCCAATCAGACCAGGAGTGACATGTTTAGCCGCATGTTCTCCTTAAATTGCTGGTTGTCTGAGTGGTGTCCCAGAAACGATGTGGGCTTCATAGATAATTGGCAAACCTTCTGGAGGAAACCTGGTCTTGTTAGGAGAGACGGCATCCATCCCACTTTGGATGGAGCAGCTCTCATTTCTAGAAATATGGACAAATTTATTAAACCCCCCAAAATATGACTATCCAGAGTTGGGACCAGGAAGCAGAGTTGCAGTCTTACACGCCTCTCTGCAGCTTCTCTCCTCCTGCTACCCCCCCAAAAACCCATCTCCATAGAGACTGTGTCAGCTCCCAAACAGACAAATAACAAACTAAAAACCATCAACAAACGACTTAAACATAAACAATTACAAAGAAAGAACAATACAGTATCCACATCTGAACCAAAGAGTAAAACAGTGAAATGTGGATTATTAAATATTAGGTCTCTCTCCTCCAAGTCTCTGTTAGTACATGACTTAATAATTGATCAACAAATCGATTTACTCTGCCTTACAGAAACCTGGTTGCAGCAGGATGATTATGTTAGTTTAAATGAATCAACACCCCCGAGTCATTCTAACTACCAGAAATCTCGAAGCACAGGCCGAGGGGGAGGTGTGGCAGCAATTTTTCACACCAGCCTATTAATTAATGAAAGACCAAGACAGACTTTTAATTCATTTGAAAGCCTGATGCTTAACCTTGTCCACCCCAGCTGTGAAACTCAGAAACCAGTCTTACTTGTTATCATCTATCGTCCACCTGGGCCTTACACAGAGTTTCTGTCTGATTTCTCAGACTTTATATCTAATTTAGTTCTCAGCTCAGATAAAATAATTATTGTGGGTGATTTTAACATCCATGTAGATGCTAAAAATGACAGCCTCAACATGGCATTTAATCTGTTATTAGACTCAATTGGCTTCACTCAAAATGTAAAAGAACCCACCCACCACTTTAATCACACTCTAGATCTTGTTTTAACATATGGCATAGAAACTGAACATTTAACAGTGTTTCCTGAAAACCCTCTCCTGTCTGATCATTTCCTGATAACATTTACATTTGCAATAATTGATTACACAGCAGTGGGGAGTAGACTTTATCAAAGTAGATGTCTTTCTGAAAGTGCTGTAACTACACTGTTAAAAAAAACCATCCTAAAACAACGGTAATATTCCGGCAGCTGGGGGGCCAAAATACGACTGTGAAATAACAGAAAATAACTCCCCATAAAAATACGGTTATTTCCAGTAATGAAAATACAATTAGTTGCGCTAATTTGACATGGGATCTCGCCTTTTTCAAGTGCTGCTAAACATTAAATCAGGAACATGTTAATGTGATTAAACAATGAAATCATCTATAAATTGGAAAAAAAAAAAACATCTTAAAAAAACGGTAATATTCCGGCAGCTGGGGCGCCAAAATACGACCGTAAAATAACAGAAAATAACTGTCCCATAAAAATACGGTTATTTTCAGTAATTAAAATAGAGTTTGTTGCGCTAATTTGACATGGGATTCTGCTTTTTCCAAGTGCTTTTAGGAACATTTTTACGTGATCAAACAATGAAATTACCTATAAACAAGGTCACTGAATGTGGAAATATGAAACATAATGCGTAAATGTACAGAAATATACAGTTAACAGTTGGTTTAAATAATAATTGATTGCATGCCCTGGGACAGACTGACAGAGGCGAGGCTGCCATATCGCACCATCGGCCCCTTTGGCCATCACTAGTAGGCGGAGAGTCTTGACCACGGACACAACGACGGAGAGTGTCCGAGCCGGGGCGCGAACCGGCAGTCTTCTGATCACAAGGCGAACTGCCAACTCTTGAGCCACGATCGCCCTAACTAGCAACGATAATAATACTTATGTGATGTAACACAAGCTTATAGGGATCATGTTATATACTTTTCCATAGCATTAGGGGCGATCGTGGCTCAAGAGTTGGGAGTTCGCCTTGTAATCGGAAGGTTGCCGGTTCGAGCCCCGGCTTGGACAGTCTCGGCCGTTGTGTCCTTGGGCGAGACACTTCACCCGTTGCCTACTGGTGGTGGTCAGAGGCCCCGGTGGCGCCAGTGTCCAGCAGCCTCGCCTCTGTCAGTGCGCCCCAGGGTGGCTGTGGCTACAATGTAGCTGCCATCACCAGTGTGTGAATGGGTGGATGACTGGTTGTGTAAAGCGCTTTGGGGTCCTTAGGGACTAGTAAAGCGCTATATAAATACAGGCCATTTACATTTGAATTCAACAGTTCAATCTTTCAAATATTGGACAGATATTTGTGAAATCATGAAACATTTGTGAATGTATTTTAACAATCTAAATATGCATATGTACAGACAGATACATTTAATAATCATGACAATTATGTTGTATTACATTACAGTGATTTAACGTTAATTTACATTCACATGTGAAGTCAAAGTCTATTTACGTAACTTTAATGATATTCTAGAAGAACAGAACATTACTGTAAAATGCAGTAAAATACCTTCATATTAGGGTTTTTTCCTATGGTCGCAGCCATACCCGCGAACTTGTTGTTGTTAGTTCACATTCATTGGCCGATGCTTAGCGTCATGTTATTTATATTAACTGCAATTCCTACCTCTATATTTCTTTTTCAAAATATATAATTAGCACAGCGTGTCCGTGCAATGTTTTACATTGTGGCATGCAGAGAAATCTTAACAACGAAGCTCACAGAGAGATTGAGCTTGTTATTTAACCCCAAGCTGGTAGGGGGAGCTATTTATTGAAACACTTGCCAGTGCTACAATGTGCCTCAAGGTTCAACAACAGCACAACAGAAGTCACTCTCTACAAAACAACAGCTGTCAGTGACGCTGCACCACGGCGTAAACACAGCATTCAAGATAACAGTTAAAAGTAACGTAACCATAAACAATAAAACAAGAACATCTAAACAGCAGCACATGTCCCAAGGCATGATGGGAGACATTCCTGGATGTATTTTTACGAGCTAAATATGCATATGTACAACAAAATATATTTAACAAACAAGTAAATTGTGTTTTATTACATTTACAGTGATGTTATGTTATTTTACATTTGATATGTCAGATCACAGTCTACTTTTGTAAATGTAATGATATTCTAGAAAAACAGTACACAACTGTAAAATACACAGTAAAATAATGTGACATTACTATTTTTTGGAACAGTGTAAGTTTAAGAATATAATCCACCCACTGTTATCATCTCCAATGCCCTGTACCAACATAGAGCAGAGCAGCTATCTGAACGCTACCCCAACAGAGGTCGATTATCTTGTTAATAATTTCACCTCCTCACTACGTACGACTCTGGATACTGTAGCTCCTGTGAAAACTAAGGTCTCTAATCAGAAGTACCTGACTCCGTGGTATAATTCTCAAACACGTACTTTAAAGCTGATAAATCGTAAGCTGGAGAGGAAATGGCGTGTCACAAATTTAGAGGATCATCATTTAGCCTGGAGAAATAGTTTGTTGCTTTATAAGAAAGCCCTCCGCAAAGCCAGAACATCTTACTATTCATCACTGATTGAAGAAAATAAGAACAACCCCAGGTTTCTCTTCAGCTCTGTAGCCAGGCTGACAAAAAGTCAGAGCTCTTTTGAGCCAACCATCCCTTTAACGTTAACTAGTAATGACTTCATGAACTTCTTCACAAATAAAATTTTTATCATTAGAGAAAGAATTACCAGTAATCATCCCACAGATGTAATATTATCTACAGCTACTCTTAGTACCATTGATGTTAAGTTAGACTCTTTTTCTCCAATTGATCTTTCTGAGTTAACTTCAATAATTACTTCCTCCAAACCATCAACGTGTCTTTTAGACCCCATTCCTACAAAACTGCTCAAAGAAGTCCTGCCATTAATTAATTCTTCGATCTTAAATATGATCAACCTATCTCTAATGATCGGCTATGTACCACAGGCCTTCAAGCTGGCTGTAGTTAAACCTTTACTCAAAAAGCCATCTCTAGACCCAGCAGTCTTAGCTAATTATAGGCCAATCTCCAACCTTCCTTTATATCAAACATCCTTGAAAGAGTAGTTGTCAAACAGCTAACAGATCATCTGCAGAGGTTTATTTGAAGAGTTTCAGTCAGGTTTCAGAGCTCAGCACAGCACAGAAACAGCTTTAGTGAAGGTTACAAATGATCTTCTTATGGCCTCTGACAGTGGACTCATCTCTGTGCTTGTCCTGCTAGACCTCAGTGCAGCGTTCGATACTGTCGACCATAATATCCTATTAGAGCGATTAGAACATGCTGTAGGTATTACAGGTACTGTGCTGCAGTGGTTTGTATCATATCTATCTAATAGACTCCAGTTTGTGCATGTAAATGGAGAGTCCTCTTCACACACTGAGGTTAATTATGGAGTTCCACAGGGTTCAGTGCTAGGACCAATTCTGTTTACATTATACATGCTTCCCTTAGGCAGCATCATTAGAAGACATAGCATACATTTACACTGCTATGCAGATGACACCCAGCTCTATCTGTCCATGAAGCCAGATAACACACACCAATTAGTTAAACTGCAGGAATGTCTTAAAGACATAAAGACCTGGATGGCCGCTAACTTTCTGCTTCTTCATTCAGATAAAACTGAGGTTATTGTACTCGGCCCTGAAAATCTTAGAAATATGGTATCTAAGCAGATTCTTCCTCTGGATGGCATTACCTTGGCCTCCAGTAACACTGTGAGGAACCTTGGAGTCATTTTTGACCAGGACATGTCCTTCAACGCACATATTAAACAAATATGTAAGACTGCTTTCTTCCATCTGTGCAACATCTCTAAAGTTAGAAATATCCTGTCTCAGAGTGACGCTGAAAAACTAGTTCATGCATTTATTACTTCCAGGCTGGACGACTGTAATTCATTATTATCAGGAAGTCCTAAAAACTCCCTGAAAAGCCAGCAGCTGATCCAAAATGCTGCAGCAAGAGTCCTGACAGGGACTAGAAAGAGAGAGCAGATTTCTCCTGTTTTGGCTTCCCTTCATTGGCTTCCTGTTAAATCCAGGATTCAAAATCCTGCTCCTCACATACAAGGTCTTAAATAATCAGGCCCCATCTTATCTTAATGACCTTGTAGTACCATATCACCCTATTAGAGCACTTCGCTCTCGCTCTGCAGGCCTACTTGTTGTTCCTAGAGTATTTAAAAGTAGAATGGGAGGCAGAGCCTTCAGTTTTCAGGCCCCTCTTCTGTGGATCCAGCTTCCAATTTGGATTCGGGAGACAGACACTATCTCTACTTTTAAGATTAGGCTTCAAACTTTCCTTTTTGCTAAAGCATATAGTTAGGGCTGGACCAGGTGACCCTGAATCCTCCCTTTGTTATGCTGCAATAGATGTAGGCTGCCGGGGGATTCCCATGATGCATTGAGTTTTTCCTTTCCAGTCACCTTTCTCACTCACTATGTATTAACAGACCTCTCTGCACTGAATCATATCTGTTATTAACCTCTGTCTCTCTTCCACAGCATGTCTTTATCCTGTCTTCCTTCTCTCACCCCAACCGGTCGCAGCAGATGGCCCCGCCCCTCCCTGAGCCTGGTTCTGTCGGAGGTTTCTTCCTGTTAAAAGGGAGTTTTTCCTTCCCACTGTCGCCAAAGTGCTGCTCATAGGGGGTCATATGATTGTTGGGTTTTTCTCTGTATCTATGAAGCGCCTTGAGGCGACTTTTGTTGTGATTTGGCGCTATATAAATAAATTGAATTGAAATTAAAGGACATATTATATTTTACACAGGCAAGGAGCACACAGGCCAATGGAGCAGAGCTATTGTTATAATTAAAATCAGAAACATTACACTGATAATATTCGGGTTCTTCTTATTTTTATTCACTGCTCCGTTACTGTGTTTACTGGAATTGTTTACTTCCTGCACAGCTATAGAAAGCCTTTGAAAAGTTAAACATGGCTGTTCTGTGTCCTTGCATATACAGAAGACGTCTACTCGTCTGAGGAGGTGGTGGACCAGCAGCCGGTCACACTGAGAGTGATGGACACCTGTGAACAGGTATGAGCCAAAATTTGGTTTTCATACAGGAAATTATTCTGTGGCCTATGTCTGGTTTTCAAAATAAAAGCCCCAGAATGGTTTGCACTTTTCCTAAATAGCTTGCAATTACTTACTGGTTCATATTAAGACGTGTCAGTGGGGTAACATTTTCAAAATAAAATCTTCTAGTTAATTTTAGAAAATTTACATGATACCTAGGACGGTGTCTGACTTGTTTTTCTTTCCTTTTTTCGATTGTCTTGTCCTGCGCTATCAGAATTATTGTCTGAATTCCAAGAAAAATGCCCAACAGATGTGTCTGTGACGGTTCTCAGTCATCCAGGTGATTGTAGTCTAAGGAGCTTGGAAAGAAAAGCCTTTGGACAACTTTAAGTTTCTTGAAGATGTTTCACTTCTCATCTGAGAAGCTTCTTCAGTTCTAGGAGCAAATGGTAGAGAAGCTTGTCTGTTAAGCCCTATGGGGAGTGCCCCTAAGAGGGTCACGGACCCCCTACTAATCCTCTACCTAATCGCACGAGCCAAGGTGTGAAAACAGGTGTGTGTCACAATCAGCCAAGGTTTCGAGTGAACCCATTGTGAAACCTGGCCCCACCCTATCATGTGACTTACTGAGGTCAGATGGCCCAGGATGTGAGTGGGCCTTAAGGCGTCTGGGAAGGGATCTCAAAACTGGATTATAGATGGCAGAGAGTTGGTGTCGTAAACCCCGCCTCTGTTCAAAGATGGTCGCTCACAGTGGACATAGATGCTTCTTTCACTCCTCTTTCAAACCATCTGTCCTCTCTGTCCAAAATGTGAACATTGGCATCCTCATAAAAAGTGACCTTTGACCTTTCGGTGTAGATGGACAGCCGAGTCTTGTCTGGTTGAGGTGGCTCTTCTATGTTGTGCCATGTGTTTATACCAATCCTCGCTGCTCTGTACAGCATACACTACGTTGTCAAGTTTGGGTTTAGGAGTTCTGTGTTTGGGATGAACCAGTTTGTGTCTGAGTGTGTGGCTGGGTCTAAAGTACACTGGGATGTTGTGCTTGGAAAAGACTCCTGAGTTTCTCTGATAAACCTGCTACATAGGAGATGATCGTTCCGCTTGTCTTTCTGATCCTCCCTAGTTGGTGTCTGATCTTCTTTTCTGTGCATCTTTGCTGATTTGGTGAAAGCCCAATTAGGCTAACCACATGTTATAAGAGCTTCCATGTTACATGTGTGTGTTCCCTCTTTTTCCCTTCTGGCTTAGTGGGAACATTTTCTGCACGGTCTTGTAAGCTGCTTGTTTAAGTGAAAATACATTGATGGGTTTTTTTGCACTAATAAAGTTGAGGAGTTGTAAAGTATTTTGTCTCGTGTCAGTTATATCGTCAGTTATATCGTTATCGCAAATTTTCAAATGTATATCGTGATAAATATTTTTGGTCATGTCGCCCTGCTCTACTTCAGATATCCAGCACCAAAACTCTGAACTGGTGGAAAGAACCAAAAGAGCCTGGATGTAATTGTCAGGTGTATTACTGTGACAGTGTGAGCAGTTGTTAGATGACGTAAAGGCCATCTTGAACATCTGTTGACCTGTATAGTGCACTCTACGTAGTATTTTGTATTGTATTAATAGTAGAGTGGGATTTCTAATCAATTTAAAGGTTTTTCAGCATATCTGACACCAGAAGTTTTGGTCTAAGCTGACTGATAGATGCACTTCCCATTTTGCAAGGGAAAAGATATCGATTCATCTATTTTTGAGAGTGTCCTGTAGATATCTGACTTTCAAAATAAAAGCTTGTCTGCATACCCAAGGTATCAAAATGCCCCCCACCCGCACGTTTTTTACTTTTTATTTATTTATTTATTTATTCATTTACTCTGATAAATCTGCTCAGCTTTTTATCCAACTTTTTTCCATCCAAGCTTTTGGCAGCAAAACACTGGTCAGCTCCATTAGCAGCAACATTGGACATTCATTTCTCTAGAAATTGAGATAATTAGTGCACTGTGCTGATAGCAAAATCTTTTAGTCTAGAATCTAATGACAGCTCACACAGTAATTTACAGAAAATGAAATTGAGTATGTGTGTGTGTTTGTAGGAAGGTCCAGTGAACAGTGAACGTTATCTGTCATGGGCAAACGTCTTCCTGGTGGTCTACAGCATCGATAACATGGAGAGCTTTAATGGCTGTCAGCTGTACCTGCAGACACTTGCCTCACACAACAAAACCTTCAGGCCACAAACTCCCATCATTCTTCTGGGCAACAAGAAGGACATGGACAGATACAGGCTGGTATCTGTGTGTGTGTGTGTGTGTGTGTGTGTGTGTGTGTGTGTGTGTGTGTGTGTGTGTGTGTGTGTGTGTGTGTGTGTGTGTGTGTGTGTGTGTGTGTGTGTGGCAGCGTGTAAATTAGTCTGTAGACCTTTTCACTGAAATTAGCCACATGAAGAAAGCTTTGTCTCAGATGTCCCTGGAGAAATGAAAAAGACACCAAAGTCCTCATTTGTAAATTTGACTACCTTTAGAACACCTTTTTGATTTACACTCATTAGACACTTAATTAGGTACAATTTGCTGGTACTTTGGTTGAACCCACTGATCATGAGACACAAACAATTAACATATGTTTAACTTCCATCTGTAATGCAGTGGACTCAACAAACCATTGTTGACGGTTAGATACTCAAAATAATTGGACAAACTAGTATAATTTAAAATAAAATTTTGGATTAAAATGCTTTGCAGTCAATGACTGCCTAAAGTCTTGACGCCACGATCATCACCGGGTGCTGAGCTCATTTACAGCAGTCACTGTTTTTTCTCTCTCTGCCTTTAGTTTCGGCTTTAGCAACTGAAAAGCTCTGTTGTGCTGAGAACGAGTGACTGAGCTGAACATTGAAAAATATGTTATTTCTTTGTCTGCACAAACTCTTGGGTTGGTGTTGGAGTGTCCTTTGGGTCATTATCCAATCGTACTGTCTGCTGTCTGATCCGTATTGTTATAAACCTTCGTTTTAATTCATGAAGACATCTGTTGGTTGCAGACTATGACAGTGATACTTGTTGTAAAGGTGTTTTTCCTAATCAGAGAAGTTTGTCCTATCAGACAGGTGCGTCAGTCGGATGGTGAGGCCTTGGCGTCTCATTTTGGATGTGTATTCTTCGAGGTGTCAGCCTGTCAAGACTTCCACTCTGTACAGCAAGTCTTCCATGAGGCAGTGAGGAGGGCGAGGAAAGGCGGTGCCTGTGGCTGCTTGGTCCCCGCCATCTGTGCCAGCGAGGACAAAGCACTTCTGGGTGTCCCATCCTTTACTACACCATGTTACAAGGAGCTGCCAGTGCCTGCCAACGCGAAGCTGATCACAGTGAAGACATCCAGAGCTCAGAGCAAACGGAGAGCTTCCACTCTCACCTTACTCAAAGGGTTTAAGATATTTTGACACATTCTACTGCATGTCCTGTGATACTGTAAGAGAGTTGTAGGTCCTTATGTAGACAGGCTTCTGAAGCAGCAAGAGCAGCTCCACCCTACAGACATTTGGCAGGTTCAATGAAAAAGCCTGAACAATCTTAACGGAGGCTTTTCTTAATATGTTGATTTTATGTTGAGGTTTTACACTGAAAAAACGGCCATGTTGGATTTACTTAACTCAATAGTGGACATTGGTTGCACACAACTGCTTTGCCTTGGCAGAAATTTAAACAACTGAGATAAATCAACACAACGTATTCATGTTCAGTAAACCTGTGCATTTTGTGTTGATAAAACGCAAGCGAAACATGTTCAGATGGAGTAAGTTGAGCTCTTGGAATATTTTAATCCTTCACAATTTTGTCATTTTATTTCAACACTGTTCAATAACTTTTACCACAGTACTACTTGGTCACTTAAATACTACATGGTGTCTTCATATTACATAATGTTTAACAAAGTCTGGTTAACATAAAAAATGAATGAATCTACAACAACTACCATCCTCCTATCTTGGTTGCAGGGGGGCATAACCCTGAAGTGATAGGGTAAGAGGCGGTGTACACCCTGGACACCAGTCTATCAAATATAGACAAACAACCACTTGCACTCACAGGTAACTTAGAATCGCCAATTAACCTAACTCTAATGACTGCATGACTTTTAACTGTGGGAAGAAACTAGAACACCCAGAGAGAAACCACTGTAAACTAGCCAAACTGTGGATTTGAACTCAGGACCTTCTTGCTGGGAGGTAACAGCACTAACCTCCATGCCACCAATCCAGGTATAACAAAAGTAGGAAAGCAATGATTTCATGGCTTGATGCAGAATCTTCTGTGCATTCTTGCCCTTGACAGGTTAAACCACAGTAAATAGCAATAGCACACACGTGGTGTGTCTGTAGATATCTGCCTCTTATAATTCCACTGATTTTCCTGCAGTTTGAAATCTCGTGTGATCTTGTGAATTTTGTGAGACCAGCAACTAACCACTCTCACTAGATTGGGAAGGACACTGTCTCAGCTGAACTCTGGACACACACATACACTGATACACACTCATCCCCCCTCCCTTTCCTTTTTTTTTTTTTTTCTCGCCTGTCCCATTTGGTTCTTTAGCCGTCAGAATTGTTGTCTGAAGACCAACAAGGAGACCCAATGGATTTACTTTGCCAAATGGATCATCGTGGCATTGCCGTATTGGTCCATTTGGTCGATCTTTGTTTTTATTATTTATTATATTTTATTTCCAGATGTTACAGACGGGACAGACATGAGTGAGAGATAGGAAAGGGAGAAAGAAAGAGGAAGGAAAGGAAAAACAGAAGGGGAGAGGGACAGTGAGAAAGGGGGGGAGAAAAAAAATAAAAATCTCCTGGATCACCTGTTGAGAGAAGAATAGAAAACAAGCAAAAAAAGACAAAAAAAAAAAGAAACAAAGCAACATACTAAACACAACACCATCGCATTAATCTAGCTAAGTGTAAACAGCAGTAAATACTAAATATTCAATGTTGTTGTGCAGCACGCAGGACAGATGTGCTTCGAAGTAGCAGCCAAGAAAGGTGTAATTTGGGTCTACGAGCAGTGAACACCCGTGTGCATACCTGTGTGGATCAGCGCGCTTGTATTCCAAAGGTTTCTCCATGTAACGATCTGCTAGGGAGTGTGGGGGGGGCCACAGCCCCGTCCTCCAGGGTGTGAAGCAGGTATGGAGGAGATCAAAACTCCAGACATCCAGAGGCCCCCAGAACACAAGAAACCATGGAAGACCAACAGAGGGGCAGCCGCGCCACTGTTCCAGTAAGAGCTGAGGAGAGTCCCAGATGAGGGCTCGCCCAGCAGCCGCGGAGCAGAAGCCAGGGGGAGTTGCAGTGACGCGCCCGTGAGCTCCGCCGGCCGCCAGCTGTGCCTGAGTGACCGAGCCCCAGGCCGAGAGGCCGGGGGCACCCCACCCCTGAAGGGGCCCGAGCGAGCCCCAGGCTCCAGGCCCCGATAAGCGGCCGCCAAGGAGTGAGCCGGTGTGTACCTGGACGCCCACCCCCAGACACAAAGAACCATCAACGCACCGACACCTGAGGGAGTCCGCCACTGGCAGGGGAAGTGGTGGTAGGTGGAGATAGGCCTCCAAACCTTGGAGGGCCTGAGGTGTCCCCAGAGAGGTGGCGTCTGATACCCAACCTGACATATAGACACAGAAATACAGGCACACACAGACACAAACATCCATTCCCACCCTCATGCTCTCATATGCACTTACTCCACATTCAACCAACGTGGAGACAGACATAAAGAGACGCTGTACACACGATCACACTCCCCAAGCGTACTCTACAAACCGGGTCTAGGTACCCTTGCCCCTGGAGGGGGGAACTGCACCCAGACCCAGGTGGTGTTACCCTTTTCCCTGCGGTGGGGAGAGGCAGACCACCCCGACTCCGTAGCAGCAGGGAGGCCCCACACTCCAGACCGCAGTCGGACGGCCAACTCCACCTAGCCCCCCCGCTCCAGCAGGCCGCAGAGAATGGGGGTGAGAGAAGACTCCAAACCTCCCTCCACCCGCTCATTGTAGTGTTGATGCATGTGTGTTCTAAGGTGCAATTAAAACCCAGGAGGGCATGGAGCTACCTGCCAGAGAGCAGCAGGTAAGCGCATGGTCCCTCCTGCTAGCCCTCAATGTCTACGTGTATTTAAAATTGAGAGGTGGGCAACGACGCCAGGGGTGGGGTGTACACCCTGATGGTACTTTGGACTCCGTGATTGTGCCCACCCCCAAGATCCTATATGTATGTGTAATGAGAGTGTGAATAATGTGAATGTCTAAGTTGTGGGATAAAATTGAGACAGAGGCAGCCAGAAGGGGACAGAGGGGGGGGTAGCCTCCTCTGCACCCTGGTGACATACCCCTACTCCAAGGCCCTGCATGTGTGGGTGGTTGTGGTGGAGCGGGAAGAGAGAGGCAGCTGGAGATGGGGAGGGAAGGAAGGGAGGGGCAGGTAACCCCTCCCTGGGGCCAGCTCCCCCGCTGACCCCAGTAGGCACCCCCATCCCCCCTCCCTTTCCAAACGCCGTCGATGCTTGTTCCCTCCTAGAGAACACGGCGGGTTTGGGCCCAGCGCTGGAAGAATAGCTGCAGGGCAGGATGGCTGCTGTGTTTGCTTGGGACAACTCCTCACCCCCCACCCACCCCTGTTGCTGGTCACGTGCTCCATAATGTTGTGCTGTGGACATTTATGTGCTTTCTGTGCAGAGGAGTTTTTTGTTTCCTGTTCTCATGCTGTCCTCCCAGGAGCTCAGCATGAGTAGAGGTCTCCTTTTTCCCTCTTGGACTTTCCCATTGTTTTGTATTTCAGTGTTTTTCTGTAATACTACCGGTCCCTGACCTGTCTCCCCATGTGATGTCTGTGTTGTGTATGTAAGGTCGGGGGGTCCCCATTTCACTGCAGGGCAACTTGCATGTGACAAATAAAGTTCTGATTGATTGATTGATTGTTTGTATCAGGTCATCTCAACAAGAAGAAATTAAGTTGTTGAATTTCATACAGATCCTACATGATTTCCTAACGTTCAAGATAGAAACATGAAATTTTTGTGCTCAAATTACAAGGTAGACTTTTTTTTTCGGCTTGAGATGGAGGCCTTCCTCAAACCACGATCCAAAGGTGTAGCAAGATTTTATTTAATTTAGCTATATTATTGACTTACTTCACTCGAACATGATTTAATCTACTCTCTCTGCATATCAGATTGGACAGATTGGACTCTACTCCCCCTCACCCACGCACACTCTCCAACAAAGAAACACTCTCTGAACCAAGAACTGAAAACATTCCTGACTTGCATTGCAATTGCACACACCTGCAACTATATATATATTTTTAGTATTTCTTTTAGCACTATTTATATTATTATATTACTATTTATTACTTTATTGTTAGGGCTGTTTTTGTTGTGCATCTGCACCTTATTGTTGTCAATGTCTACGCATGGGACAGTGTGAAACGTAATTTCAATTCCTTTGTATGGCAAGTACATTTGAAGAAATTGACAAATAAAAGTATTCTATTCTATTCTATTCTATCATGTAGTTTCTACATGACACAGTTACACTTAACTTTAAAGCATGAGGCAATTGTGTTAAATACACGCAAGATGCTTACATAAATCCAAGAGATGGCCAATCCCTTTTTTTCAGCGTAGTTTGTTTTTCTTATGACCTCCTTAATGTTGTCATATATCCACTGAAATGATGGATAAACCAAACCATTATGTCACTGAGAAAAAGACATGCATGCCTTATAAGCTTGCTCTTCCAATGTGGTGAGCAGCATGAAGGAAATTCTTTCTCTACGCTAAGTAATGTTTTCCCATATCAGAGACATTTATACGAACAATGACAAGTCCGAAAGGCCTTCAAGATCAAAGCAAGTGATTTATTGTGATGCAATAATATCTGAGGCATCAGCACAACACACAAAAGTACTCAAATCTCATTAAGTTTTTCCCATTTCAGTTCACAACACAGGATGGAGGAAGACTAGAACATTCGGTGTCTATTTGTCAGACTCCCTGTGGACAGAACCTTATTGAAAGCAACTTTACAGCCCATCAAACCAGAAATCATCATCAACACCACAAGAGGAGCCCTAGAAACTGAACCATCAGCAGGGGCAGAGCTGCCTCCTTTAGCCACCCCAAAACTAACAATGGCGAAGCCCATTGGGGGAAGCACACATAAGCAGATCTGAACTTACATCCAGAAACTGTTTTTATAGAATACCTTTACAGGGAACCATTTTTATACAACTTTTGTTCCCACGTGGACACATTTTATGAGCGCAACCACCCACTGAAACTGTAATGTAAACTGTTATGAGCTTTATTAGGAATGAATAAAAAAGAGAACTGTTTTCTGATCATTTGAGCGTTTCATAAAATTTCACTCTGAAGTCATGAAAATAAGAATAATCAGAAAATTATGATCAATTATTAAAGCAAACACTGCCGCTGGTATTCACTGTGACCTCTTCAGCTCATAATCTTCACTTCATCTGGAGAGTCGAGCTCAGCAGCTGTTATTTTCTCTTTCCTCTCTTCCTCCTGTTTCTCTTCCACCGCAGGATCTGGGTACAGGCAGGAGGTGTTGCCATCTTTCCATGTGACCACAATATTTCCTGCATTGCTCTGCTCACTTGTGTCACTGTTGGACATGTGAGGCTTGTTTCCCTGCAGTGGCATGTCTGATGCTGGGTGTGTGCTCTTTTCTTTGAGCAGCTCCTGATCTTCATTTTTCTGAAGCAGAGATGTTGCAGCCTTGTACTCGGCTATCTTCTTCCTGCTCCTGTTTGAGTTAGTACAGAAACCTTTAATATAATATACAGTATGTTCGCTCTCAAAATAGCAGTCAAACAACTTCGGGTCATACTTATTTGCCATGGCTCCCATTCCCAGGAGAAGAAAACCAACAAGAAGGCAGACAAAGGCCAGTCCCAGCAGTACAAATGTCCATGTGGTTGCTGCAACACGAGGATAATTAAAACCTGAAAACCTCCCTGCCCTCTTTCATATGAGAATATCATATGCACACTGCAGAATCAGTAACACACACACACAAACAAGAGTTAAATAAGGGCTTGTCAGTATTTCCCAACTTTTTATTTTTGATAATCTGTAGAATATTAGCCTCAAAACAAATGCGTATCTACAGATGTGAGATGTTTCCCTGATTAGAACATGTAAAAATTTGACATAACAGTATTTTCTACATGACAGCATTACAACATAACAACACTAACCTTTTAGTCAGCGAATTTCTCTGGATTTTTGAATGCTCGCTTTCTTACTAAAATATGTGGCATCAACGTTTTTGCCAAATGTGTAAATTAACAGTCCGAGCTGTTCACAGCTACTCCCCCTGACAGCCTAATGAGTAATGAAAATGAACCAGTGCCAAGACCCTTGTGGTCTGGTTCACCAGCATGAAGCTGAGAAACTGCTGAGCAGAATTCTTGCTCTGAGCTTTATCATTTAGCTTTTCCCCCCCGACAAGTTTCCGTTTTCTATATGGAAAAGCTTTCAGCATGTGGCAAAGTGGCTGGGACAGAATTCATTTGCCATTTGTCACTTGCATATATTGTTATTTTGTGTTCTGATATCTTATAGTCTATCATAATGCTTTAATGTAGTGATGGGTCCAGCAACACTGACGCACCGACGCATGTCTCAAGCTCACAGAGTGAAACCTGTATCGGTGCGTGCGTCGCTTTAAGAAAAAGTCACGTGATCGATACAGCTGTGTTTAAAAGATGCCGAATTTTTCTGAATAAAAACTTATAATAAACTCTGAATCAATTACATTTAAATGGGTAATATTACATTCACAATACTGTCATTTTAATTTTCACTTAATGTCATTCACAATATATTTTAAAGATGTCTGCAATAGTTGCAATGTAAAAGATATAAAATGATTCCATGGAAAGTACAATAGCTTACAGTGTGTACAAGTATGACTAGGTCATTGAATCAGTGTCTGTTGAGTCTCAAGTAAGGTGCCTGCAATGATATTTAAGGTCCAGCAGGTGTCGGTGTGGAGCAAAACAGCAACACTGTGTCGACACAGATACAGTTTGGGGAATGTGCTGAAAGGCTTCACGAGGCCTCATCTACCCATCACTACTTTAATGTAAACACAGCACATGCAACCTTGGCTCTACATACTATCCCGGGTCTGTTTGTGGTAGCATTGGTTATATTCACTTCATCATTAATTGATTTGAATCTTTCATTTGTTTATGTAGCTTGGTTATACTTACCATTGTGTGTTCCTTTGAGCAGGTCCTATGTGTAAAACAGTACTTCCTGATTTTATAGGATATGATGTCACTGATTATGTCAATTGGGTGTAACCAAATGAAGAGGTGTTTCTTTTGTGTAAAATTGTTTATTTCATTTAAAATAACCTCACGAGTCAGATTAAGTGAAGAGATTGACTTTTCAAACTGTTTAGTTGGGTGAATGAGTTAAGTGGAAAAATCATTTTATTCCTGTTTCTTTGTCTAGACTGTGTTGTGTTGCTTAGTCTATCCTGTTTTCCCAATGGTAGAGGTTAATGAGATCCAGGTGTGAGTAGAATTCTGTATAAAGCAGGTGAGATTTTGACAGGTTCTTATGTTTTTGTGAAACAATTGTTGAAAGGCGACGCCAGAAAATAAAGAACACTTAAAGGAAACTTGAACAGTCTGCAGATGCTGTCTTCCTATCACCTCTCATGCTGCTTATGTTATGCTACTTCACACAGCATACTATGTCTCAGGAAAAAAAAATATTGCAGACTATCCAAATTACCAAGTATTTCATGTTACACATCCATTTGGATCAAGTATTCTAGCAGGAGCAGCACTTACGGTCCTCTGTGCGGTAGAACCAACGTAGATACTCTCTTTGTTCCTTTGTCATAGCTGTCAGCTCTCCTGTTTGTGCTTCATCCTCGTACGTCAAATCGTCAGAAGCTCTCCGATGTCCTTAAGAGGACACACAGACAGACCCCACAGAAGCTTTGATTGTCAAACACAAATGTAGCAAACTGAGGATTTCAGTATCAGCTCTTAAATTTGTCTCTGTACCAGTAATGATGAAGTGGCAGGAGAGCAGGTCCTCTACTGCCAAGTATGCATGCAGAGTATCACTGGGCAAGATACTAACCCCAAGTTGCTCTCGGATGCATCCATCGCATTATAAATGTGTACGCATGTTAGGAAGCACTAAAAAGCTTAGAAGAAAAGTGCTTGCGTGATTGGGTGAATTTGGCATGTTGGACGCTTTCTGTGCTCTGGGAGAGTAGAAAAGCGCTATACAAGAATTAGTCCATTTAACATTTACATGTGCTGTTCATTAAACATACTCTTCTGAATGTAATATATTTTGAGTTCCTTAGTGATAAACTGTAAAGATTTTGTTGGCCAAAGATTCAGGTCACTGTGACCTGACCTCCTCAAAGCACTTTCTAACACAAGTCTCATCCACACGATCACACACACATTCATACAGCTCTTATCTATACACTTTGATCTAACACTCACACTCCAGTGGATATATCAGGACAACTTGGGATTCTGTATCGTGCCCAAGGATACTTTGACACATACAAAGTACGTTATGTGGATCCAGCTTTCTAACTGCTAGCTGACTCACAGTCTCTCATGACAAGAATGTTCTGCAATGAGTTTTCTTTGCTTTTCTATCTTTATTGCAATCAAAAAACACAGGTCACTAATAAGCACAATAGTATGGACAAGTTTGATTTAGACAAGATTAGTGAAAGAAATTCACTGACGTTTAAATGAGCTCCACCTTTTTCAGCTGAAGAATTAAAGTGATAAATGAACACTTTAATAGAATACTTAATAATATTAACTACTTTTTGACTACTTCAATATATTTTCATGAAATCACATTATTGCACTTTCACTTTAAATTTGTCCGAGTTCCTTTTCTACTTATATGTGAACGTGTTGCGTATTGCTAAAGCAGGATTTACGGTGTGTCCGCGTACATGTTTTCAGTCGAATGGTGGGGGTTCCACCCACCCTAGATACATTCCCGTGCAGTCATCCAATATCCTGACTGCATGTTGTTGGAAGCGTATGACATAAGCATCTGCCAAATGTAGACTGGTTAATAAGTGAGTCAGAATAGAGGAAAGAGTGATAGCAGAGTTCACTAAACTACAAAAGTCCAACATAAAGAAGCACAGTGGCTGCGGTGGACATTTTCATTGTTTTTAACTCTCTTTGTGTGTTAGAACTTCTCTGCTGCCGGCTGACAGACCAAAATCTAAAAGAGCAACAGTGGCCTGCAGACCAGCTGTTACACACACTTTGTACACTGCCTCCATCTGACAACAGAGGCAGACTGCAGGCCTACAGGCAGGCCCTGGACTAAAGTGGGCAGTGAACCCGCTGTCTTTGGTGGACCATAAATCCTGCTTCAGTGTGAAAAGTGTGCAAAGAACAGAAAAGCTGCTTTCTGTTCAATAACTACTGAGTCTTACTGAATCTTTCCTGGCAGATGTCCCCCTGATCCAGAGATCTCCACTTTGGGTGTTTGCTGTGTTGTACGAGGATCGCATGCTGGCCATTGTGTGACAGAAGCATTGATAGCTTTCTACTGATCAGTTGGTCCCGGTCACAGTCCCATATTAACCAAGCAGCATCCACCTCGGGTTCATGGCAATCCTGGGTGTGCACTGGCCCTTCGTGCTGGGCTGACAGACACCTAGATGATGCGACACACATCAGCATGTCCCGACTGATCCAGATCCACTGCTGATATTCAGAGTCTAGGTTGCATGTCTTCAATTGGACTTCACCTGTATCTGCTGAATCTTCCAGACACAGGTTGTGCTGGGTGTTGTGGATCATGAATGCTCTTGCCCCTGCAGGTGTTGACAGTATAACAACGTTAGATATAGACCACTTAAAAAATGATATTTTGCATGGTTGGAGCTTAACAAGGTTCCAAGTAGAGCTTCAACATGGAACAAGACAAAATGCGAGTGAGACAAAACATTTTTTTGAGCATGCAATTGATTTAAAATAACGCTTAAACTGAAACAGGCTGTTTTACAGCTGATCAAAAGTTTAGGACCACATGCCTTTAAAAGGCCATATCTGTGTAAAAATGTCAATTCATTGTCATTTTCTGTCAGGTAGTCAAACTGTCATGATGTTCTGACGGCAAAGGCAAAAAAAACTTTCCCTTTTTGAATGTGGTTGGGTTGTTGAACTGCATAAGTCTCTCACAGCACGCCATCGCTGCTGAGGTGGGACACAGTAAGAAAGTCATTTGGAATTTCTTAGATGATCCTGAGGGTTATGGAACAAAAAAAATCAAGTGGCAAGACCCAAAGAAATGTCACAAGCACTGAACCAGAGGATCCAACTGGCTGTCCGTCAAGACACTGGACAATCCTTGACCCAAATTAAGGCTTTTACTGGTGCCAACCGCAATCGCATAACCATCAGACGACATCTGAGACTGAAGGGCTTTAAAAACAAAAAACGTCTTCAAACTAAAACGTCTCTGTTTTGCACTTTGCAAGAGACCACCAAACATGGGACATTGAAAGGTGGAAGAAAGTTTTACTCTGATGAGAAAAAAATTAAACCTCGATGGTGCTGATGGTTTCCAATGTTACTGACATGACAAGCAGATCCCACCTGAGATGTTTTCAAATTTACAAAAATGGACAACAGTTCCAGACAGTAGATGCCCTTCATGCAGTTGTCTTCAGCTATGGGTGGCTGTAGCTCAGGTGGCAGAGCAGGTCAGCCACTAATCACAAGGTTGGTGGTTTGATCCCAGGCTGCCTCCTTTTTTTTTTTTTTTTTTTTTTTTTTTCTTTTAAATGACATCAGAAACAGCAGTATGCGACATTACGTGATGGCAGAGCTTCAGTTCATCCTTTGTCATTTTTTTTTTTTTTTTTTTTTTTTTTTAATAAATAGGACAGGGGGAATGAATGAGAGAGAGAGGGGGAGAGAAAGAAAGAAAACCAAAGGGGAGAAGAGACGGTGAGAAGGGGGGGGAAGAGAGAGAAAAAAAAAAAAAAAAAAACTCCTGGGTCACCTGTATGGAGAAAAAAAACAAAAAAAAAAAACAAACAAACAAAAACAAACAGAGGAGACAGCAAACAACAAAGAGCAACATAATAATAGAGAAAACAAAGCACCATCACAATAAACTAGCTAGTCATAGATATCAGTATTTACTAAGTAATAAACGATATTGTGCAGCACGCAAGATAGACAGCGCACAGTGTGCTTTGAGGCAGCAGCCAAGAAAGCTTTAGTCCGCGTCTGTGAATACCCATGTGTGCATACCTGTGTGGATCAGCATGCTTGCATTCCAACGGTTTCTCCATGTAATGATCTGCTAGGGAGTGTGGGGGGGCCACAGCCCCGTCCTCCAGGGTGTGAAGCGGGTATGGAGGAGATCAAAACTCCAGACATCCAGAGGCCCCCAGAACACAAGAGACCATGGAAGACCAACAGAGGGGCAGCCGCGCCACTGTCCCAGTAAGAGCTGAGGAGAGTCCCAGATGAGGGCTCGCCCAGCAGCCGCGGAGCAGAAGTCAGGGGGAGTTGCAGTGACGCGCCCGTGAGCTCCGCCGGCCCCCAGCTGCGCCTGAGTGACCGAGCCCTAGGCCGAGAGGCTGGGGGCACCCCACCTCCAAAGGGGCCCGAGCGAGCCCCAGGCCCCAGGCCCCGACAAGCGGCCGCCAAGGAGTGAGCCGGTGTGCACCCGGACGCCCACCCCCAGACACAAAGAACCACCAACACACCGACACCTGAGGGAGTCCGCCACCGGCAGGGGAAGTGGTGGTGGGTGGAGATAGGCCTCCAAACCTTGGAGGGCCTGAGGTGTCCCCAGAGAGGTGGCGTCTGATACCCAACCTGACATATAGACACAGACATACAGGCACACACAGACACAAACATCCATTCCCACCCTCATGCTCTCATATGCACTCACTCCACACTCAACCAACGTGGAGACAGACATAAAGAGACGCTGTACACACAATCACACTCCCCAAGCGTACTCTACAAACCGGGTCTAGGTACCCTTGCCCCTGGAGGGGGGAATTGCACCCAGACCCAGGTGGTGTTACCCTTTTCCCTGCGGTGGGGAGAGGCAGACCACCCCGACTCCGCAGCAGCAGGGAGGCCCCACACCCCAGACCGCAGTCGGACGGCCAACTCCTCCTACTAGCCCTCCCGCTCCAGCAGGCCGCAGAGAATGGGGGTGGGAGAAGACTCCAAACCTCCCTCCACCCGCTCATTGTAGTGTTGATGCATGTGTGTTCTAAGGTGCAATTAAAACCCAGGAGGGCATGGAGCTACCTGCCAAGGAGCAGCAGGTAAGCGCATAGTCCCTCCTGCTAACCCTCAATGACTAAGTGTATTTAAAATTGAGAGGTGGGCAACGACGTCAGGGGTGAGGTATACACCCTGATGGTGATTTGGACTCCGTGATTGTGCCCACCCCCAAGATCCTATATGTATGTGTAATGAGAGTGTGAATAATGTGAATGTCTAAGATGTGGGATAAAATTGAGGCAGAGGCAGCCAGAAGGGGACGGGGGGGGGGGTAGCCTCCTCTGCACCCTGGTGACATACCCCCACTCCAAGGCCCTGCATGTGTGGGTGGTTGTGGAGGAGCGGGAAGAGGGAGGCAGCTGGAGATGGGGAGGGAAGGAAGGGAGGGGCAGGTAACCCCTCCCTGGGGCCAGCTCCCCCGCTGACCCCAGTAGGCACTCCCACCCTCCGCGACCCGCCAGGGAAGGGGGGCCCAGGCCCATCAGACCGGGGCCCAGTGCAGTAGCGCCCCCCGGCTCCACAGAGCCCTGGACATTCCACCCAACCCCACCACAGAGAAAACTGCACCCACCCCACCAACCACACATCTTCCAGACAACATAAGACGGTAAACGCCCAGGCTGAGATCTTCCTCCACCTCTCCTGTATCTCCCCCTCCTGCAGAGAGTTCCTGAGAGAAGAAAGCTCCTGCAAGATGTGACCATCCCCCCCACCAGTTGAAGAGCCCCCCAGGCGGCTCGATGCACCGGCGGCACCCTGCTCCAGGGCCGGGCCCCCATGCACCCACCCGCCCACAACCCCGGCAACACACCAACCAGGACCCGAGCCCCCGAGGCCCGGCCCGGGCCCCAGCCCAGAGACGGAGCGCCCCCAAAACCTCACGCCCATCCCGGACCCACCCAGGGGCAGCCAGGTTGCCAGGTCAGTAACCCACGTCCGTCAGCACAGACCCTCCCCTAGCCCCGCTGCACGCAGCCGCGAGGAAACAGTCACCTGAGAGCCAACAGAGCCCTCAACCGGACGTGACCGCTACCCCGGGTTGAGCCCCCCAAGGAAGATGCCTCCGGGGAAGGGTTAGGCTGCCTCCTGGCTGCATGCCAAATGTCCTTGGGCAAGATACTATGTTTGCCTACTGGTGGTGGTCAGAGGGCCCGGTGGCACCAGTGTCCGGCAGCCTCGCCTCTGTCAGTGCGCCCCAGGGCAGCTGTGGCTACAATGTATATGGGAATGACTGGATGTGTAAAGTGCTTTGGGGTCCTTAGGGACTAGTAAAGCGCTATATAAATGCAGGCCATTTATCATTTCACCACTTGGAGAAATTTTCCCACTCACTTCATAGAAACGCTTGCATCAAGCATGGCGCATCGAGTTTTTAAAGTGATCAACAATAACGCTGGAGCTACTCATTGCTGAATTCATGTTTGGAACTTTGACTTCTGTTTTGGAGGAGGGTTAGTGGTCAGTTTAACCCTCATAATGTCCTCCCGATTTCCATACAGCTTTGCTCCTCAGGGGTCAAAAATGTCCCCACTTCATTTGACTGTTTTTTAAAGTATAAAGTATAAATTGTCAATCAATTCAGTGTTACACCTTAGTTTTACTTAAGACCAACACATTAACACAAAATTTACTCAACATTTTACATTTTAGGGCCACCAGACCTTCTTTACAAAAACCACACCCTGTTTTTTAGCGAAAACAAATTGAGAAAATTAAATATTTAATTGTTTAGATAATTTTGACTATCTGACTAACTACAGAGTGCTGTATGTTGAACTTTAGTGAGAATTTTTTTTGAACCATTTAAATTTTTTAAATGGCAGCACGTAATCACACCTGTGGTCCTCAGGGGTCAAAAATGTCCCCATCTAGTTTGATTGATACTTAATTAATATGAAGTGGATTTTCCCCCACTTTTAATTAAGACTTAATTCAAACATTTTTAAACATTTTTTTTATTCCATTTCAAATTTAAATCTGATAAAAACCTCATAAAAATGATTTTTTTCTTTGTTTTTGGGTAAAAAATAAATCATCAGTTATCGTGAGGATCGTTTCACAACCAGAGTCAGATGCTTTAACAGATGATCACAGACAGGTTTATGTCAAAGTTAATTTAGAAAGCTGTTTTTGAACTACTTCAAGCTTTTTACTGGCAGCAAATAATCACATCTGTTGTCCTCTGGGCTCAAAAATGACCCCGTTTGCTTTGACTGTTTATAAAGCAACAAGTATAAAATATCATCCATCTCTGTGTTTCAAGGTTTTATTCAACTTTATTCCAACTCATTACCTGACAGTTTTCTATATTTTGGCATGGTAGGAACACCAGGGCATGGGTCTGAGTGAAGGTAAACTTTCATGAGGACAAAGGCGTGTCCATATTTGACCCAAGTGCAGGAGGAAGCTCAGGTTTATTCCTCTATTTATTTCATGTGCGAAATACGTCTGTATAAATGGCTCGCAGCCCCTTGGCGTGCGCACTCACAACAATGGCTGAGCGTAATTGTGCGGACGTATTTTACCTCCACAAAAAGCTGAGACGTGGTTTGCGATCCATGTGGCAAAAAAGTGAGGTGTTGTGGACATACTTGCCAACCTTGAGACCTCAGAATTAGGGAGACATTCAAAAGGGCTGTTTGGGAGGATAAATATATTTTACAGTGTTTATTTATCGGATAAAATACGTTAAATGTCACCGTTATTATTGGCCGGCCCGGAAACAGCGCGGGTGTCCAAATTCAGAGGCTGCTTCCACCTGAGGACCGGCCTTCGCGGTCTAAAGAAAGCCGGGTAGTACGTCACGAGCGCCCTCGGTGGAGTCAAACTGCCGTCTGCTCCTTGCTCTCTAAAATATAACCGGGCACCAGGCACGTGCAGGGGGGGGGCTAGAGGGGCTTGAGCACCCGCCCCTTTCCTGATGGGTGACCAAGGTGCCCTTTTGTTGAGGCAACTTTAAAAAAAAAAAATTATTTTTTTTTAATGTGTGTGTGCGTGCGGAGTCCTGTCTGTGCCCCTCAACAATAATATTTAACTATTAATCACAGTTTTGCTAAATAAAAGGATCTGGCTTGCATCAGTCACATGATCACATTTAACCAATGATCGCCCTTGACGGCAGAACGCGCTGGTTACGAGCCGGGAACGAGCTTACAAAGAGCACGCGCATTTTTTCCGGTCCGGAGCTGTAGGAGAAACACAAGTTAACTCAGAGACAGATTGATGCGACAAAACCAGTAAGTAGGTGTACAGCGCACACTGTAGTGTGTAGCACACAGGAGTATTAGCTTATTACGTACACGTTGGTAAGCTGTCTTGTTGCAACTGACTAACTGAAACAAACGAGCGTGCTGTGTGTGCAACAGCGCGACAAACATTACCTGTCCTTTTATTAACTGCACAGGTAGTGCTGGTCACAGCTGCTGGCTACCTGTGTAAGGCTGTCATGGGTCTGTAGCTCTGTCACCGTTTTAGGGAACATATTTAGTTTTAAAGTATTTAGAAACATATTTAGTTTTAAAGTAAGTTTCCGGGCTTTTCCTGCCTTTCTGGAAGGATTATATTTCACTAAAAAACGATCTAATATGCATGTTCACAATTATGCATTATTATAATTATAATATATTAAAAACACACGCTGTATTTTAAAGAACATACATTAAGAAGCAGATTATATTAGATTTATATTTTAAATAAGACAAAATTTGGATTTTACAGCAGTAAAATTTTTGTATCTCTACAGTTCAAAAATGTAATAAGCTTTGCCCCTGCACAGAGTGGATAGTGAAACAAATGGAATCATCATAATGACATTATTTCATATTTATTACTTCCCCCTCCTCATTGCTTTATTATTGTAGCTCTAGTAATAAATAATAATGTAAGGATTCTGGATCAGCACCATGATGCCCATAGTATATACAGTATTCTGAAGAAGGTCTAAAATGTCACTGTGTGTGCGTGCATGTGTGTGTTTTATGTATATGGATTTTTAAAAAATATATTACTCATGATATAACATTGTGCAGACATGGCTGGTAAGGACATGAGGAGGAAACAGCAGGAGCTGTGTGAGGCTACTAAAGGCAGTGCTATAACATTTTTCTGTCATCATTTTATTATAGATTAAGTGCTGGAGTTGTTAGGTGTGGATAATTAGATTATAGTTTATTGCAATAGCAAGTTGTGCCTTGTTCTCAGATAGACAGCAAGTGGAGAGTGATATATGAAATGATGGAAGGAAGAAGAGAAGCAAAGAGTGATTCACAGGCAGAGCCTAAATTATTTCTCACAGTTTTTTGTTGCCTTATGGTTCCAAGCGCTGTCACCAATCTTTGCATTTTGTTATTATCTCATGATACTTGTTTAATCAGCTACCATCTCTCCTGTGGACTTTTTAATGTCTACAGTCTCAGATCAACACAGCCCTGCCCTCCAGCACTATCCACAGCAACCCCTCAACAGCAACATTGTACCCATCAGGTAAACCATCGGCTACGTTTGCTTTGCCTTGTTGCCCATATTAGATTCTTGATGAATGTGTGTTGTTGTTATTCAGCCTGGTTCAATGTGCCCCTTTTTAACTTTGAGCACCCGCCCCTTTAAGCCTCTCTGCACAGCCCTGCCGGGCGCTGGCGTAAACTCTCGACCGTCTCACACTTCTGTTTGATCAGTTTTCTGTTTGACGTTTATTCAGCTGTGTGAAAACCCTGGGGAACCCTCCCGAGGGAGTAATAAAGTTACATTTAATTTAATCTAATAACTTTAATCTCAGCCAAACCGATTTACTCACGAACAAATAAAACACTGAAAAAGCCAAACAAGAACATTTTTAAGTTATCAAAGTGACTTGTACATCATGTTTAACCCGAGTGGTGAAAGACCTTGGGGGTTTGAAGACGATGTGTCGGCTCAGATATTTGAAGTTTACACAGCTACATCCTCACCTGAAAATATGTTAAAAGTTTTTTTGTGACCCAGAAAGAGAAATAAGAGTGATAATAAAACTAAGTAGCTGCCGTCATTGTTGGAGACTGGAATTGGCTGGGCCCGCTATGAATTCTGCCATATGGTTTTTCAATTT
This sequence comes from Rhamphochromis sp. 'chilingali', assembly GCF_963969265.1. NCBI lineage: Eukaryota > Metazoa > Chordata > Actinopteri > Cichliformes > Cichlidae > Rhamphochromis > Rhamphochromis sp. 'chilingali'. The sequence goes on along the minus strand of NC_137933.1, from coordinate 286,337 downwards.
TGTTGTCCGGGTGGAAAATCTGGAGAAAGGTGGGATTCTCCCGGAAAAATCAGGAGGGTTGGCATGTATGGTTGTGGCAACATCACTAACCTTGTCAAACACCTCAGAGTAAATCATATCACAGAATATGACGAGCGTATGTTGAGACTGAAGAGGAGGACAGGGACAGGTGGTGCTAGGGTGAGAGTCTCTCACGGAGTCCTTTAGTGCTGCAGGCAGGCAACGTGTTCAAATAGGCACAACTTCAGGTTTTTTATTTCTATATGATGAACTCTGCATTATTACGTGATAAGAACAAGTAATCTGATGTCCTGTAATCATTATAACGCTATAATTTGAGATACAATAAATAAAATCAGTTTTTGTACAAAGTATCGGATCAGTATCGTCGATACCACCCTGAATATTACTTGGTATCGGATGGGAAAGGAAATCAGTGGTATCGCACATCACTAGCAAGCGCCCAGTACGCTACGACACGTAATGGGAAATTCACAGACAAACTCACGGATTCTTCCACTGACCGCTGCGGCACACCTGCACCAGGGCAAACATCCGCCTGCTATACAGGTGAAAATAGAGCAACAGGCCCGCTGAGTCCTTGATTTTATCAAAAAAAGTTGTAAAGTTGTTTTTGTAGGATGGCACATTGATTGTGTTTAAATATCAGAATCAGAATACTACCATACCTTGGTACGTCTATTCTGCAAGAGTAATTTGGTTTTACAAAAGCAGTTTTATATCTTTTTAAAAACAAGAGTGTTGCAGTGCTCGCATTTAATCAAAAGACAACTGAGTAGAAGATGCATTTTTATTAAAGAGGTTCCATTCAGTCACTCTGAGTGACGGTTGGCATGTCACTTTTGGATTCACCTCTCATCTTCATCACCCTCATCGCTTTCTTTATTGCCTTCAAGTAGGGAGTCTTGTTCTTCAGAGTCGCTGTCAGCAAATTCATCCCACCAGTGGAACTGTTGGCTTGCATTACTTTTCTCATCATCACTGTCTTCCTCTCTAAACTGTCTCCTAAATCCTCCAGGAAGCAGATCCTCCGCTGCTTCTCCTTCATCCGGGTTGGCTTCATAGTCAACCTCAGCAGCAGCAAGGTCACTTTCATCTTGATGAGCTTCATTGCGTTCTTCTTCATCGTTGCTGCTGTCAGCATTTTGATCATCATCCGCAAAATTATAATTGCAATAATTGTGGTCATTTTCATCATCAGCATTATTGTCATCATGTCCATCATCAGAGTTGCTGTCATCAATTTCAAAACGAATGTTGAAGAAATTATTCTGATTGATGTGATCATTGTTGTTGTTAAGCTGCTCTGGCTCCCAAAGTCTCGCAACTTCACGTGGTAAAAATATTATAACATGTTCCACACCATTTTCAAAGACGTTGTCCATATCTCCCCAGTTACCACCTTCAGCCAAGAGTGGTTGCTCTACATGAAAGTTCAGTTAGCAAAGTCACAGCTAATCAAAAGAAACTTCAACACTGCATTACGTTTCTCTTGTACAATAACAGATCAAGTTCTTACCCTCATTAGGCTGAGCATGGGCCCCATCTCCTTGTTCCATCATCTGAACTTTAAAGATCCCACAAAGACATAAGTTATTCAAGTTAAGCAGTACATTTCCCATCTGTACTGTAGGGCATGCTCAAAAATCTCACTGTAAATATCTACCATCAGCTATCAAAGTTACAGCATTAAAAGTAAGTGTCACTTATAAAGCAGTTCCCCCAAAACTCACCTTTTTTTCAAAGAAACTGCTCTATGAAAATGTCCTAGTTCAGCTGTGTGTGTATCTGCTTGTTGCTGGAGTCAAAAATATGTTTCAGTTGTAACATTTAAACCTGCACTGTAACTGTGCAATAGCTGTGATGTCATAAGAACTACCAGAGTTCCATCCCATGACTGTTCCTTAAAATTCCACCTCAGGAAGGCCAACTCTGATGGCCTTCATCAGGGCTTATGTAAGCTTACTTCAGGAGTACCAATGTAGCCACTGTACTCCAGGTACCCTATGACCCTGATGGAGGGAGGTGTTAGCCCTTTTCTAACACAAAAATCAGTATAAATCACAATATACTGATATTTAAAAAACATAACCATGCTAACAGACAGCCATTTCTAAGTAGTGATCAGTGTTGGTCAAGTTACTTGAAAAAAGTAATCAGTAACTAATTACCGATTACTCGCCCAAAAAAGTAATTAGTTACTTAGTTACTTTTAAAAAACACGATTTACAACCTGAAGAGGTGATAAAGTGATAGATCTCTCAGCCCAATTCTACTTTTTCTGCATAATCCATCATACAAAATGTAATCAAATGGAAAAGTCTCTCTTTTTAAAACTTGTTTTATCAGTTTTAATCTTTTAACTTTATGCATCAAGCAAACATGTAATTATCTGCAACATTCTCTGACTGGAAGAAATTAATTTAACATTTAAACCTATTTTCTGCACATTCCAGCACATAAAATAAAATATTTTTTGTGTGTTTACACTCAGTCTTTCAAATAGATGCAAGTAAAACACAGCAGAAAATAAATAAAGTCAAAGACTCAGCGGTCCTGTTGCTCTATTTTCACCTGTAAAGCAGGAGTGGGGTAGGCGGAGGTTTACCCTGGTGCAGGTGTGCCGCGGTCAGTGGAAGAATCCGTGAGTTTCTCTGTGAGTTTCCCATTACGTCGTAGCTACTCGGTGCTTGTTGGAAGTTTAGGTTTTTTCGCTGTAAAAAGAAGTTTTCTTCCCACGCACAGCGGACACTAATGTTTTTGTCCCTTTTTATGGAATCAAACTCAAAGTAAGGTCAGTACTTCCACGCTTTAAACGCTGCACGCTCATACTCTCTCTGCACTCGATATGTGATCCACTGTTGATCTGCACACAGCTGTTGTCACCAACGTCGTGCTCGCTTACGTCACTGTCATGAGACATTCTCGCAAAAAAATCACGGTTTTAGTAACGCAGTAATGCAGCGTTCCTACGGGAAAGTAACGGTAATCTAATTACCGTTTTTGCAATAGTAATCCCTTACTTTACTCGTTACTTGAAAAAAGTAATCGGATTACAGTAACGCGTTACAAGTAACGCGTTACTGCCCATCTCTGCACATATGTGGACGCCAGGTCCTAGGAGGTTAAGGTGCCTGGGAAGGGAAAAACTGCATTATAGGTGGCAGAAAATTCACCTCTGTTCAAGGATCATCATTCACAGTGAACATAGATGGCCTCTTTCATTCCTCTTTCAAACCATCTGTCTTCTCTGTAAAAGATGTGAACGTCAGCATCCTTGAAAGAGTGACCTTTGTCTTTTCGACAGACATGTACAGCGGAGTCTTGTCCCATCGAGGTGGCTCTTATATTTTGTGCCGTGCATTATGTAGAGGTCTGAGCACTCCTCACTACACTGCACAGCGTACAGTGCGTTGTTTAGCTTGTGGTTGGGAGTTTTGTCCTTGGGATGAACCAGTTTTTGTCTAAGAGTGGCTGAAGTGCACTGGGATGTGATCCTTGGAGAAGACTCTGCTGTGTTCCTCTGATAAACCTGCTACATAAGGGATGACAGTGTTGTTCCATTTGTCATTCTGTTTCTCCCTAATTAATTGAAACCTTCTTTCCTACCCATCTTCGCTATTTTCATGAAAGCCCAATTGAGATAACCACATTTTAAGAGCTTACTTCACATGTGTGTGTTCCTTCGTTTTCCCTTCTGGCTTAGAGGGAACATTTTCTTCCTGGTGTTGCAGGTTCCTGATTACTCCAAGTTTGTGTTCCAGAGGGTGGTGGGAGCCAAAAAGGAGGTACTGGTCCGTGTGTGTGGGCTTTCGGTAAACTTCAATGTTGAGGTTTGATCTCCACTTGGCAGTGTGCATGCATGTACAGTGTGTGTATGGTGTGTAGTTCAATGTGTAGTAGCAGTGTGTGTCCATTTACCTTTGTGGTGGGGAGCCTGTCTCAGCAGCCTCCCAGGATTTCTTCTACTCCATGTCCCGAAAAAAAAGCTCTTAGCTGCACTGATTCTAGTCGCTGGTGCCTTGTCTTGCGGTCTTGCGGGTTGCACACTTCGTGCTCACATGGGATCCTGGAGCCAGCCATTCCCCTGGCATATTGCCCATGGTCACACATTTCACACAGACAGCGGATCCTGGCAGTGGCTGCCTGAGGCCAGTGAGTTCTCTGATGTCGCGGGCGTCCCCCTGTTCCCACGGTCTTGCAAGTTCACGAGCAGTAATGTAGAAACTAATGGCTTATCTGTTGAAGCCGGGGCAGTCAGTGTTTATTTGTGTGTTGTTTTCTGGGAAGGCCAAGAAAGAGCTAGAACACCTAGCAGGAACTCCCTGCTCATTGACTCCCTGTAACTAAGGTTACGGACTCCCTGCTGGCTAGGCTACACGGGGCCATGTCTACCCAGGCTTGTCTAACCAATTTGGTGTTCATTTCATCCCTCTACCTGCATCACCTGTCCCATCACATGCTGGCAGGTTCTGGGGACCCTGACATTGCACCTGAGCTGCTGGCCACTTCCACTCACCTGGCTTCCCTACCCTGCCAGCTCTCCTCTTTCCACCATGCCTAAGTGGGCAAAGTGGGGATAGTGGATGCCTCACAGGCAATGGTGAAGTTTCTTGGCCCTCGGATGGCATCCACTCTCCTATCTGCGTGAGGCCAGGCCCATCCTCCTGCAACCCCTCCCAGCCCCTGCCCTCCAGCAGGAGCCAGTAGAGGGCGACTATCAGGAGGAGGATACTGACTCTGGGGTCCACTTCCCCGACATGCCCATCGTCCACAAGTTGGACCACACATACAGCCCAACGGTCACACTTGTACTTGGCACCTTGTTAAGATCCAACCATGCAAAATATTGTTTGTTTGTTTTGGGTTTTTTGCCATTTTTCAAGTGGTCTTCAACTTTTGATCGGGACTGTATATATTATATTAAGTATTAATAAAATCATTTCAAAATGTGTTTGAATAACAAGGTTATTTACCAGACAGGAGCAGCAACAGTAAGATCCTGGCATCAAACATATCTGAAAAAGACAGAGTAAGGGGATTCTTTCAGAACACTCAATAGAAGCTGTACAATATAATGCCAAGTGCAGCAATATCATCCTGTTGATATCAAACATACATTGACTATACATCTATTTATTATCAGTACATTTCTTTTATATGCCCATTATTTCATCTCTTTTATTCCTTATCTTGCACTTTTAATCTTTTGTGCTACTGACAGGAGGGTTACATTTTGTATTCTATTGTATTCTATTCTGATTACAAGACTATACTAACTATGTTTTTTATACATGTTTACATGCAGATAAGAGAGAGCCAGCACAGTGACAGATTTATTCTGGTCAACCAAGAGGAAAGTGAGCACACATCCAAAGAACCAGCAGTACATAGAGAATAGTGGTGTGTGTTATTTCCACAGCCAGTAAAAAAAATAGTTGTATAGTGTTCACGTTGTTTCAAAACACCTTTAGTGCTTGACTGACATATTTCAGCTTGTAGGTGTCACCAGAATCATCATAAAACTATATGAATAAAACATTTCAAATAATATTTATTCTTTTAATAGGCAACCATATAATGTATGGGTCAGAGAGACAAAGTTTAGACCATGTGCCAAGATTACCCACTGGACCAAACGTACTGATGAAGCAATACAACTGTTCAGTCTAAAAGCATTGCTTTCATCCATGCAACTTTGAAGAGTGTCAGCTGTGTCAGAAGTCACTTCTCTGTCTGGCTCACAGTGAACAAATCTCATTGTAAAGACCTATTTGAACAAGCATGTGATGAGCCAGTCAACTCCAGATATATACCTTGCATATAAATATAATATGGTGAGAAAAAAACAACTTAAACATAAAAAAATCGCAAAGAAAGAACAATACAGTATCCACATCTTCACCAAAGAGTAAAACAGTGAAATGTGGAGTATTAAACATTAGGTCTCTCTCCTCCAAGTCTCTGTTAGTACATGAGTTGATAATTGATGAACAAATTGATTTACTCTGCCTTACAGAAACCTGGTTGCAGCAGGAGGATTATGTTTGTTTAAATGAATCAACACCCCCGAGTCATTCTAACTACCAGAAACCTCGAAGCACAGGCCGAGGGGTCGGTGTGGCAGCAATTTTTCACACCAGCCTATTAATCAACCAAAGACCCAGACACTTTTAATTCATTTGAAAGCCTGATGCCTTGCCCACCCTAGGTGGAAAACTCAAAAATCTGTCTTATTTGTAATCATCTATCATCCACCTGGGCCTGACAGAGAGTTTTGGTCTGATTTCTCAGCATTTTTATCTGATTTAGTGCTCAGCTCAGATAAAATCATTATTGTGTGATGTTAACATCCATGTAGATGCTAAAATCACGGCATTTAATCTCTTATTAGACTCTGTTGGCTTCTTTCAAAATGTAAAAGAACCCACCCACCACTCACTAATCACACTCTGGATATTGCTTTACTGTTGCCAGAGTGCTGCTCATAGGGGGTCATATGATTGGATTTTCTCTGCATGTATTATTGTAGTGTATACCTTACAATATAAAGCGCCTTGAGGTGACTTTTGTTGTGATTTGGCGCTGTATAAATAAAATAAAATTGAATATAAATCTCCATAATGTGTTTCTAATATTACTGACCACTCAAAGCACTTTTAGAGTACAAGTCACATTCTAACCATACATTTGAATATTAGGTCAGTTTTATGATTGTTACATACAATTTTTCAGCTGGTATGATTAATGATTATGAAGGCCGGAGAAACCTGCGGTCAGCTGAGGATGAAAAAGTCACCTGGTTGTGACAAAACATTTCTCCTTCTCAAAATGCAATCAACTTTCTGGGAATGTGTTCAAAGACATTTATATGGGATGTGGCACTGATAAGCTTCAGTCTGACTCATTATCACTGCTGATTTTCAAAAGGTTCAGCAGCTAACCTCTCACCATCATCCTAATTTAAGGGCTTAAAATCATTATTAGTACTAATCATTCATTTTATCCATAACATATTTTTAATGTCTTTATCCCTCTTCCCTTTTTAATTACTTCTATCAGACTACCCCAAGTATTTTGTTTCTTAGTGCTGTTTGACTGCAAAGACGTCTTATTTTCAGCACACCTTTGGATCACTTGCACAGATGTAATACTTATTTTGTTTCTGATGAAACATGTCCCTCTCTTCAGAACTAGTCTGTGGCACAAAAAGAAATGTTTTGTTTTTTGGGGTTTTTTTTGCAAACAGCATGAAACAAACTGTGAAACAACTTTCCCCTTCATAGAAACCTGCTGGTTACACTTACGTAAATCACAAGAAACCGTCTATATTTACTGATAGTGTACTTACTTTTTGATGCTCCAGCTCTGGCAGAAGAAAGGAGAGAGTATCTGTGTGCTATGCAGGCAGAAGGCTAAAAATGAGACTTTCCAAAGTGAATGGGGAGGAGACTGTCCAATGTTTCATTACTCCGCCTTCTTTTTCTGAACGCTGATTGCGTTAAAGCCCATAAACAGAAACACTGTGATATTTTGTTGAATTATTAAACAGAACTACTATGTGAAGCTGAAGCCGGTTGCTGTTCTGCTATAACTCAGTCATGCTGTCCTGTTAATCTTTGATATCAATATGAAACTCATTCTCACAAAAGTGCTGCAAAGTCTTTGAACCAAAGTTCAGACGGTTGCATTTCAGGTCTTTGACCCTGTTGCATAGTTACTATTTATATGACCTCGTTGCAACCTTGGTTTTTCTGTTTGTAAAGGTACATGACTCATTGGTCAAACGCCTGCGGGCTAACTGCTGGCTGTAAAAAGATTCATTTTTATAGCACACTTGTGGAGAGGTGAATAACCTCTGTGTCAAGAAAGAAAAGCACATCTTGTTGTGTATATAAAAAGATTCTGGAAGGTATATTAATGGGTGTTTCTCCCCTTTTCACTCGTGTTTATACTCTGCATTTAATCATTAATTATTCATCTCTGGCTCTCCTCCACGGCAGGTCTTTTGTCTTGTCTTCCTCCCCCCAGCAGATGGCTGCCTCTTTCCTAAGCCTGCTTCCCACTGACGATGTGCTTAGATTGATTCTTGGGGTTTTCTACATTTTCTTTGTATAATTTGTAGGATTACAAGTGGTTTGAGGAGATTGTTGTTGTGATTTGGTGCTATATAAATAAAACTGAATTGAGTTGTATGTGAGGCCTGGCACTGAGGAGAAAATGACTTGCACTGTTTGAGAGAACGAGCTGGAAAGGATGTGCAGCAGATTAAGGATAGAGATCAAAATGTGCTTAGAGGTGAAGAGCATGTGTTCAGATATGAGAGTACTTTGATGAACTGAAAGAGAGGAGGACAGATGGAGCACAGCTCCTGAATCAGGAAGAGCAGAGGATTAGTAAGGAGGAAGGGAGGGAAACTATAGACTACAATGTCAGTAGAAGCACGACAGAATACATGTATGTGAATTAGAGAGAGAGATACAGGTTTTCCACCTGAATATGTAACATGAAAGGTGACTGTTGTAAAGATCCAGATTTTAGCACATCCCAGCACACCCACTCACTTCACCAGATGCACCTTGTTTACTTCTCTCCCCTTTGATTGGGTGTGGTGCTTGTCCTTAATTGCACTCACCTGTCACACATTATATAAGGACTGCATTCACTTTTGGCTCACTCTTTCTTCACTCCCACACGGGGCGGCAGCAGAGCATTGGCAGTCCATGTGTGTCTTTCCTTTATTGATTTGGGAATAAAAGGAGAACCCTGTGAACGATTAGATGACTGCTTATTCTCATTCTAATCGGATGAGCCCATGATGCTGATTACTTAAACCCTAAGCCTTCCTTCCTTCCTAACAGTGAGAGTGAAGACAGATGAGTTTAAATATCTAAGTTATAAGGAAGTCAATTTTAATTTATATTGCACTTTTCACAGAAAATTAATAAATCACAAAGTGCTTCACAATAAAACATTTGTTTGGTTGATATATGGATTGGAGACAGTGGCACTGAGCTGAGCATGCTCAGATGATGGACAGAATTAGAAATGAGTCCATCAGAGTGACAGCTCAGAGTCAGAGAGGCTGAGATGGTTTGGTGCAGAGGAAGGAGGGTGAACAAAGGATGATGAAGAGGGAGACCTCAGCAGAGGTTTATGGGTGTAGTGAGGGAGTGCATGCAGATGGTTGGTGTGACAGAAGATGCTGGAATAGTGTGAGATGGAGCAGATGATCCGTTGTGGCCATTTTGGTTGCGTCCACATATGTTAATCTATTTTATTTTAAACAAATGCAACACTCCACGGCTGCAGGATGTACTGTAGGTGGAATCCCTTCTCTACACTTGCTATAGTACATGGCACTTTAAACAGCACATGTCCAAGTCTCATTGAGGTGTAATGTGCTCCTTAGCGGATACTCAAACTGCATCTTCTGTTTGTAGTATAGTTCGACTGGATTCTTGTTTTGTCCATCCTAATTGTGTTTACCACTTTTCCTTTATGTAAATCATATATGCTTTCCCATTATGCCCAATAATTACACCTTTAACATTTCTTTGGCTGTTACTTGTTATAATTCTGTCCACAACTTTGTTTCAGTTTTTCATGGACAGTTTAATATTTCCTCACTGCTTTAGTGTGGTTGTCAGTTCAGTTCTTCTGAGGCTTGTAACTAGGGATGGGTACCGGTGACATAAACGGTAGTAACCAGACCGAAAAGCAGCGCACATTTCGGTGCTTTTTTTCCTGAGCTGTGATACACTTCTAGCCAATCATTTTACGTTTCCGAGGATAGTAGGCGGGTCCAGGTACGTACGTTCTTTTATGCAGAGCTACAGATTAAAAATGCCCAAAGCGAAGCGGTCAAAGTCTGGCTGTACTTCACAGCAAAATATGCAAACTCAGCAGCAACAAGTGCTTTAAGCTGATACTGTGATACTGTCAAAGGAGGCAACACCTCGAATCTGATGAAACACCTGGCGACGCATAGCGTTTTGTTAAAAGCCCAGAAATGCGCCGTATTTGATAGCTTGCTGCGAGACCTCACACCGAGCACATCTACTGCGGGTGTGGTGCCTGTTATCGGACCCGGAGCAACATCCCCAAAAAACCTGAAGAGGAGCGTCCTGGCCCCTAGCCCTGCCAGTGTAGCAGAAATGATGATGATGATGATGCAGCAGCAGCCGTTCTTCTCTGCGTGAGTAGCTTCATGTTGTTCGTGTGTAATTTACGTTGAGTAGGCTAACCACGTTATTACATTAATGCATGTAAGGTGAACTAGCAAACATCATCATAGCTACATGCGGCTGTCTTCTTGTTTGATGGCAGATGCTCCCTTCACCCTGGCCAAAAAGGCTAAAATGACCAAAGAAAAAGTGGAAAACAGCTAAACATGAGAGGTTTTTGGACCAATTTTGTGTTCTCCATTCTTTAAGCACCGGCACCGTTTCAAAAGTACCGATTTGGCACCGGTATCGGATAAAACCTAAACGATACCCATCCCTACTTGTAACTTTATCGCAAACACATCTGGGCTTTGTCTTGATGTATGTTCAGTTATTCAGGTAAGTAAATCCCAAAAAGTAGACCTGCTCAATTTATCTTCTGTCCAAGTATTTCGATGTGACCTGAACATCAACAGAATGTTAAACAAAGGCTTAACACAGACCCACAGCTGTCAAATACAATTAAATCTTTATTATCCAAATCTGAATACATTTGTTCTCCAGAGCTAGATTATATCACTCAAGATGTTTATCATGTTCAAGTCGTACTCAGGAAAGGAAAAAAAGACTATGAAGTTTTCCAAGTGTAGTCAACTGTCTGAATGCAAAACTCAAAAGCTCCTCCTTGTTTTTAGCGTGTAATGTGCCTTTATGGCATTATATAAAACAAAGCAGAGGTGCTCTCATGTTCGAGTGAGCTGTTGAAAGGATCTAAACCCTTCGAACACCTCAACATCTTCTCACTAACACAGCAGAATGCACCTGAATACATTTGTGATGGACTGACAACTGAAGTACAAAGCCATCTCAGTCCTGTGAGTGCCATTTATCCCACAATCACTGTGTTGTCATCTGGAAACTCGTAGTAAGGTACCTCCAGGTTGAGGGGGGCGGGGCCTTTCCTGATGCGGCCAGAGGCATCATAGTGCGAGCCGTGGCAGGGGCAATAGTAGCCACCGTATTCGCCGGCATTGGCGATGGGTACACATCCCAGATGTGTGCACACTCCCAGCACGATGACCCAGCTGGGGTTGATGACTCTGTCCTTATCATGCTGAGGGTCTCGCAGCTCTGTGAGGCTGACAGCAGCCTCGGTAGCAATTTCCTTCTCTGTGCGGTGACGAACAAACAGTGGTTTGCCTCGCCACTTGAAGGTCATGTTCTTGCCTTCAGGGATGTCACTCAGTTTGATTTCTATCTTGGACATAGCCAAGACATCAGCTGAGGCACTCATGGAAGAAACAAACTGAGTGACCACCGTCTTGGCAGCGTAGACGCTCACCACCGCTGTCGCCCCAGTAACCAGGTAAGAGAAGGTTCTCCTGGATTCACTGCTGTCCTGAGATGACTTGCTGGGGTCAAGCACCTCTGGACGCCTGTAGTCAGAAAAGTCTGGTACTCTGATGTCTGTATGAGCAAATCTGACTCCTGCAGATCCTGCAAAAACAGTAGCTGGAAGTTAGACTACTGGGATTAAATAGAGTAAAGATTCATCACCAATGAATGGTGCCCAAACTATTAATTCAAAGCAAATTAAACGAAACTAGAGACTACTAAATGATTTTCTAAACAGATCTGCCTCTCCAGTGAGCTGCGAACGAGTTCAAGGACCACAACAACAGTGTCCTTACCAGCTTTTGCCCAGCAGTTAAAGAGGAAGACTGACTCCCTGACGGTGGCCAGGAAGCTTCAGCTTACACATCAGGGTGAGACATTCAGAAAGAAAGTAGCGTCTTTATTATCATGTTTTTCCTTGGCATACATGTGCTGCACCAAACACATCTGAAAACATTTGTTCTCCAGTGACTGGCTGGATATAATTGATGAAACAGATAATATGATAGCAGACCACCTCTACTGCAAACAAAGAGTTACACAGTTTTTTTCTTAGCCTCAACAGCTTGAAAAAAATGCAACTGGGCTTTAAAGTTTCCAGCTTTAAATTAGTGGATCCTTTGTCTAAATTAAGTAGTATACTGCATTTATTGGTTTGTTTGTTTCCTTTAAAATGCAACTTCTGCAAATATAAAAATGTTTATTTAAGAAACACATGTGAAACACAAACACGATTTTGATATTCTTACTAACAAGGATAAGGCAGTAACATTCAATATAATTCAGAAGTTACAAGGCTGCAAGGTTAAAAAAAATCACTCAAAATACATCTGATCACCTACACTACAAAAGCACGTGACATTTATGAGTGCCAATGCAAGAGCACACTTATTATTCGTCAGATTTATTCTTATTCTCCATCTTCAGCCTCACATTTCATACTTGAAATGTGCAATTCACTTGTATTTTTATTTTTATTCCTATTTATCCCCTTTGTATATTTTATTTATATTTGTCTCTTCATTTATATATGTGTGTGTGTATGTGTATATATATATATATATATATATATATATATATATATATATATATATATATATATATATATATATATACACACACACACACACACACACACACATATATATATATATATATATATATAATATTCTGTAACTCTGTAACTTCTGTCGGTGCTGTGCTTTTTGGAAATCGAATTTCCCAGAGGAACCCACCCGAGGGATTAATAAAGTTCTATCTTATCTTATCTTTGCTGTGACACTCGCCTCGCAGCTTTGACACAATCCCCACAACTTATATCATTTCGAGCAGCTCAATTGGGATGGTGTGCTATTACTTTTGGTGGTGACTCGTCGCCTGATTATTATTAGCATATTATTACTACTTAATTCTACTCATGTTACTTTAGATGGCTATAAAATGAGATGATTTTATAAGCCTCTGCGCTTCTTGTCAGTTTAGCTTTGACTTCAAATTGGGCAGATGGACCTTTGAGTCCTTGGGTCAAGTAAGCTCAGAGTGAAGAGCAAGTTTAGACAGTGCTACCTTCTTATCACTTCAACTGACTGTTACCAGAGGGGGAAAACCCAACCGCTCAACTTTTCTATGTGGAGAGCACAGTGAAGAGTAGGGAACAGACAGGTGAGCCTCATGTAAAAACATGCTGTACTATGTATTAGAACTACACTCTTCAAATTAGTAGTCCCAGGGCTGGTAGTCAGGTATGGAGCAAAAAAAATACGATTACTTGATTTAGTGCAACGATAAGTTCCTGTGTCTGGAGTTTTGTCTGCGACCTAAGAGGAGAAACGCACATACAGAGCAGGAGACGTATCGCATACTGGGTGGCACTGAACGGAAGCAGAGTGAAGCTGACCCCCCACCCACTTGAAACGTAAAGGCAAATAGGCGGAGCGGTTAGTGCTACGTTTGTGCAGATTTGTGCAGGTAAAATTAGCGTTTGTGCTGCTACGGTTTCCGAGATATTAAACTTTATTTTATAGGTCATTCAAAGGTCACCATCCCCCCAGACTGCTCCAAAACAAACCAAAATGGTCTACTTTTTTAGTGCTACGTTTGTGCAGATTTGTGCAGGTAAAATTAGCGTTTGTGCTGCTACGGTTTCCGAGATATTAAACTTTATTTTATAGGTCATTCAAAGGTCACCATCCCCCCAGACTGCTCCAAAACAAACCAAAATGGTCTACTTTTTTAGTGCTACGTTTGTGCTGGTTTGTGCAGGTAAAATAAGCGTTTGTGCTGCTTCTGTTTTAAAGATATTAATGAAAATGTAAAGGTCAACCAGCCCCCCCACATTACCCAAATCCAACAAAAGTGGTATCAAACGTTTGTGCTACGTTTGTGCTGGTTTGTGCTGCAAAGATTTTCGTTTGTGCTGCTATCATTTTAAAGATATTAATAACAATTTCTAGAGGTCATCAGAGGTCAACCAGTCCCCCCACATTAATTAAATCAAACAAAATGGGTGTCAATCAACTGTGCTACGTTTGTGCTGGTTTGTGCTGCTAAAATTTTCGTTTGTGCTGCTTCTGTTTTAAAGATATTAATGAAAATGTAAAGGTCAAAAGGTCAACCAGCCCCCCCACATTACCCAAATCCAACAAAAGTGGTATCAAACGTTTGTGCTACGTTTGTGCTGGTTTGTGCTGCAGAAATTTTTGTTTGTGCCGTTATTATTTTAAAGATATTAACAAAAATTTCTAGAGGTCAACCAGCCCCCCCATATTAATGGAATCAAACAAAATGGATGTCAAACGTTTGTGCTGGTTTGTGCTGCAAAAATGTTTGTTTGTGCTGCTAACATTTTAAAATGTTTAATAAAATAACGTCTTGATGCGTGCTTAATCATCCAGGTAAGTAAATCCCAAAAGGTTGATTCTGTTCATCTGGACATTTTCAGTTGGAGAAACGTTTCGTCACTCATCCAAGTGACTTCTTCAGTCTCAGCTGACTGTAGGTTTCCCCAACCTTATAAACACCCGTGAGTGAAGTTGCCCCCCCTACCTTCTTCAAATCGAACAAAATTGATGTCAAACATTTGTCCTGCAAATTATTTTGTTTGTGCAGGTTATGTTTCCCTAATTTTATAAACAGTACATGTACAGTGAGAGAGAGATGTTACATCTGTCTTCACTTGCATCCCAGTCATAGAAGCGTTGGAGGTCGTTCATAAGAGATTACAGGATCATCCCAACCTCAGCAACAGGACCACTCTCAGCACTGATCAGTTGTGTTTGCTTTTGGAACTGTCTTAATTCCACCTATTTTGCATAAGGGTCAGTACAGGCAGAAATCTAGGTGTGCCATGGGTTCCCACAGGCCCCTGGTCAAAGTCACCAAACCAGTTCGTAAGCAGGTGCAGGTGTGGCCAGAAGGGTCCTCAGAGGCACTGCTTTTCCACCACAGGCCGCCACACACGACAACACCACAGACTTTCAGGAATATACAGAAACTGTCACTGCCTACATCCCAAAATGCATCGATGATGTTCCAGAGACCAGGACTATCACTGTCTGGGCCAATCAGAAACCATGGCTCACAGGTCAGGTTTAAATGCTCCTAAAGTTGAAAAATGCAAGCCTTCAGAGCCGGGAATTAGGTGAGTCTAAGAACAGCAAGGGCAAACCTGTCACGTGGCATCAGCTACAGCAAAGCTTCAGCGACAGCAGAGATACTTGGAGGCAGTGGCAAGGAATACAAACCATCACAGACTACAAGCCCACTCTACAGACCGTGGTGACACAATCCCCAGACAGTGTGTGGAGATCCCTCCACCATCATTACTGAACCCAAGAAGTCATCTATCTCCTGCTTTAAGGACTACCGTCCTGTCAAACTCACCTCCATCATTATTAAGTTAAGTGCTTTGAACGGTTAGTCATGCATCAAATCAAATTATTGCTTTCCCCCAACCTGGATCCATTTCAGTTCGCATACCGGTCAAAACGCTCAACCGATGATGGAATTTCAACTGCCCCTCACTCAGCCCTCACACATCTGAACACTAGAGACTCATATGTCAGAGTGCTGTTCATAGACTTCAGTTCAGCATTCAACACCATCATTCCCCAGCAACTCATTCACAAACTGGATCTGCTGGGGATCAGCACCTTGCTGTATAACGGGCTGCTAGATTTCTTGACAGGAAGACAGCAGACAGTACGGGTCAACAGCAACACCTCCAGCCCAAGAACACGGAATACGGGGGCTACCCAAGGATGTGTGTTGAGCTCCCTTCTCTTCACTCTGCTGACCCACGACGAGATCTACTACAGGGGTGAAGTTAACCATCTGCCAGAGTGGTACAGCAACAACAACCTGTCCCTGAATGTGGAGAAGACCAACAGTGACTCTACTTCCTCTGCAAACTGAGAAGCACAAGAGATTCAACCCCCATTATGAGCACCTTTTACAGAGGCACAGTTGAGAGTATCCTCACCAGCTGCATCACTGGTGTGGTATGACTCCTGCATTGGGTTCTGCAGGAAAAAATGACAACGGGTAGTGAGAGCAGCCGAGAGCATTGTGGGGACCTCTCTTGCCTCCCTCCCCAGGAGATCTACTGCACCTGCCTCATCTGGAAGGTCGTCTCCATTACAGGTGACTCCACTCATCCCTTCAACAGCGTCTTCAGTTTGCTGCCATCAGGAAGGATACTGAAGAGCCTCCGGGGCAGAACCAGCAGACTGAGAGACAGCTTCGTCCATCGGGCTGTCAGGATGCTGACCATCTCTGGATCGAGAAGGGGGGCCCAAGGGTACATCTTTCGCCATCCTACAATGCTGTGATTGTAGCCATTCCCCACTTTCTGTGAATGGTACTCATGGCCATTGATCAATAGGCTTTGATTAGTTGTCATTGATCAATGGTCATAAGAATTTGCATACTAACAATCATGGAATTAACCCCCCGGCACATTGTTCATTCAGTGGCGCTAGTTTCCTTCACTATGCAAATGTACTGTTTATAAGGTTGGGGAAACCTACAGTCAGCTGAGACTGAAGAAGTCACTTGGATGAGTGACGAAACGTTTCTCCAACTGAAAATGTCCAGATGAACAGAATCAACCTTTTGGGATTTACTTACCTGGATGATTAAGCACGCATCAAGACGTTATTTTATTAAACATTTTAAAATGTTAGCAGCACAAACAAACATTTTTGCAGCACAAACCAGCACAAACGTTTGACATCCATTTTGTTTGATTCCATTAATATGGGGGGGCTGGTTGACCTCTAGAAATTTTTGTTAATATCTTTAAAATAATAACGGCACAAACAAAAATTTCTGCAGCACAAACCAGCACAAACGTAGCACAAACGTTTGATACCACTTTTGTTGGATTTGGGTAATGTGGGGGGGCTGGTTGACCTTTTGACCTTTACATTTTCATTAATATCTTTAAAACAGAAGCAGCACAAACGAAAATTTTAGCAGCACAAACCAGCACAAACGTAGCACAGTTGATTGACACCCATTTTGTTTGATTTAATTAATGTGGGGGGGCTGGTTGACCTCTGATGACCTCTAGAAATTGTTATTAATATCTTTAAAATGATAGCAGCACAAACGAAAATCTTTGCAGCACAAACCAGCACAAACGTAGCACAAACGTTTGATACCACTTTTGTTGGATTTGGGTAATGTGGGGGGGCTGGTTGACCTTTACATTTTCATTAATATCTTTAAAACAGAAGCAGCACAAACGCTTATTTTACCTGCACAAACCAGCACAAACGTAGCACTAAAAAAGTAGACCATTTTGGTTTGTTTTGGAGCAGTCTGGGGGGATGGTGACCTTTGAATGACCTATAAAATAAAGTTTAATATCTCGGAAACCGTAGCAGCACAAACGCTAATTTTACCTGCACAAATCTGCACAAACGTAGCACTAAAAAAGTAGACCATTTTGGTTTGTTTTGGAGCAGTCTGGGGGGATGGTGATGTCATCAGCAAAAAATATAACTTTTAATATCTCAGATACTGTAGCAGCACAAACGCTAATTTTACCTGCACAAACCAGCACAAACGTAGCACTAAAAAAGTAGACCATTTTGGCCCGTTTTGGAGCAGTCTGGGGGGATGGTGACCTTTGAATGACCTATAAAATAAAGTTTAATATCTCGGAAACCGTAGCAGCACAAACGCTAATTTTACCTGCACAAATCTGCACAAACGTAGCACTAACCGCTCCGCCTATTTGCCTTTACGTTTCAAGTGGGTGGGGGGTCAGCTTCACTCTGCTCTGAACGGACCCCAACAACGCTCACGCCACGCACACTGCGGTACTTAACAGAGCCTCTAAAAAAGGTTTTGTATCAGATATTTAGAGCCCTGAGATGATGTCGTCAGTCCTGATTATCTAACACTAACGTAACGCTCACGTCAGCTGTAGCCTCCTTTTAGCCCCAAAGGCTAACTGCCTGTATAAGAAAGCTAACAGCAGCCGACTGTATAAACGTAAGAGGGAAAACCTCCTACTGACAAATATATCAGGATATAGACAGTCCGCGGGATCCGACGTTAAAGTTAAATGTGCTTTTTCTAAACAAAAGGCTAACATTACCAGTTCAGATAATGCTAAAATTCAATGACAACTTACCATTGATGCTAACTGTCACAGCAGGGCCTGTCTTTGGGCTTTGACCGTTTAGCGACTCGCGACACAAAAACTGTTTCTTCGGGTTCAACAGAATATTCTCTCCCTTTACAACAACCCCGGGTACAAGAGCTTTCAGAGGCCCCGCAACTGCGAAAGCGGTGGCCTGCATGTAAGGGGAAAACACCCCTGAGCGGGCAGCTATAGACATCATGTTTAACCGCTGCAGTAACGACCTTGTGTCGCTCGACTGCGCACCCCTCGATCTGGCGGAACTCAGTGCGTACTTACGTAACATGTAACAGTTACGTACGTATACGTAAACGTGACCAAAGCCCTTTCATTTAAGGTGAACAATGAACATTTACAGCACAGGTGACAATAGTACAGACATTCTGTATTTACAGATACTTGTGTTAAAAATTACTAAAAGCTGAAGTACTGATTCAGCTTCTTTTCTCAAGTAAAGGTTAAAAAATACAGGCTCTGAAATGTACTCAAAAGTAAAAAGTTGCTCCTTGAAGGACGAGTCTACCATCTATTTTTACACAGAGGAAAATTAATCGTGTGCTATTTTAATATTTTAATAGTAATACACGAGAATAAAAATGTTATTCCATTTGAAATTCTAACGAATCTGCTCAGCTTGTTATGTAGGACACATGTAGTGACAAAGACATGTAAAAATGAACTATTTTCTGTTGCCCATCTGGTAGAGGGTGACTTTGCCTCCACACCTAAACAGGAATATGTGAACAGTCAGGTGTTTAAGTCACCAGATGTTTCACAAGATATCTTGGCTGATTTCCATTTCCTACATTTTCAGTATAGTGGATATTTTCTTTATACTAGACCTATGCAGTTAGCATGAAGGTGGAATTCAATGAATGAATCTAAGCATCGTCAGCTTAACTACAAATTAATCTACGACACTTGATGTGACCCAACACTGACCATGAGCATCACAGCCACAGTCCAACACAGTGCCCTACTGTGAAATCACCACAGTACTACCAGCTAATCAATTTATCATCTACTAAACTACTGAATATTTTCATGCAACATTTTAATAACGCAACATTGTTTTGCAGGATGTTTCCCGATATGAAAATACATAATTTATCAAAACACATCATACACAGATCCAGTATGTGATTAAAAATGAACTACCTTTAAATCTAATTGCACCTCTACCTCTCCTGTCCCGTCTTTCTGAGATGCTGTCTTTCTCCTCCTCTGAGAAAAGCTATTCCACATTTTTTTCTCTCCCTAAATACAGTAGCTGGACATTTAGCTGGCAACACATTGTGTGATAAACTGCACACACAGTTGTATGTTAGCTGATGTCTGTTACCTAATAGAGATGTTGCATTTGAAATTACCTGACAGTTAAAAAACTTTACTCCCTTTATACTCACTCCTCAGAAGCGCTAGCGAAATGCCTAAATATCAAGGCTACACTGGATTGAATAGTATGTTGCTTTTAATAGAAAAACACCATACAGGACAGCGTGACTGCAATAAAGAAGAAGAAACAATAGAACGTGTTTTAATGCACTGTCAGAAATATGATGCTGAAAGAAGACAATTGATCAAAAAGCTGGGTGATATGAAAGTGAAACTGGACTTGGTTGATTTATTTCATAAGAACTTGAGAAGTGAAAGTTATCAGGCCATATTTTGCTTTTTAACCCTGTAAGACCCAACCCATCAAAAATAGCCAGAAATTTTTTTTTCTTTTTTAACTGAGATGTTTAATAATCCTAATAACAAAATCCACATTTTCTTTGGTATATCATGTTGTGTATAATATGTTTTTATTATATATTTTTTGTTTTGCATTTGATACATTGGGCGTTTTGGCAACTTTTTGTTAGCAACAATGTTAATTTTAGACAAAAACAAAGAGTTTTGTCCATAACATTTTATGGACAAATTATGGCAAGTATTGATCATGTTGATGAGATGGAGGTCTCAGAAACTCGTGTATCAAATATGACACAGAGGGCATTATAGGGTTAAGGCGGACTAATTTGTTTGGAAGGATTTGAATGTTTGTTTGTTTTTTTATCCTTTTGTGGACGTTTCGGTCCACACTCCACACCAGTTGGTGGCGGTAGTGCACCATTTTGCTGTTTGTCAACCGCCAATAAATATTATAAAGAAGAAGAGGAGGAAGTCGAAGAAGAAGAAACAAATATGGCGGCTTCCTGTGGGTCAAAACGGCGACAAACTGAGGAAGTTTTTCATTCTGTGAACTTGACACTTTGAGCCGACGCTGCTTTCAGTATGTGGACGAGCGCCAAGACAATAAGAGCTTCTGTGGAATCGCTGAAGCGCTGTCAGCGTTGCTGTATGGGGACAGTATGGAGGGGCGACACTGACCGCGGGCAGCGACAGCTATGTAGAGTCCTGTCATCGGCATCAAAACCCAAATGGAGGCTCCTGTTTTTTGGCACTGATCACTTCGCTGTGGAATCTCTCAAACTTCTCACATCCTGCAGGTGCGTGTCCCACACAAGCCGCTTACAGGCGTGCACACGGGGTTTCACACTGCAACGTGTTACATATCATGTCACATATCATACACACAGAGGAGGATTTTTTTTTTTTTTTTGCAATATTATTGCAATAGTTTGCAATAATATTGTAATGTATTTTTTTATTGAAATTAATCTTAATTAATTTGTTGAAATTGTTTCCTCTTCAGACACATCAGTTTAACCTGCCAGAAATCGTCCTCTTGCCTAACGTGCTATTTAACTTAAAATGTAATACGAAATAAGCTCCAAATGTATTAGCACAGAGTGCCGTCAGTTTTATTAAATAATAAATGCAGTAGATTCTGAAGAAAATGGCCTGTGAAGATTTTTTTCAGCTTTTTTTTTTTTTTTTTTATATCCACATCTCTAAATTTACAGACAGGAACTGTGTTGTGCCACAAAGTGATCGTCAGCTTTTTGCAAAACAACGTTTATGTATCATTTATGTATGACTGTAAAACTCTTATTGACATTAAAAAATGACCAGATAGATTATAACGTAGAAAACAGGGTATGCAATACCTCAGGTAATTTATTTATTTTTAATGTAACCTCTTTGTAAATCCTATTGACTGCTGACTTTTTAAGAATATAAGCAAAGATATTAAACAGAAAACACACATCTGAAATCACCTTTGGCACAACCAAGGAAACGGCTCTTTTACATTTACTGAGATCAGTAGCAGACTTGGCGTTTCAGAGTGAACATAAGTCATCTCTAGCATGTTTTACACCGTAATGGACTACAGTTTCTGTGTTATGCAGTGCAAACACAACCAGAGTTCATACATAAGGCACACGGGATTATAAGGGGCTCTGTCGACTTTCAGAAAAATCAAAGGATTGATTTAAGTGCGCCGTATTTTCCAAACAACACAGTAATAACGACGGCCCGGTAGCATGCTCTACCAAAAATAGTGCTTTGTTGTGTGTCTGACGGAGGAAAGCTAAACCAGTTCCACACCACTGAAGTTGCAGCATTTTTACAAACCAGTTCTGGTTCATCTGTTTACAAAAAAATTGTAAATGTAAAATAATAAAATCAATATTCTTCTGTAGCAATAACAAAGTATAACATAAATTATTCTGTAGCAATTACACAAGAATATCCAGTAATGTCCCTGCCTACAATTAAACACATTCACTTATCGAAAATCATCTGCTGTGGCAAATGGGTGCAAGCCTTTGACCACAAACGTAGTCACTGCTCGGTGACATTCGTCTGGCCTGAAAGGAGACGCTACCGGTAGACTGCAGCGAGGACTGCCAGCATCTGAGCCAGACTCTGTCTGTGTCTCTGATTGTGGTTATCTAAATGCACAGTAATAGCAGGTTTGTAATAAGGCAGATCGCACTAACATAATATGCACTGTTAGTTGATTATTTATTTACCTGCCGTATGAACGGGAGAGGACGTGTTTCCTGTTTCAGACAGTTGTCTTCAAATCTCAGTAGCTGATCAGTTTTTTAAAAAAAATCCTCAGATTTGCTCCTGTGGCACCAACAATCAAAGTCACTTTCTTTCCCAATGCATTGCCCTTTGCTCACTTTTAATTTCAGCACGTTGTCTTGAACTACAAGTGTACATTCACTGAATTGTAGCAATGTCAGTGGTTGAGTGGTGAAGTTCAGTATTTGTATCATACTCATTGATCAGTGAGTGTACATAAACACACAGGTTACATACAAATGGAGCTTTTCTGTGAACTTCTGTGAGAAACAGTCCTTGCATAAAATACTAAAATACTATTATCACTTTCAAACAAGTCAAAGTTCTTGTGAGAAAAGCGCCACCTCTTGGTAATACTCTGTAACTGAATGATAGTGGCTTCGTAATAGTTGACACATCCCACAGGGAGGACCAGGCAGCAGTTCTTGCTGGCTTTATCTGTATGTGCAATTCCAGTGTCCTATGTACATTTAAACATTTAGAGAGGGCAGGGCTGCAACTATTCATTGAGTATTTACAATAATTCAATTATAAAAACTCTGGACACATTCTTCGCTTAATGCACGGCTCTGTACTGCGCCATTGTCACCATGAAAACAAGACATTGCACACTTTTGTGACTAAAAACAGACCTGCAATAGAAACTTATTTAGGAGAAGTGTGTGAATAAAATCTACATGGGCGAGTAAAACTCTTACAAAACCCTGAAAGACAGAGTGAAGGTAATTTTTTATGCCTTAATTTAGATTGCATACATATTTTATGTTATTTGACTTTGATCTTAGACTGTACTTTAGTGTATTTATATAATTTTGCATTTAAGAAATGTTTGTCTTTACATACAATCAGTGGGCTTGGTTATTTTTTGACAAATGGAACAAAAAACATTCCACTTTCTAAAACGGAAACTAATGAGCACTTGAAAGATCTTTATTTTTTCTCTTTTGAATATTTATCAATGCTCATTAATAAGACACAAGTACTAATTGATGGAATAGATTACTAAAAGAATCGTTAGCTTGCAGGAAATAGATGAGGGCTTCATTGACACAGAACTGTGTTGTAGTTTAATTCCAGACTCCATGATCAGAAATCTCACTGCATACATTGTTCACAAACACAAAGTCAATAAAAGTGAGGAAATGAATACAATCAGTTTAATGCTCTATTTTCCACTTTGATTTCCTGGTAAAATAGAGCCTTTAGTATCTGGTATTGACTTTAAAACATATTTTTGTCCTAGAGAGTTGAATACACTGCTGGGGTGCTACAGTTATTAGTTTGTTTTTTTTATACTTAACCCTTCCTTTTGTGTTGTAGGGGCACCAGTGAAGGGATAGTGGAGACCCTTGAAGTTGTTACCTTGGCTGGTGATGTTCCAGTGAAGAGGTTTGCTCAAGAGAACCACCTTCCGCTACACAGTTGGCCCCCTGATGATGTGAATGGACGGTTTGATGTTGGTGTGGTCGTGTCTTTTGGCTGCCTACTTCCTGAGAGACTAATCAGCAAGTTTCCATAGTGAGCATTTATCGTTGATCAACTAATCGTTAAAACCTGGGGACTGGTGCCGTGCTGTGGTTTGACTATGATCTCACGGTCTCTGAAATGTTGTGACAATGTCCTCAGTACCCAGGGCTGCCTCTTATAGCTCTCACCCTGGGTCTTTCAAGGGTGGGTTAATTGTTGTAATCAGATTTTTCTTTTCTGTTTTAAGAATCCGTTTAACATCTCAGTAAACTCATGCAAATGCACTGGGAAGAGAAAATAAAACAAAATAGGTGATACTGTGGAGAGACACATAAATACAGTGTACATATGATGGGTGACAAATTAAAAGAAAAGGCTGAACCCTTGGCCCTGTCACTGAGAGGTCCAATTAGCACTTTCTGCTGACATCCACAAAGAGAAAATGAATGAATATCTAGATTAGTGATACCCCCCAAAATCAAGGAAATATATGACTTTCTCTTGTATTTTGATTAGAGTGAAGATTTAAGATTGGATAGGTCCCCTGGGTTGTTTTTTTTTTTTTTTGGGGGGGGGGGGATGGCTGATCTAGATGAATGGTGTCATTAGAGTTTAAGAGAGTTTGAGTTTTAAGTCTCTCTAAGGCAGTCCTTCCCAGAGTGTGGGACCCGCCCCCTGGGGGGGGCACAGAGCCATTGCAGGGGGGGCGCGGTATGAAAAGGGGGGGGGGGAACAATAACGCTTGGACACTGCTAGCACGGGGCGCCCACACAAACGCAAAGCAGGAGATGAAGCATCGCTGAATATGTTTCCAAACCAACTTCATTCTAAGCCAAAGACTAGAAAATCTGGTGAAGCAAATCTTCCCTTTGGCTTCACCTGCACAGGTGCAGAGGTAGGTCTCCCTGCAGGGTTGGTTTCCCCTGCATCAGGAGCAGCGCTGGGCTGTTTAAATCAGGGACTAACAGGATCCCACATTCTTGATTTTTAGTTCAAAAACACTTCTCATAATGACTAACTACTCCTGACATGTTGGAGATGTTTGCTCTTTATACAGTAAAGTTACAGCAGGATACAAATAACATCAGGCTGATCCTGCCACGATTTGTCCCCTCGGTTCAAATCACAGACAAACAGGATCCCACAGCTGTTTATGTTTTTGAACACATTTTGCACAGAGAGGCATTTTTTGAAAAATGTATTGACAGCAATGTTGAACATTATTACACAGGAAAAAACAACTACATGTAAAATAATGACACCGTGACGCCTCTGCCTTTGTAAACAGAGGGACAGTAACTGTGTGTAAAACCTGCAGACAGTCAGATTAACAGTATTTCGTCTCTATCATTCTGCAGTTCATCTCATGTAAACAATAACGTGGCCACAGCGTGACGTGAATAAAGGCGCATACCTTTGACGCTGCGTGACCAACTCTGTATTCCTCGTCCACACGGAAACGCAAAAAAGGAGTTTTAAAAAATCTCCGTTTTCGGAGATTCGAAACGCCGTTTACGTGGACGAAACAGCTGCGTGTTCAAAATCACCCGTGTAGGTGCGGACGCAGCGTAAACGAGTTAGTAGTTTATTTTATTACTACCTGTAATTTATTGCTGTTTACTTGTATTTGCTTAACTGTTTACTAAATGTTTGAGGTGTGAAATAAACCAAAATATGGGCGCGTGTGGTTGGAGGATGTGTGTGTGCGTGCCGGGAAGAGGGGGGGGGCGCAAATATTTTTCTTGTAAAACAAAGGGGGGCCCAGCAAAATAAGTTTGGGAACCACTGCTCTAAGGCACAGTCAAGCCCATAATTATTCACACCCCTGGCACATTTTGACTTGAAGTTACTTTTATTTAACAAGCGAGGTTTTTTGTTGTTGTTTTTTTTGTTTGTATTTGGACTGGAAATGACACAGGCGTCTCCCAAAAGATAATAACACGATGTACAAGAGGTATCATTGTGGGGGAAAAAAATATTTCTCCACTTTTATTTAGATTTGATCAAAAAGTGTCATGTCCAAAATGATTCATACCCTTCACAAACTGTCAGTCTCTGGGAAAATCCAAAAATTTATATCACCATTTCAAATAGTCCAAGCTGTTCTAAAGCATCCTAATGACCCTGATTAATTGGGAACATCTTTTTTAACCAAATCAACAGGCGAAATTCAATTCAATTTTATTTATACAGCACCAAATCACAACAACAGTCTCCTCAAGGTGCTTTATATTGTAAGGTAGACCCTACAATAATACATACAGAGGAAAAGAAATCTCAACAATCATATGACCCCCTATGAGAAAGCACTTTGGCGACAGTGGGAAGTAAAAACTCCCTTTTAACAGGAAGAAACCAGGCTCAGGGAGGGGCGGCTATCTGCTGCGACCGGTTGGGGTGAAAGCTTACAGCACCTGGTACTCCCAGGCGGTCTCCCATCCAAGTACTAACCAAGCTCAACCCTGTCTAGCTTCCGAGAGCAGACGAGATCGGGTGTGCAGCAGCTCTCTGCAGTTGCTTATGGACAGTCATGGCTAAGACAAAGAAGCTCAGTGAGGACCTCCGGCTGTGCATTGTGGCTGCTCACAAGGAAAGGGATACAAGGCCCTATCTAAATATTTTCAAGTTCTAGTGGCTACAGTATAAAGTGTTATTAAAAAAATACAAGATGGCCACACCTGTGCTGGCCAGATAAGATAGTGAAAGAGGTGAAAAAGAATCCAAGGTCCACCACTAAGGCCATCCTGGGGAATCTGGGCTCTGTTGGTGGCAGACAGTCCAACGCATACTGCACACTGTTGGGTTCCACGGATGCAGACTGAGGAGGACGCCAATTCTCCAGAATTGCAAATGCTCATCTGGATAAGGAAGAAGATTTCTGGTCTTCTGTGTTATGGTCAAATGAATCAAAAATTGAATTATTTGATCACAATGATGTTTCCTTCATTAGGTGTTTAAAAAAAAAGAAAAAAAAAAAAAGGGAGAAGCCTCCAACCTTGAGAACACCATCCCCTCCTGTCAAACATGGTGGTGGGAACCTAATGCTTTGGGGATGTTTTTCAGCCAATGGACCAGGGAGTGTAATCACAGTGAACGGCACCATGAAAAAAAGAGCAACACATGAGGATTCTTCACAACAACATCAGGCAGTCTGCAGAGAAACTTGGCCCTGGGCACCGGCGAACATTTCAGCACGACAACGACCCAAAACACAGCAAAAGTGGTGAAGAAATGGCTGGCAGACAAAAACATTAACATTTCGCAGCGGCCCAGCCAGAGTCCTGACTTGAATTAAGAATCTGTGCAGGGAGCTAAAGGGTCTTAGACCCTCCAACCTGAAAGAGTTGGAGCTCATTGCTAAAGATGGGTGAAAATACCCGTGGAGACGTGCAAAAAAAGCTGGTCTGCAATTATAGGAAGCTTTTGATTGATGTAATAGCCAATAAAGGCTTTTCTATTGATTATTGAGAATGGTATGAATAATTCTGAACGTAACACTTTTTGCTCAAATCTAAATCAAAGCTGAGATTTTTTTTTCCCCACAACGATACCTCTTGTGCAACATTGACGCCCATGTCATTTCCGGTCAAAAAAAGCGAACTCGTTGGTTAAATAAAAGTAACTTTAAGTCAAAATGTGCAGGAGTACGAATAATTATGGGCTTGACTGTGCTCTAAGGAGCACTGAAGCTGTTCTACACAAGGCATGAGATCAGAACCTGTATATAAATCCACAGAAACAGACACTGCATTCTCTTTCAGTGGGATTTTGAATGTTCACCCTAGCCTGCTGCCAAGATGGCGCGGTCCAGCTCCTATCTTCCACACCATCTTGCATGGTGACAGTGTGACAGGAGTCTCCATCATCCAGATCCGACCTCACAGGTAAACAGCAGATAAATGTCTGAGTATTTTCTTTTTCCTGATAACAACCATAACAGAGCTCAATATCACCCTGCAGGTTTGATGTGGGGCCTATTCTCAACCAGCAATTCTATCAGGTCCCTGAGAATTGTACTGCTGATGAGCTGGGAGGTACTCTAGCCACAATGGGAGCACATCTCGTGAGTTAGAACATGCAACGTACAACTCCAGTTCCATAAAAGTTGGGATGTTATGTAAAATGTAAATAAAAGTAGTGATCCGAAAGTCTCATAAACCCAGTCTATTTACAATAGAACGTGAAAATCTATTAAATGTTTACATTGAGAAAATTTTCCATTTTAAGGACAATATGAGCTCATTTTGAATTTTATGGCAGCAACATCTCAATACCAGATGTTCTCAGCTGGTGAAAGGTCTGCAGGCAGGCCAGTTCAGCAACAGGAGTCTTCTATTTCAAAACCCTATATACGCCTTTCAGCATTGTTAGAGCATTTCCAGATGTGCAAGCTGCCAGCTCCATAGGCACTAATGCACCCCCATAACATCAGAGATGCAGGGTTTTGAACTGATAACAAGCAAACCTTGGTAAAGATTATTGAACCTCTGCCCCAGCTTTACTTCAGAGAAACACTACCTCCTTAAGATACTCCTTTAGATACTGATTAGATCAGGGGTCTCGAACTCCAGTCCTCGAGGTCCTGAAACTTTTCCATGTGTCGCTGTTTTGAGATTTGCAAATGAATTTTTTTTACCAACTTTCGCACAATGTCAGCATTTTCAGAACTGTTGCAGATCATGGTTATTTTTTTTTACCTTTTACCAGCAGGACTGTAACATGATTGCTTGTGTGTGCTTTTGCAGCTGATTAACACGTTGATGTCACTGTCTGAGAGAATGGAAAATCAAAGGGAACAAGGACAAACTGGTGCAACATTTGGTGCGTAACGCTGAGCTGGATACATATAGTTGTCTGAATGAAAAACTGGTCTTCTAACTTTCAACATGATTTCCTCCAACAGCCCCAAAAATCAAGATGTCCATGAGCTGGATTGTGTGGGAGGAACAGACTTGTGACCAAATTGACCGTCTATATCGTGCAGTCGGGTCCCGGGTAAGGCTCATTGCATAACTAAGTCATGCCAAACTCTCTTGGAGATCTCAACAATGACCCTCTCTTACATCAGATACCTTTGAGGACTATGTGGATGGGCAGAACAATAAAACTTCTGGATTTTGCTGGAAAATGTCATGTGTCATTATCAGGTAAAGTGATTAACCAAACCGGTAACACAATAAACAGACCGTATGAGTGTTTGTGACGTTGGTGGAGTTTTAAATGAATGTCTTGGCCAGATTCTATGCATAAAGTGCCCAAATATTTCTCCTTGAGTTGGGATCTTTTGGTGTGAACAAGAAGCTAGCCAACAGAGGCACAGGTCATGTGACTCAAAGTTAAGGGTAGCTCAACAGCTTCTAAAAGATGCAAACCAGTGAAAATATGAGGATAGGACTCTCTCATTAAATCACAGCGGCCTTGACAGCCTCTATTTTTAGAAAAGCCTTGAGCTGATCCTGTAATAAGAGCACTAACCTGGACTTGAGAGGATATTTTTCCCATATCAGCTTCTTTTCCTTGGCTAAAATTCAGAATCACATTCAAAATCCTCCTCACAGTCAAGGTCTTAAGTAACAAGGCCTGATCTTTTTTTGAAGACCTCATAGTGCCATATCACCACAATAGTTCCTCTGATACTGCTGGTTTACCTGTGGCTCCTGGAGTATTTAAAAACAGTATGGGAGGCAGAGCCTTCAGCTTTTAGGCCCCTCTCCTGTGGAACCAGCTCCCAGGTTGGATTCGGGAAACAGTCACCTTGCTGCTTTTAAGATTAGGCTTAGAATTTTCCCTTTTGATACTGCATATAGTTAGGGCTGCATCAGGTTACCATGAATCCTCCCTTAGTTAGGAAGCACTAGGTTTAGGTTCCTGGGAACTTCCCATGATGCACTGAGTTACTTAAGTGATTAGTTGTGAGGTCTGTCATCAGCTAGAAGGAACGTGAGACTACTGCAAGCAAGAAATAGTAAATGGGAAAACTCGGATGATTTCAAGGCATTAATTGCAGCCAGTGTGATGACTAGTTTCTGGTCTCTGCGTCGGGGATATTGGGCTTTCGGTATCAAGGACACTTTACATGCAGACCAGAAGTATCTAGGCTCAAACCACAAGCTTTCCAATTAGTGAACAATCCAGACATACTAAAAGAAAACTCCAATTTTTTGTGGAATTTGTGGAGAAAGATGACAGTTTTTCAAAAAAAAAGATCATCTCAGCCACAAAAATGAACATACATGATCATGTAAATTGTCTAGATAATGTCACTGCACCTGTGTTGTAGACCTTTGTTAATAAGTAAACCTTTAAATAGAAATATTTATAGAATCAGAGGTGGGAACCTCTAAGTGAGAGCTATGGAAGTTGTAATTTGACATAAATGTGCCCTACTGTATGGTATTCCAATATTGTATAACAATAACACTGTGCTGCCATTATCATTCACATGCTGTTTGCAGATCAAAGAAGGAACCCCATCCCCGGTTCAGTGAGCTTTCAGAAGGAGTCAAATACTCTAGCAGTCTGCTGCAAGGTTGGTCCAACTGTTCCCTCGAGCACCCCTGACCTTCTTCACTACATGCTTACCATAGCGTCTGCACTTTTCCTTAGCTTTAGTAGTGAGGTGACAGGTGACTTTCACACAGTTGCCACCATTGCTAAGCAACATATCAAAGACATTGTATTTGTGCAAATTAATTGAATGGTGTGGTTAAATGTTCGTCTGTGTTGGAGATGTTTCTCCACGTTGTTGTGATCAGTATTGGATTCATTACTAAAAAATAATGTGTTACACAAAAAACACTTTTCTTTAAAGTAATGCTGTTCATTGATTAACAAGCGACTGCCTCTTCTTGCTGCTACTTCAATCATGAAACTGCTTAACGATCAGCTGATCGGCTTTTCTGTCGCGAATCCGTGTCTGTTGTTTGCTTTTGGCCCACTTTGCACCAGAAAGAGGAAACCAGCGGCTGAACAACAGCAGCACGTTTAAGCTTGATCAGCTGTTGTTAGAATGTATTTAATATTACTTTCTACTCCAGGATCTTTTTTTACAGCTGACGTAACTGTGCAGGGGCGGATCTAGCAAAGTTTAGCCAGGGGGGCCGATAGGGCATTAACAGGGAAAAGGGGGCACAAAGACATACTTTTCTTTCTTATTCTCATTTAAAATGTCGAGCTTTTAATAAATAATTATCTGACACACAAAGTTTTAATTTGATGCAAAATGAATAGAAGTCAATTACTGTATATAGTAACTATTAAGTCTAATATATATACCCTAGTAAGCTACAGTACTTTTTCCTTTGGGAAGGTACCATCTGTGCAGTCTGCAATTTTGTTGAAGAAAGATGTTGAATCTATTTAATATTTCTTGAAAAATAATTGATTTCTGTGCATTTTTTTTCACACTGCATCAAATTAAGGTTGATTACGTCGATTAAGCATCATGAGGTGGAGCGTGAGGGGTGGTTCCCTATTTTTTATTTATTTATTTTTGTTGTTGCTGGGAGTTGGAACCCTATTAGTTAGGTTGCTTAATATTTACGCTAAGTACTCTTTAAAATACCAGAATAGGGAGGATGGTGTAGGTTTAAGTTTATTAGATTGATCAGTATTGCTGAACTATGAAATATTTCTTTTTTTGCATACAGGTATAACAGAATAGCTTTAGTGTAGTTGTTGTTTTAAACTTGAGTATGAACTTATACAAAATGCAGCAAGATATTTAAAAAACAGTTTTGTTGATTAAAAAACACTATATCGGATTCATATCGGTATCGGCAGATATCCAAATTTATGATATCGGTATCGGTATCGGACATAAAAAAGTGGTATCGGTCCATCTCTACTTTAGAGCAGACTCTTTGTTGAGGAGAAACATACTCTGTCAACATAAATTCACACATACTGTAGTGAGAGCAGTTTGATACCAGCATTCAGACTTTGGCAGTGTTGCATTTTTTCTTGTCACCTGACCAAAAGGAAGACTTTTTGTAAAATATCAGTCATAAAAGCACCGCACATTTAAATAGCTTTAGGATTATAGCACCACAGTTTCATCCACAAAGAAGCTGTCAGTACATACAATCTCTACACCATGATGTTGTTTGAGCTATAAACAGCACCAGATAATTACAGGAGCTAAAGAATGTAACAATAAAATTGCAGCAAAACCACATATGAGCGGGCAGAGTCAGGTATGGGGTCTTCACACCCCCTTCTTTCCCTGTTTGTCATTTGGAGCTGGGAGGAGGAGTTGGCTGCCTGGTCGGGGTCTGGGCTTTTCTCTGGGCAGTCTGTGTGCCACCCCAGAGCAAAGGGAAACATCTCCTGTGTCTGGGGGCGGATTGCCACTCTGGGGAGGATGGCACCTGGACCTTGGGGTATAGAGTATGTATTTATATATGTGTATGAGGGTGGGAATGCATGTTTGTGACTGTGTGCCTGTTTGTCTATGTTTATGTGTCTGGTTGGGTTTTAGACTCTTCCTCTCTGGGAACATCTCGGGCCCCCACCTATCTCCCCCCACCACACTCCCTGCCGGTGGCTGATGACCTCACCTCTTGGTGCATTGTAGTTCTTGGTGTCTGGGGCTGGGTGCTCGGGTGTGTACTGTCTCACTCCTAGTGGCTGCTTGGCGGGTCCTGGTGCGGGTGGCTCGGTCGTGAGGGTGATGCTCTCCTCAGCTCTTTTCTAGGAGGGTGGCGCATCCGCCCTTTCGGTGGACCTCCTTGGACTCTTATGTTCTGGGGGGCCTTTAGATGTCTGGGCCTGGATATCCTTCACGCCTGCTTCATTTCCTGGAGGGGCAGGGCTATGGCTCCCCACAACTACTATCAGATATGGATAGTAGCATTCATGGAGAAACCTTTTGAATGCAGGCACGCTCACGCACACGGGTGTTCACAGACACACGCTATCTTCCTTGGCTGCTCCCTTTAAGCATATTGTGCTCGGTATCATTCAAAATGTATGATTTACAGTTACTTAAGATAAGATAGAAATTTATTAATCCCTCGGGTGGGTTCCTCTGGGAAATTCGACTTCCAAAAAGCACAGCAACGACCGAAGTTACAGTTACAGAATTGTTATATATATATACACACACACACACACACACACACACACACACACACACACACACACATATATATATAAATACAGAGACAAATATAAATAAAATATACAAAGGGGATAAATAGAATAAATAGGAATAAAAAATAAAAATACAAGTGAATTGCACATTTCAAGTATTGAGTCTATTGCACCGTTGACTATTTACAAAAAGTATTGCACAAGGTATTGTACAGTGAGGTGCAGAGGCACTACAGCTTAGTTGTTCCCCCCTCCTTTGTCCTCCTGTTTCCCCTCCCTCTCCCCTCCAGAGAGGAGTTAAACAGTCTGATGGCGTGTGGGACAAAGGAGTTTTTAAGTCTGTTAGTTCTTGTCTTGGGGAGAAGCAACCTGTCACTGAACAGACTCTTCTGGTTGTTTATGGCCGTGTGCAGAGGATGCCCAGCATTGTCCATAATGTCCATCAGTTTCTTTAATGTCCTTTTCTCTGCCACTGTCACCAGAGTGTCCAGCTTCATGCCGACCACAGAGCTAGCCCTCCTGATCAGTTTCTCCAGCCTGCATGAGTCCTTCTTTGCTGTGCTGCTCCCCCAGCACACCACAGCATAGAAAAGTACTCCAGCAACCACCGACTGGTAAAACATCCTCAGGAGCTTCCTGCAGATGTTGAAAGACCTCAGCCTCCTGAGGAAGTACAGTCGGCTTTGGGCTTTTTTATACAGGTGCTCTGTGTTGCATGACCAGTCCAGTTTATTGTCCACCCACAGCCCGAGGTACTTGTACTTGTTGACCACCTCCACCTCCTCCCCCTCTATCTGAACTGGCAGTGGACCTTCTCTGGACCTCCCGAAGTCCACAACCAGTTCCTTAGTCTTTGAGGTGTTGAGTTGCAGGTGGTTTGTGTGACTCCATGTGACAAAGTTCCTCACCAGACTTCTGTACTCCTCTTCTTGATCATCCCAGATACACCCCATGATGGCCGTGTCATCTGCAAACTTCTGAATGTGGCATAATTCAGAGTTGTAGCAGAAGTCAGAGGTGTACAGGGTGAAGAGAAGAGGGGACAGCACAGTTCCCTGTGGTGCTCCTGTGCTGCTGACCACTGTGTCAGACGTGATGTCCTTCAGCCTGACGTACTGTGGTCTGTCGGTGAGGTAGTCGGAGATCCAAGCCACCAGGCAGGGGTCCACCTCCATCCTGTTCAGTTTTTCCTGAAGCATACAGGGCCGGATGGTATTAAAGGCACTGGAAAAGTCAAGAAACAGTATCCTGACCGTGCCTTTTCCCCCATCCAGGTGTGAGTGGGCTCTGTGTAGGAGGTACAGGATGGCATCCTCCACTCCGACACCCGCCTTGTATGCAAACTGTAGTGGGTCCTGGGCATGTTGTACCTGTGGTCGGAGGAGGTTGAGGAAGAGCCGCTCTAGAGTCTTCATAAGATGTGACGTCAGTGCCACTGGTCGGAAGTCATTCAGCTCATTGGGCCGGTTCTTTTTGGGGACCGGGACGATGCAGGATGTCTTCCATAGGGCGGGCACTTCTGCTTATCTAGGATGTTGCTGTGGTCTCCCTACTGTGTTGTTCTCTTTTTGCTTGTTTTCTTCCTTTCCCATCAGGTAATGTAGCAGACTTATTGTGTCTTTTCTCTTGGTCCAGTATGGCACAGCTGTACTGGTCCACTTGGGAAAACAAATCTGTTGGGCATTTTTCTTGGCCCTCAGACAACAATTCTGATTGGTACAGTGCCGAGAAACAGACCAAAAAAATAATCAAAGAATGGTGAAAAAAGACCTTTATTGAAAAGTCTGTTTCAGATAAGCAAATGGTTAAACTTTTTCCAAGATGGCGCCAGCAGTATGCACGGCGACACGTCCGTCAACTCTGCTAGCTTTGCTTTGGCTTGGCTAGCCTTATCCTTCTCTATTTTATCCCAAAATGCCCTCGCTCTGCATGGCTTTACTAAATGTAAGATCATTAGCAAACAAGACGTTTGTATTAAACGACTTCCTAAAGTCACAACAGCTGGACTTTCTGTTTCTGACAGAAACATGGCTTCAACCCGGTGAGTCTGTAGCTTTTTCGGAACTGGTCCCTCCTAATTTCTCATTCGATCGTGGCTCAAGAGTTGGGAGGTCGCCTTGTAATCGGAAGGTTGCCGGTTCGAGCCCCGGCTTGGACAGTCTCGGTCGTTGTGTCCTTGGGCAAGACACTTCACCCGTTGCCTACTGGTGGTGGTCAGAGGGCCCGGTGGCGCCAGTGTCAGGCAGCCTCGCCTCTGTCAGTGCGCCCCAGGGTGGCTGTGGCTACAATGTAGCTTGCCATCACCAGTGTGTGAATGTGTGTGTGAATGGGTGGATGACTGGATATGTAAAGCGCTTTGGGGTCCTTAGGGACTAGTAAAGCGCTATATAAATACAGGCCATTTACCAGGCCATTTATTCTTCAGCCTCCCTCAGTCCTCTGGTAGGGGGGGAGGCTTAGCCACCGTGTTCAACGCTCGATTTCATTGCCATCAAACATTACAGCACGACACATTTTCTAGTTTTGAACACCAGCTGTTTGAGTTACACCTGAATTTTGCTGCGCCTTTGCTGTGTGCCCTCATATATCGCCCTCCCAAGTTTAACAAGGATTTTATCAAAGAGTTTTCAGGTTTTATGGCTGGAATCGTTCTTAAATTTGACAGTTTTTTAATCCTTGGTGATTTTAACATCCATGTGTGCTGTGACTCTAAACTTTTGGTCAAGGACTTTTTAAATATTATTGACTCTTTTAACTTGACCCAGTGGGTTACTGGTCCCACGCATGAAAAAGGTCACACTCTGGACTTGGTGCTCTCCCACGGGTTGGATGTGTGCATCACGGAAATATCCGAGTTGCGCATCTCCGATCATCTTCCTGTGTTGTTCATTCTAACACTGCGCTGCTCGATGGATAAGCCGTACGTCCCAGCGCGCAAAAAGCGAGCGCTTAATGTATTAACAGCGCCTGCTTTTTCTGCTGCCTTTATGGACTCTGGAATAATGAACTCCAACTGTAAAAGTGTTGAGGACCTTTCGGACATTCTTCCTTCTACCTGCACTGATATCTTGGACTCTATTGCTCCGCTCAGGACTGTGCGCGCTAAGCATTTATCAGAGCCGTGGTTGAATGAACATACGCGCTCCCTCAGACGTGACTACAGACGCGCTGAAAGGAGATGGAAAAAGGACAGATTGTATGTTTCCCTACAGATTTTAAGGACTCGTCTTTCTGCTCACCAAGAAGCTGTAAAAACTGCAAAGACACAGTTCGTCTCAAACTTAGTGTCAGTAAACAGTCACAGGCCTCAGGTACTTTTTAACGTTCTTAATCGCTTTCTTAGTTTATGTGATAATTCTGGAGTCACTTCTTCACCAAGTATGTGCGATGATGTTTTAGCATTTTTTAATGACAAGATCCTATCGATTAGGGCCCTTGTCTCGTTGTCTGCTGCCTCAGATCAGAGTCCTTCTCCTGTGTGCTCAGCTGTCTTAGAGCAGTTTGATCCCGTCTCCCTTAAGGACTTGACCGCGGTAGTTAGTAACCTAAGATCATCACACTGCCCCTCTGATTGTCTCCCCCCGAGCTTGCTTAAAAGCACTTTTAATACTGTTGGGCCTTTCATCCTGAGATTAATTAATACGTCCCTTGCTACAGGCTACGTCCCATCATGCTTTAAACAAGCTGTAGTTCAGCCTCTTCTTAAAAAACAAAACCTGGACCCAACTGTTCTGTCCAACTACAGGCCTATCTCAAAGCTTCCTTTTCTATCTAAGGTCTTGGAGAAAGTGGTCTACCTACAGTTGCAGGACCACCTTGATTTTAATATGATCTCTGAAAAATTTCAATCTGGTTTTAAATCACTACATAGCACTGAGACGGCACTTTTAAGGTTTTTTAACAATATTCTTTTAACTCTGCCCTGCTGCCCTTTTATTGTTGGACTTGTCAGCAGCTTTTGACACGGTTGACCGTGACATCCTGTTATCACGGCTAGAATTTCATGCTGGCCTAAAAGGATCTGCCCTACAGTGGTTTCGTTCCTATTTGTCAGAAAGGTTTTTTTTTTATGTCAATATGGGCCCCCACAACTCCAAAATAGCCCCTCTTAAATACGGTGTACCTCAAGGCTCTATTTTGGGTCCTGCCCTGTTCGCACTCTATTTGTTGCCATTGGGCTCAATCTTCTCGCAGTACAGCATTTCATTTCATTGTTTTGCTGATGATTTGCAGATTTATCTACCTTTAAAAGCAGGGTCAGACCATCCGCAGCTCTCATTACGCTGCCTTGATGATGTCAAACAGTGGTTGTCATTAAATTTTTTAAAGCTAAATGAAAATAAAACTGAGGTTGTCATTTTTGGCAACGTTAATCATATCGACAGCACTCTGGGCGCCTTTTCCTCGTATTGTAAAACACATGTAAAAAACCTCGGTGTCTACATTGATGGTTCTTTTAAATTGAATAAGCAGGTGAGTGCAGTAGTTCAGTCCTGCTTCTTTCAGTTAAGACAGCTAGCCAAGTTAAAGCCATACCTTCCAGCTAACGTCTTTGAGCGTGTTATTCGCCTTTTTCTTACTTGCAGATTGGACTACTGCAATTCATTGTGTTATGGTCTAGATCAGGCCTCCATCCATCGTCTTCAGATGGTTCAAAATGCTGCTGCTCGCCTGCTAACTGGTACCAAGCGGAGAGAGCATATAACCCCAGTTTTAGCTTCTTTACACTGGCTTCCTGTCTCCTACAGGATCCAATTTAAACTTCTACTTTTTGTTTTTAAGTCACTTAATGCCCGAGCCCCTCCTTACCTGTCTGAGCCCCTCTCTGCCTATGCTCCACGAAAAACCACGAGGTCTAGCTCAAAACTAATGCTGTCCATCCCACGGACTAACCTCAAATCCCATGGTGATAGATCCTTCTCTGTGGCAGGTCCCAGACTTTGGAATAGTCTCCCCTTAAATATTAGATCTGCACAAACACTTGAGCATTTTAAATCATTACTAAAGACACATTTCTATGCCCTGGCTTTTAACACACTATGACCCAAGCATTTTGGTCTTATTTGAATTAGTTTAGTTATTGTTTTAATAATTTTACTGTCCTTTTATTGTTTTTTTATTGTTATTATTGTATTACATTGTTGCTTTTTAATACCATTTTATATTGTTAAGCACTTTGTGCAGCATCGGCTGTTTGAAATGTGCTATATAAATAAATTTGACCTTGACCTTGACCCCTGAGCTTAAACTTCCTGAAATGTTGCAGCAGTAGTACTGCTTTCTTTGTTTCACTTTGTCCTGTTGATTGTTGCCCTAAGTTTTATATTAATGTGTGTTCCAGGATGGCTGGGTGGGATTCAGATCAGTGCTCCTGAACAAAAGACTCACTGCAGCTGATTTCTATAATGGCTACCTGCATCAGACACGGCAGAAGAACACGCCGTGTGAGACGGCTGAAGGACAGTTTTTCAGTAAAAAAGGAGGAATTGAAGTGCATCAAATGAGAAAAAACTCAAAGTTGTGACGCAACAATAATATTCTCACTTAAAGTAAACACAACACCATCTAATGAAATGTACTGTTTTTAATGTGTTATACTTTTAAGGCATTTGCATTCATGCCACAGTTATTTTTTGCTGTATTTATTCTATTGCAATAAATGATTGCAATGTTGATCAGCAGTTTCCAGGAACAATAATGAACTGATTTTTTTTCCCTTTGAATATTTACCTTAAGGACTTTTCCCAGTCTCTACCAGTGTTAATGGTTGGGCTGTAGATGTGATGGTGTTTGGTTGGTCTTTCAGTCTGGAATTGCCCTCCTCTTTGCTCCATACTGGAATCTCTCAGCAGCAGTTGTAGTGTATGATAAATTAAGACACCAAACACTGTGACGTTAACATGCACACCATACATAAACATGTCCAAATACAGCAGATTGACCAGTATTTATAGCTACATCGGTTGTTTTCTGCTTTTCTTCAGAGAGCTTATATGACCTTGTTCTAGAAAAGTTGGGGTGCTGTTTAAATAAAAGAAAAATGCAATCCTTTGCAAATGTTGAAAATTGTGAAAATGTTTCCAATGTTCTGTTTTATTCGCATAGAAAACCTATCAGATGTTGAGAAAATGTCCCATTTTGTGAAAATATTAGTTCAGACTCAAACTACATAAATTTCTTAAATACAATTTTTAGCTATTAGAGAAAAAAGGTATTCATGGTACAGCAACATCAATAACTGTTGACATTTTTTTTCCTATCGATCCTTTAAAGTTGTTGCATAACTAAGAGAGGATTCAGGGTCACCTGATCTAATCCTAATTATATGCTTTATCAAAAAGGCAAGTTTTAAGCCTAATCTTAGAAGTATAGAGTCAAACTAGGAGCTGGTTCACAGAAAAGGAGCCTAAAAGCTGAAAGCTCTTCTTCCCCTACTACTTTTAAATACTCTAGGAACCACAAGCAAGCCCACAGTCTGAGAGTTAAGTTCTCTGTTGGGGTAACACAGTACTATGAGGTCTTTAGGATAATATGGAGTTTGATTATTCATGTATGTGATGAGCTGCTAACGAGTATTTTATTTAGTAATGACCCCAACACTGCTGTCGTCTCCGGAGACAAAAGTTTACCTTTTTGGAAGGTGTATGTCCTGTTACATCTGGCATAAAACTAACACCGCGTTTCATGAAATCATACTAAAATTCAAACGTCGTGGTGGTGGTAGTATGATGGATTTTCCAGATTTGATGGAGTTTATAAATTCTGTTTGACTATCTGAAAATCTGGAAGGAGAATGTCTGGCCATCAGATGTGTCCTGAAGCTGAAGAGCTCTTGGGTTATGGAACAAGAAAATGATCTGATGATCTGGTCCCTTAAAAGTCTGAAGTTAAATCAAGATGCTTTGACATGACCTGAAACAGACTGATCATGGTCGAAAGTCATTCAATGTGGCTGAAGCAATTCTGCAAAGAAAACTAGGCCAAAATTGCTCCACAGTGATGTGAAAGATTCATAGCTATTGATCCCAAACGCTATGAGATAACTGACCAATCATTTTTAGTCATTCAATGCTTTAATAATTAATAATCCAAGGAAGAAGTGTTTTACTGGTGAATGCTCAAGGTGGATAAACGAACATGTCCCTCCCTGAGCCTGGTTCTGCAGGTTTTTTCCGTCCCATTGTTGCCAAGTGCTGACTCAAAGGGGTTGTTTAATTGTTGGGGTTTTCTCCATATTTTTGTACAGTTGTTACCTTACAATATAAAGCACCTTGAGGCAACTATTGTTGTGATTTGGTACTATATACACTGCATTCCAAATTATTATGCAAATGATATTTCTCTTGGATTTTCCTAAACAGTCGATGCAAGTAACAGAACAATTTTCGAGTCATCAGCTATTAGTTTTATTAGTATAATTTGAACGTTACTGAACAACCCTCCCAATGAAAACATACTGTTTTTTAAAAATAAAAAAACTTAAAATGCACTGTTTCGAATTATTAGGCACAACAGCGTTCCAAAATATTTCATAGGTTGTAAAGAACTGAAAATGGTTATTTGTTGAATTTGCAGCATTAGGAGATCATATTTACTGAAATCAAAAGCTATTTCAATCAAAAAGATCTTAACAGGTCATGTTACGTATTAACATAGGACCTCTTATTTGATAGCAGTTTCACAATTCTTGCATCCATGTAACTTTTTGGAGAGTTATTGCTTGAATGTCTGCAGGATGTCAGAATAGCCTCCCAGAGCTGGTTTTTGGATGTTTTGAACTACCGCCACCCTCCTTGGTCTTTTGCTTGAGAATGCTCAAAGGTTCTCAATCCGGTCTTTTAGTGATGACATGATGAATCCTGCTTCTGGGCCCAAACTACCCTGCGTATAAGGCTTTTGTGGGTTTTTTTTTAACATGTTTTAATGCTTTGTATCTGGTTCTATTTATTCCAACCCGTTCTCACTCCCAAAGCGTAACATTTTACGCTAGGTGACAAATCGTCACCATATTACGTTTTCGGCTACCCACCACGTTCCTAAATGACGACCTCGGAAAAAAGAGGAAATATGAGAACCGTCTGGACTGAATCTACACATGTTCGCTCTTTTTCTTCAAATCGCTTAGAAACACGCTATTTAACATCATTAAAGTCCTGGTTAAGGTCCGGAATAAGGTTATGGTCAGGGCTAGGGATAAGGTTAGGTTTAGGGCTTTAATACAGGGCTGGAACGTCTACTACCGCAGGAGCGTCATTGCACTGGATTCCATCCATAACCCGCCGCGTACCATAAGAACGCCGAAGGTCTCCTTTCGCGTTCCTCAGGAACGCCGCGGGACGTGACAAAACATCGACATGTTACGCCTCGGTAGTGAGAACGCTCTGTTTATTCTCAAAAAGCCCCTAAAAACAGTCAGTGATCACTGTCACCCTCTCGGTTTTTATTACCGCTATTCATTTTAAAGCTCAGTTTTTAAAACCTTACGATGGAACTACAGTCCAGCCCATTCAGCAGTATATTGATGACTAACCTCGAATTGTGGATGAATTATCTCAGTTGTTCTCCTGACTGAAGTTTGGTCCATTTACAGCATCCTGCCATGCGATTGCATTTGTCCCTGACCATCCAGAATACTCACGGCAACTTTTATCGAGTGGAAAGAAGTTAGCGTTCATCCTCCACCCTTCACTGTTAATATTATGCTAACGTAGCTGTGTTGCTAGCGATCACATAGCACATCGTTATATCAGCTAGCCAAACTAAAGTAACCCTACAAACGTCACTGCTGTTTACTTTCCTGTCTTCATTTATGTTGGAAGTGATAGCAGAGCTGTATGTCTTAATTTGTTTCAGAAATCTCTCAGTCAGGACAGGCTATATTATATTTAGATGGAAACTAGCGAGCTAACTCTTTGCTAACTTCTATTACGTTAAGTTTAATAAATTCCGTTTTCATGGATGCCTGGATGTTTAACTTAATTGTTACACCTGGTAAAGCAGCCACACTGATCATTTTATTACAGATGAAAGAATTTAGATAGTTTTTAACTCTCAGTAATGCCGCAGTGATTGTTTGGCTTATGGACCTGCAGCGGAGTTTGGGCCCAGACACGGTTAATGACGTCAGACTTAAAGACCGGATAGAGGTCAGGGGAGGTCGGGGGCCACACCATGAGTTTCTCTAATTTTATGCCGATAGCAGCCAATGATGCAGAGGTATTCCTTGCAGTATGAGATGGTGCATTGTCAGGCATGAAGATGATTTTGTTGTGGAAAGCATGGTTCTTTTATTTTGTACCATGGAAGAAAGTGGTCAGTCAGGATGTCCACATACTTTGCAGTAGAGCTGGGCGATAGAACGATAACGATATGTATCGCGATATAACTTTTTCTCGATAGAAAAATTTAACTATCGCGATAGACCTCGCCGCTCTTGTCCTCTTAAAAAAAAAAAAAAAAACAGCCAATCCAAATTACGTAGCGCAGAGCCGAACCAATCACAGCCG
Organism: Rhamphochromis sp. 'chilingali'; assembly: GCF_963969265.1. Lineage (NCBI taxonomy): Eukaryota > Metazoa > Chordata > Actinopteri > Cichliformes > Cichlidae > Rhamphochromis > Rhamphochromis sp. 'chilingali'. The sequence goes on along the minus strand of NC_137933.1, from coordinate 244,056 downwards.
CAGCATCACGTCACGTGACTTGTTACGTACAGCACAAGTGCCAAGCCACACATGTGTATTTGTTTGGGAAGCAGCCAGCCACCGTACCGCCCGGGTAATGGAGGAAATGAGTGTGCCGACTAGAAAAATCAACCGAGCGTGACCGAAGAGAAAACAGATGATGGTTCCAATGCCGGAGAGATTGTCGAACGGAAGAGCCATAGAAGCTCCGTAGTGTGAAGGTATTTCGGCTATTTCAAGTCTGACAAAAAACAGAGTAGCGCGCACTGTAAATTGTGCCGAAAGCAAGTCTGGAAATACAATAAACTGGTGCATGCGCTACGTCCACACGTACCCGGGTATTTTTGAAAACGCAGATTTTTCCATGCATTTGCACCTTTCGTCCACACGTAAACGGCGTTTTTGGTCACTGAAAACGAAGATTTTTGAAAACTCCGTTTTTGCATTTACGTGTGGACCAGAAAAACGGAGAAAGCGCAGCATCAAAGGTGTGCGCACTTTTTGACGTCACACTGTGCGCCACGTTATTGTTTCGGTGAAATGAATTTCTACAATACTGTTGCTGTTAATTCTACTCTGCAGTGTTTAAATGCTTACATATACACACAGTTACTGTCCCTCCACACATACGACTGTTCTGCTTCTATGCCCCAGCTGTCATGGTCCCTGTGCCTCACCAGCTGATTCTGTATTAGGCAACATGTTTTCTCTCTCTCTCTCTCTCCCCCCTGCCGGGGCGATGCTCATTATGGGCTCCCGCCCCTGGCCCACGCACCTGCTGCCTATCGGGATAATCACAAGGCCGATTTAAGACACCAGCACTGTGTCACTCGTCGCTGGATCGTTGAGTTATCAGCGTCAGTCGCTCAGTAGATTGTAAATAAGGATCTGTGAGTTCGTTCCGTCTGTTCGCCTCTAACTATAATCTCTGTGTACAGATCTATCCCGGACCTTTCCCAGCCTGCCTGTCATCCCGTGGACGAGTGAGTGGATGGTGTTTCCCCAGTGTGGGGAGTGAAGAGAGAGAGCCTTTGGAGGGCGTCAGATTCCCGTCTTTTCCCTCACATACCCCGGAGCCCTGGACCCCCCTCCCCCCCCTCCAGCACTTTGTAAATAGCATCACCTGGTGTCGTTGTGTAAATAAAATCTGTAAATCCTGTAAGGAGTCCCGGTCTGCGCCTGAGTCCGTTAACTGAAACCTGACACCAGCTTTGTTTACTTTTTCCCACCGAGGCTTCTAGACTTCTGATTGGCCAACATTTCTGCACGGTTAGGAATCTAGCGCCACCTGCTGCTTTGGCATGTTCATAGCAGCGTTTTCCTTCATTTCTCCCTTTATGTGTGGACGGGATTATTTTTTAAAACGAAAACGGAAAATCTGTGTTTTCAAAAATACCCATGTACGTGTGGACGTAGCCTCGGTCTCTGACTGGAAGCGCTAATTCGTCATTCGGCTTTTGTCAGACTAAAGTAACTGTTAAAACTGTTTGAAAAGCTCAGCTATACAACAAGGAGAGATTGAGAATTTCCTTTTAGTTCTCAGTTTATTTGATATTGACAAAAGTTAGTCAGTTTTGTCTGTTCTTCTGCAAAACAAACTAAGATTTATTTTTAGAATTAATATTTTGTTTCTAAGTGGAATTGACAATTTAGTCTGTTTCGTTTGTTCTATTTTGAAACTTAAACGCTTTAGCGGCTGCCTTTTGTGTAGTTTGCAATATTTGCCTTTATTTATCTGAAAAAGTCTCATGTTCCTTAAGTACATCTACCCTGTTGAACTTATTATGGGAAATAAATATTTAAATAAAAACAAGCTGCTGATTATTTCACATTTTACTTGTGAGCAACGGCACATTTAAATCTTACAAATATAGTTATTTGGCTTATATCGTGATAGATATCGTTATCGCCTGAAATGAAAAAAACATATTGTGATATGAAAAAATCTTATATCGCCCAGCTCTACTTTGCAGAGGTCACTTTCACACCTTCAGGGACCCTGAAGGGGCCGACCAGCTCTCTCCATGTGATTCCCACCCAAAACATGACTCCACTACCTCTTTGCTGACCTCACATCCTTGTTGGCACATGGTGGCCATCCACCACTCCATCCACATGGACAATATAGGGTTGCACGGCACTCATCAGTGAACAAGACTGATGAAAATTAGTCTTCATGTAGTTCAAGGCCCACTGCAGCCGTTTCTGCTTGTGAGCATGAACCTGTGTGTGCCGTGACTCAGCCACAAATCTCTTGACAGTACAATGATCATGCTTATCACCAGAGGGCAGGGATAGCTCAGTAGGTAGAGTGGTGGCCCCATGATCGGAAGGTCGGGGGTTCAACTCCACTGAATGGCTACCTTGAGGTACCCCTGAGCAAGGTACCGTCCCTACACACTGCTCCCCGGGCGCTGCATTGGTGGCTGCCCACTGCTTCACTGGGTGAATGGGTTAAATGCAGAGGAAATATTTCCCTATGGGGACTAACACATACACATTATTATTATTATTAAGTATTTGTGATATATCTAGGGTTTTCATTACTTGTCCAAGGCATTCAACTATTTCACTTTTTCAGCAGCAGAGAGATCCTTTTTCTTTTTCCAAAGATTTTCAGCTCAAGATATTGTTGCATTATTATTCTTTGTAAATAAACGTTTATTCTGAGAATCCTGTGTTTGCGTCCACCAGCTTCACTATCCTTGACAAATGAAGAAAATTTGAAAAAGCACCACAGAGATAATTCAGTATCTCGGTGCTGCCTCACTGGCTAAACAGGATGCTTGGCCTTTCTAAATGAAAATCCTTTGATTAAAAAATACCATAAACACACGTCTCTGACTAGCTTTTTTGTGAGCTACCTACATTTTGAACTTGACTATTTTTTTGCAACTTTCATGATGTTATTTTTAGCTTCTGGCATCCCTTCACATAAGATGTTAAACACTGTGGCTGTTGACAGCTCAAATGGCGACAGGTATGGCCAGTGTTGGGTAAGTTACTTTAAAATAGTAACTTAGTTACATTACTAGTTACTTCTCTCAAAAGTAACTCAGTTACTTCAAGTTACTCGTTACTTTCAAAGTGACTAGTTACTAGAGAAAGTAACTTTGGTTTTACTCAGAATTCTCTTGTTAATGTGTTGCTTCCATAACTTTGCCAGTCTTCTAGCTTGCTTACTTGCCACAAGTGCACTGTGCCACCTACCAATAGAAAGGAAAAGATAATGTGCATATTTCCACGAGAGAAATCCCACGCCTGGACCGTCATTGACTGCTGCCATGATTCTAGCCTACGTCACAGCGTTATGTGCGCCTTTTACATCCAACACAAAAACTGCAGTCGTGGTGCTTTGATTGTACTCAGAACTCGGAAATTCTGCCTTCTGAATAGGAAGATGTAGGTAACATCAGACTGCAGATGAGCTGCATACAGGGCTGGACTGGGACAGAAAATTGGCCCAGGCATTTTTTTAAAAAAAATTTTATTATCTTTTTTTTTTTTTTTTGTGTCCCGTTTGGATCTTTAGCATCAGAATTGTTGTCTTGAGGCCAAGAAAGATGCCAAGCGGATTTATTTTACCAAGTGGATCATCATGGCCTTGCCATATTGGTCCATTTGATTGACCTTTATTATAATTATGAATTTATTTTATTTTCAGTTGCTACAAACGGGACAGACATGACTGGGGGATAGGACAGGGAGAAAGAATGAAGAGAGGGAGAGAAAGAAAACCAAAGGGGAGAAGAGACGGTGAGAAGGGGGGGAAGAAAGAAAAAAAAGAAAGAAAAAAAAAGCAAACAAAAAAAACAAAACACCTGGGTCACCTGTATGGAGAAAAAAAACAGAAGAGAAAGCAAACAACAAAGAGCAACATAATAAAAAAAACGGCACCATCACAATAAACTAGCTAGCAGTAGATATCAGTAGATACTAAATAATAAACGATATTGTGCAGCACGCAAGATAGACAGCGCACAATGTGCTTTGAGGAAGCAGCCAAGAAAGCTGTAGTCTAACTATTAATCATAGTTTTGCTAAATAAAAGGATCTGGCTTGCATCAGTCACATGATCACATTTAACCAATGATCGCCCTTGACGGCAGAACGCGCTGGTTACGAGCCGGGAACGAGCTCACAAAGAGCACGCGCATTTTTTGCGGTCCGGAGCTGTAGGAGAAACACAGACTTCCTTCATCCACCTGCTGGCCTCCAACACTTGCTAATGTTACTGAATCTGTGGAAGCTCCGCGATAGCCACCACACGAAGTAACGAGTAACGAGCCTATCTAAATCCCAGTAATGACTAACGCGTTCCTGATTTTGGCATAATAACTAGTTACCGTGCTCGTTACCACAATAATAATGTAGTTACTGTAACGCGTTACTTAATAACACGTTAGTCCCAACACTGGGTATGGCACACTCAAAAGTAAAAAGAATTTATCTAGTAATATTATTATTATAATTGCTGTAACTAAATAATTTGCCATATATGGGATGAATAAAGTATTTGTTATTGTCATCTTCTTCACATCTTTATGATGTTTTTCCACAACTACAGTTAACAGGTGTTTCTAATTAGAAATATAGCCACTAACAACGAACAATTAATTTTTTAAGGATAACTTATATAAAGCTTTTTGATTTTAATATCTTTAGATTTCACACCTTTTTAAAAAGTTAAACATGAATATCTGTTAACTTTATTATTTTTCTATTTTCAATGGGGAAAACAACAACAACAAACAAAACTGAACCACATTGCTGGAAAGTAGGAAACGATAGTCCCTTTCTACGGACCGTACCACGTTACACTTTGAACAAGGGAATTGTCACGTGCACTTTCACCATCGTTACGGACAGAAAGGAAGAAGTAAGATCGCTTCTTTTCGTTTCAAGGAACGATTCTACATTAAGCCATTCAAATTTAAAAGGAAGCAAATATCATGCTGATGTTGGTTCTGACCGGTTCCTTTAAACCTCTCCACCCCCTTTACAGCTGTCGAATGGAAATGGTTCAGCATAAGGAGACTGCCATTTTACACAGTGACTTCTAGTTAAATCTATGAAGTGACAGACCACAAGTTATCCACACGTGTTGTGGTCAGTTTGTTTTCCGAGCGGTGCAATATTTTTAAACGTCACACTGTTACATAATAAGCAAATATCCAAAACACGATTTCGCCTGTTAAGCACAAATCCAACTAACAGTGAAGTAAAGAACCCGGGTAAGTAGTTGAGCATTTTAAGTTAACTGTTGTCGCTAGCGTTAATGACACAGACAACTCACGAAGAGGCAGCTGCTGGGCTTGGAGCATAGTTTGATGGCCCGGCAAAAATATTGTTTAAGTCACGTCATGACGAGTTTGGGTTGGTTCGCGTAAGGGAGCTGTGCTTACAGTATCATTTGGTAGTAGCGATACGAATCATTAACTCACTTGAAAGGTTTGTGAATATGTGCACATAAATATGTCCAATATAAATGTATGTATTGTACAAAATACACATACATGTGACGTCACCGAAAGCGGAAGTCACCCCTGCCACCTCTCTCGCAGTAATAGTGGACTTTTTTTTTATTTAAGTCTGATCTGTTAAACTGTTAAGCTTCTCTGCACCAGGCAACAAGACCGCCTCCCAGCTTTAATAGCAAGCTCGAGTTTAGAAGATATATAGCCAAGAGGTCTGAGCTAAACCTTTGATCCTCTGGAGTGTATCACTTCCTGTATTAGTGTAAAGCAGAGAATCATAGCATGCTGCATGGATGCTACTTGTACTGCAGTAAACAGCCAGCACCAAAACATATTTTGGACAGCTAAAGTCAGCAGTTTATCTTCAGGCTGTTTTTCAGGGTTCAGTCTTCTGCTGGTCAGCTCATTGGATTAAAGTTAATGTAGTAAAAGAGAGAAAACTGTATAATTCTGAATTATACTAATGCATGAAGCATTCACACAGCAACCTGAGGTAACTGATTGTTGCTGAGGTAAAGTTGTTTGTTTTTGTCAGAGAAGTCTGGAATTAACATCTCCAGTAAAATAAAAAAATGCTGTGTGACAGCAAGTAAAGTGGTGAATGTACTCTTAATATAACCAAAATAACTGTTTACTATCTTGATAATCAATCATCCAAGTAAGGAAATCACAAAAAGTTGATACTGTTCATTTGGAGGTAGCGTTTTCAGCAGGAGAAACGTTTTGTCACTCGGCCGAGTGCCTTCTTCAGTCTCGGCTGACTGCAGATTTCCCCAACCTGACCACTGATCAGTGGCCATGAGTAAGATTCACAGAGTTTGCAATAAGCTACCCCTAGGCCAACTCCTCAATCTAGAGATGGTCTTTCTCTTTTCACGTAAATGGCCTCTTTGACTCCCCAATCAAACCAGCGTTCCTCCCTGTCCAGGATGTGTACATCCTAACCCTTTAAAGAGTGGCCACTGGCCTGAAAGTGTAGACTGCTGAGTAGAGTAGAGCATGGCGATATGACCAAAAATATTTATCACAATATACATTTGAAAATTTGCTATAACGATATAACTGACGATATAATTGAGACTAGACAAAATACTTTACAACTCCACAACTTTATTAGTGCAAAATAAACCATCAATGTATTTTCACTTAAACAAGCAGCTGTTTTTTGCATTAAAGTTATATAAAAAGGTAACAGTGCAAATGCAAATTCCTTGCTGACAGTTTAACCTAAAGGCATTTCCAGTGGACATTGCACCACTTGATGGGTTGTCGGAGCATTACGTCTATCGTAGGGAGGAGCCTCGCGGAGTGATACGTACTGTGCTTCAACATAATATTACCGTATTGCGTGTGTATAACCTCTTTTTAAGTTTTGTGGCTATTATATACTAGGACTGTTCGATATAACGATATATATCGGATGACGATATTAAAAACGTCTATAGTTTCATTTTACGCTATCGTTTGTTTCGTGGTGTCGCAAAATAAACTGTTTACGACAATATTTTTTCATCATTTTGATGGTCACTGTAGTGGCTGTATTAATTTCCTAAAGTTCTCTCTTTCTCTTATATTTAATATAACCACACTACGGACGGACAAGCGCCTGTTTTTATGCGTTGTCGTTAGCAACAACGACGGTAACACCATCGCATGTCCGCTGGTTTATGTTCCACATAAACCTTTCACAATAAAGCTCAAGATCCTGTTGAGACTTTTCAAAATAAACCGAATCACTCTCACGAGATTCACAGAATTTACAGAAAATGTTACATTTTTGTGATTTATATCGTTATCGGGATGATAGAATTCTTATATTGGGATATGAGATTTTGGTCATATCGCACAGGCCTATTATATACTGTTATGCTGACAATATGTCGGCCAATGTCCACTGGAAATGCCTTTAGGTTAAACTGTCAGCAAAGAATTTGCATTTGCACTGTTACATCTTTATATAACTTTAATGCAAAAAACAGCTGCTTGTTTAAGTGAAAATACATTGATGGGGGTTTTTTTTGCGCTAATAAAGTTGTGGAGTTGTAAAGTATTTTGTCACGGTTTGGCATGGCTGACCGTGGGGGGTGTAGGGAAGGAGGACCCAGGCGCGGTGCTCTGTGTGCGAACAGTGCGTTTATTTACAGTGTGTGGTACAAAAGAACAATAAATCCCCGTGTTTTCCCCAGACTCCCGTGTCGTCCTCCTAGTGCTCTCTGCTCCCGTGTCTGCACTCCCGGTGCTCGCTGCTCTTCAGGCCTTCCACGCTCCTCCTGCGGGAAACAATAGCGGCAGCTGTCAGGACACTAAACAATGGCAGGCATGCACTTAACGACGAAACCTAAACTGGGTGACTAACGTGGAGTCTCAAGCAATGATCCCACGCTGGTGGGAGCTCCAAGACTCTCTTAAGTAGCTCCCCCGACGAGGCCTGATCAGCAGCAGGTGTGTGGCTTCGGGTGTGGCCAGTCCCCTAGCAGGGCCACCCCCCCCCCACAAGTGCTCAGACACACAGCCACCCACACACATATGTACAAGCATAGAGAAGGGGAAGCAACACCAAAAATACATAATAATATAACAGGTCCATGACTGCCCAGGGGTCCTGGGTCGCCCAGTCCAGGACCCCTTGCTGTCATCGGCTTGACTTTGTATCTCAAATTATTCAAATGTTTCACCTTCCTAAGGAACATTATGAAGGTGCTAAGAAAAAAAGGCAAAGATGTGGTTGTCGGTGGCCTAACCAACTTCAACTTCATTTGTATGGTACATTTAAAACAACTATTGTTGACCAAAGTGCTTTACAGGTTCAGCAAGTGAAAACAGTGATAAGGGACAATAGAAATAATGACAAGACAGATGTGGAGCACTAGTAGTGATTCAGGGCCTGACAATGCAAGCGTGTCAGCAGCATTTGCAGCTGATATTTAGTTGTAACTCAATGGCCTAGGCATTTTTAAACAAGAACATTTCCCTGGGAACTACTAGACTATTTGGGAAATTCTTGACTATTGTGGCAGATTATTGACACACTATCATTTATTTTGCTGTTGCCTTTAACTTTATAGGTTTTCCTGTTTCTACAGTAACATTTAATTGTCTGGAAGTCAGTAGCATGCTCTCTTTGCTGCATTTCAGTTGTGGCAAGCAAACAGCTTCTGGATATGTTACACCCACCACTGATGGTGGTGGTAGACTGACTAGTGTGCAAACTGGTAAAGACTTGACACAGTAATTAAGATCATTAATGTGGTATTGTAATCATTATTTCTTTTAGACCACAGTCATTTTAATGTTTTTGTGAATTGCTGGGTTATGAATAATTTGTTAATGTTCAGTTGTTTGCCAAGTTAGCTTGCTTCCTGTGGGTTGCCATCGTTAGATAAAGTGATTAGATTCCTAATCACTGAAGTCAACTTAGCTTGAGTGTCTAGTGGCTCTAGCATATTGATTTATGTGTTGGATGTCTTTGTAAAAAAATTTTTTCTTTTTTTTAAACATATTTGTTTCAGGGCTCTAGACTAACCTTTTGCCATGGTTGCACTGGAGCACCTAACTTCTTTTTTTCTTAGGTGCACCCAAATGTTTTAACCACATCGCTTAACACCGCAGCTTTACATGTTCACTTTTTAAAAAAAATTGCTGTCCATACTAGAGATGGACCGATCCGATATTACGTATCGGTATCGGTCCGATACTGACCTAAATTACTGGATCGGATATCGGAGAAAAATAAAAAATGTAATCCGATCCATTAAATATCATGAAAGCACCTCACAAAACTTGCAACACGCCGAGAAGTAAAGCAAGTGTGTAAGTCCATCTCTGAATGTAAAGCATTCCTGCGTTAAGCTTAACAAACGATATATGGAGCGACTGCCTCTCCTGCTGCTACTTCAATCATGAAACTGCTTAATGACCAGCTGATCGGCTTTTCTGTTGCGAGTCCGTGTCTGTTGTTTGCTTTTGGCCCACTTTGCACCAGAAAGAGGAAACCAGTGGATAAACAGCAGCAGCACGTTTAAGCTTGATAAGCTGTTGTTAGAATGTATTTAATATTACTTTCTACTCGAGGATCTTTTTCTACAGCTGACGGCTGGTAACTGTGCAGGGGCGGAGCTAGCAAAGTTTAGCCAGGGGGGCCGATAGGGCATTAACAGGGAAAAGGGGGCACAAAGACATACTTTTCTTTCTTATTCTCATTTAAAATGTCGAGCTTTTAATAAATAATTATCTGACACCCAAAGTTTTAATTTGATGTAAAATGAATAGAAGTCCATTACTGTATATAGTAACTATTAAGTCTAATATATATATACCTAACTAATATATAAGCTATAGTACTAATATGTAAGCTATAGTACTTTTTCCTTTGGGAAGGTACCATCTGTGCAGTGTGCAATTTTGTTGAAGAAAGATGTTGAATCTATTTAATATTTTAATATATTGAAAAATAATTTATTTCTGTGCATTTTTTTTCACACTGCATCAAATTAAGGTTGATTACGTCGATTAAGCATCATGAGGTGGAGCGTGAGGGGTGGTTCCCTATTTTGGGGCAGGGATAGCTCAGTAGGTAGAGTGGTGGCCCCATGATCGGAAGGTCGGGGGTTCGATTCCCCTGAACAGCTACCCTGAGGTACCCCTGAGCAAGGTACCGTCCCTACACACTGCTCCCCGGGCGCCCAATGGCTGCCCACTGCTTCACTGAGTGAATGGGTTAAATGCAGAGAGGGATTTTCCCCACGGGGACCAATAAAGTACACTTTCTTCTTTTATTTATTTATTTTTGTTGTTGCTGGGAGTTGGAACCCTATTAGTTAGGTTGCTTAATATTTACGCTAAGTACTCTTTAAAATACCAGAATAGGGAGGATGGTGTAGGTTTAAGTTTATTAGATTGATCAGTATTGCTGAACTATGAAATATTTTTTTTTTTGCATACAGGTATAACAGAATAGCTTTAGTGTAGTTGTTGTTTTAAACTTGAGTATGAACTTATACAAAATGCAGCAAGATATTTAAAAACAGTTTTGTTGATTAAAAAACACTATATCGGATTCATATCGGTATCGGCAGATATCCAAATTTATGATATCGGTATCGGACATAAAAAAAGTGGTATCGTGCCATCTCTAGTCCATACTGGCAACATTGATTTGTAAAGGATTAACTAACAATCTTGTTCTTTATTTGGAGCACATTTCTACAAGAAAGATAAGTTACCATATTTTTTGGACCCTAAAGTGCACCAGATAATAAGGCGCATGAAACCAAACAGTCAGATAAGTCAAACTTTACTCAACTCATTCCTCCACTTCTGTACCATTGATTCATTAATGTTAAATTCTGTCACAGCAGCATGTCTCTTAACAGGTGCCATTTTGAGGTCCCTATACACACACAATATGGTAATATTATGTTGAAGCGCATATTAATCTGTGAGGCTCCAGTAGGGCTGGGCCATATCATATTGTTCAACAGTAATACCGGTATAATGTGAGGCAATGATAATACAATGAAATATCGCGATAGAATATGGGTAAAACGCGCATGCGCAGTGCCTTTGTTTTCATACGCACATGGCGGCGACAGTGAATGAGAAGGGGCGAAAGTGGATCGTTGAATGAAACAGGTGAACCAGAATTGGTTTGTAAAAATGCTGCAGCTTCAGTGGTGCGGAACTGGTTTGGCTTTCGTCCGTCAGATACACAACAAAGCACATTTTTTGGTAGAGCATGCAAGCGGGCCGTCGTTATTACCGAACTGATTTTATGAACACGGCGCTGAAAAATCTGTCAAAAATGTTTTAGTACAACTTTGCTAAGCTACGAAGCCGCACCGCTTGATGGATTGTCGTAGCATTACGGCTGCCGTAGTCGGGAGCCTTGTGCATTGTGTGTGTGTGTGTATAACCTCTTTTTAAGTTTTGTGGATATTATACATGGTTATGCTGAGGATGTGTCGGCCAGTTTCCACTGGAAATGCCTTTTGGTTAAACTGTCAGCAAGGAATTTGCATTTGCACTGTAAAATGTTTATATAGCTTTAATGCACATAAAAAAAAAAAAAACAGAAACGAAAGGATATTAAGTGCGCCTTATAGTCCGAAGAATACGGTAATGAAAATGTTCCTGTGCTTAAAGTGCTTCACTGAGCTGAAATTTAAACTTAAAATGTCTCAAGATATATAAAATGAAGTCCAAATTAAAAGTGCCTCAAAGACTTCGAACTGAAGATCTCAGTATCTGAACATCTTACCTTGGGCATCAACATCTGAGAGGTTCTGCTATTGACTATCTCTCATTGGTTTAGACCACGATATGGAGCAGCAGCACGGAGTTGGTGTGGCGGTGCTTCAGCAGCCCTCTAAGCAGCTCTAAGCGGCCCTCTAAACGCGACCAAATTGGCCGAACTCCTAGAGCCTTGTGTTTGTAATTGGTTTCTTTTGTGTCTTGTCCTGATGTGTCTCTTGTGTGTATGTGTGGGTTTGTGTTTTACTAGTACTACTAGGCCTTGGATGGATAGCCTTGACCCTGAAACACTGTATGTGTCTCAAGAACACACTGGTCTGCCCTCACATGTCCTTGCTACCGTGGAAGGCCCCAACCTGGAACTGAGGGGGTAAGTGTGTGTGTGTGTGTGTGTGTGTGTGTGTGTGTGTGTGTGTGTGTGTGTGTGTGTGTGTGTGTGTGTGGATATGGAGCACCATAACTACTCTGCATCCAAAAGTCCACATTAGCAAAAATGCACTGGTTGCTAATGAAGACTAGCTAACATAGTTAGAGGAAGCTAAGAGCAAAAGATGCACCAGTTGGACACATTTCACAGTTGCTGTTGCCGTTTCCTTGTTTGCAATAGTTTGTGGTCGATGTCCAAACCACTGTTTGGAAAAGTTTCATCAGAAGCACCGTTCTTTTCAACTTTTTCTCACCTTTCTTTCACCTCTCTCTCTCTCTCTCAATGTCTGTCATTACATTAACTTTGCATTTTTTGCACTTAAGATAACAAGTTACTGTCTACCGTCTTGATAGTGTCACCTTCAACTCATCTCTGTCTTTTCTTCTTCTCTTGTGTGTTTGCATGCATGTATGTGTGTACACACAGTAAACTAAGAACACAGAAAAGCGATAAAGCAGCACTAATGTAAATGACAACAAAGTGCGGTAAAGACTCTTAATCTAAGCTGTAATTAAGTAAGTTGCGTGAATATGCACAACTGCATGAATATAACGCAAATAAAATTTCCCGGAGGAACCCACCCAAGGAATTAATAAAGTTTCATCTAATCTAATCTGAATAATATAAAATCTGATACCAGCGTTAAATTATTAAGGTGTATTGGTGTATTTATTATTTTTGCATAGAACCATCAAATCCACTTTTTGTCAAATTAAATGCTTTAAAGATCTGGTCCACATCAGAACTGCACAAATAATCTATAAAGCAGCAAACCAATATTTGCTGCAAATAAGATCAAATCATCATGGCCTGATAGGAATCCTTATGTTCAGCTAGCCTGTCGTAATAACTAATGTAAATATCACAGCATTTAAGTCACAGATAAAGTAAAAAAGAAAGGGCATCATTATATATTGTCATATTTTCGCTCAAAGTGCTTTATTATGCCTCATTCACTGATTCACACCCATTAATACAAGCACTTCAGATATACTCACAGTTTGTTGAAATCACACATTTATTATCTCATATTAATTATGCACATCAAAGCTGACCAAGAAAACCGCCTTCATATTTTTCTGTATTTTACCCTCAGTTATTTTGACACAAAGGAATCTGCTGTGATGCTCACACCTTTAACGCTGGTTTGAGGGCGGAGTCAAGGAGGCCATTTACGTGAAAAGGGAAAGACCATCTCTGAATGGAGGAGGGGGCCTAAGGGTACATCTGTCACCATCTTACAATGCTGTGATTGCAGCCATTCCCCAGCTCTCTGTGAATGGGACTCATGGCCATTGATCAGTGGGTTTTGGTCAGTGGTTGTTGATCAATGGTCATGAGAATTTGCATAATTATGATTAAGGAACTGACCTCCCAGCCCATTGTTCCTTCAGTGGGCTGGTTTCAGTCATTATGCAAATTTAAAGTCACTTGGATGAGTGACGAAACCTTTCTCCCACAAAACGCTACGTCCAGATGAACAGAATCAACTTTTGGAGAGGTGAAAATACTAGTAGTGCTAGCTGCACGGCGTCAACACATTAACGAGGTAACCGCTGACGCTAACCGCTGACGCTAACCGCGACGCTAACGTGTTGACGCTCCACGCATGGGGCATTCCGCGGTAACTCGTTAACGGAGATTTGCCGCGTTAATACGGTTATGGTGTTATGGTATCATTTTAACGAGAGTAACGGTGCAGCACTAAAATAGTAATCTCCAAACGTTTTCTTTTTTATCGACCAGCTCCTCTTTGATAGCTGCCGTCTCCATCTTGTCGTTGCCTGCGGGTGAAGCGATGGGGGAGGTGGAGTTGTGTCCAGTGAAGGAGAGAGGCGAGGCAGAGTAACGCAGCGTAGAGACAAAAGTGGACGAAAGAGAGGCAAACTTGCGGTTCCACAAGTATAATTATTATGTAACATAGACTATATCGATATAAACGATATTGTCACATCTCATGTCTCGTATAAAAATATATCGATATATTTAAAAACTCGATATATCGCCCAGTCCTAATTCCACCATCATCTTTCTGTGTGGATTTTGCATGTTCTCCTGTGTTTTCGTGGGTTCTTTTGCACTGTCCACTTCCTGCTGTGACAAAACAAATTTCCCACGTGTGGGACTAATAAAGGTTATCTTATCTTCTCTCCAGTAGAGCAGGGTGATATGACCAAAAATATTTATCACGATATACATTTGAAAATTTGCGGTAACGATATAACTGACGATATAATTGACACAAGACAAAATACTTTACATAAAATCGTTTCGAGGTCAGTAAACACAACCAGAGTTCATACATAAGGCACACGGGATTATAAGGGGCTCTGTCGACTTTCAGAAAAATCAAAGGACGATTTTAAGTGCACCGTATTTTCCAAAACAACACGGTAATAACGACGGCCCGGTAGCATGCTCTACCAAAAATAGTGCTTTGTTGTGTATCTGACGGACGAAAGCTAAACCAGTTCCACACCACTGAAGTTGCAGCATTTTTACAAACCAGTTCTGGTTCATCCATTTCATTCAACGATCCACTTTTGCTCTTCTCGTTCTGCGTCAACGCCGTGTGCGTATGTAAACAAAGGCACTGTGCCTTGCTGGAGGGGAAAAGTGAAGACGCCCATGCAGAGTGCAGCATATGTAAGGAATAACAGACGGGTGTGTTTTAATCTGATCCAATTTGTCTTTTAGACAGTGGAGGAAAATGTGTACTGTCTTACATTGTGTCGAAATGAAGGCACAGAGGTCAAATGCTGCCTTTTGCAGATTCGGTCTGTTTATTTTTTTTTAATTTGTAGTAAATTATTGCCTGGTTTGTTTGTCACTGTATTAATATAGTTGTGCTCAACTAACAGTGTCTTTTTTTTGTTTCTTTGTTGAGGACTTACGTGGGCCAAAGCATGTTTTTATATTAAATTATAACATGTCAGTAAACTGTATGTCCCTTGATATAATTATTTTCCAGTGTAACCCTTGGTGAACTTAATTGTTTGTGTGTAGCTGTGAGTTTAGGCTGCACACACAAAGGCGTTATTTGATATTGGTTCATGTATATCTTTACACACAAAAATCACACACAGACCTGTGCAGCATGTAAGACAACAGCGAAAACACGGGCCCCTCAGGCCGGAACCTAATTGTTACTCTTGGTGTAACTAGTCCAGGGATTAGCTGCTGGCTGGGGAGTACTATTCACTCCCCTTTTCATTCCCTCTGACCACTGGGCCTTATCACCATCAATCTGACACCTTGTTTATCTGACGCTGCAGCCAGATTTGCTGGCCTAGGAGAAATGTTCACAAAGGCCCTGGATCATCAGCACTTTGATTGTGGTCATTCATATGGCTATTACGCACTCTAGTCCCAGTTATCCCAGCATCCCTCTGTTTCCATGAACTACATGCAGTTTTTAGTCTCTGTCCCAGAGCCTGGTAAGCTAACCTGAAGGCCTGCCAGTTTGTCTCTGACGTTTTTGTTCTTCTTTCATCTCAAACATAAGTGTCCCTTTACTTGATTTTTTTTTTTTGGTTTGTTTTTGTGTTCAAACACACGGGTTTTCATGTGGATTGGTTTATTTTTTTCCCTCTGGTTTTTTGCACACTGCTGCCCTATGACACCAGTCCTCGGGGACTTAACAGCAAGTGTGCAATCTGGAGTTTGCCTCTACCTTCTGATCGCCTTGTGAGTTTACTTCCATTGTGCTGAAGAAGAAGAAAGATACAGGTTTTATCAGCATGGCTTCTTTTAAGCTGGATTTTCTCCCAGAGATGATGGTGGACCATTGCTCTTTAAATGCTAGTCCTGTGTAAGTAACCCTTCCTAGCCAGGTTCATTATTCCAGGTGCCTCTTGAAGTCAGCTGGAAAGAATTGTAGTGGAGTGTACATTTAGCAATAAATATGTGTACTACAAGATAGTGAAATTCCTCAGAAGTCCCGATTTCAACATCTTTTTTTTTTTTGTTATATATATATACAAGACATTCAGTGTTTGTGTCGGCAGTCTATGTATATGCTTTTATTTAAAGCTGTATTTCCTTTTATAGTGAAAGAGTTAAAAAATAAATACTTAAAAAAAACTAATTATGCGCTCCATCAAATATGCATTCTGTTTAACAAAAAAAACGAGCTTGTAGGTCTTTCACTACATGGGTTCCTTAAAATTTCAGCAAAAAGTCTTCCCTGGAAAAAAAGTCCAGATTATTGTCAATAATGGAATTTGTATTTAAGCAGGAGTCCACTATGTGTATGTTACTGGCATAGTGCAGCCTGAACTTTTCTGTACATAACCTGATAAAGATGGTGTGAGATCGCAAAAGCCAGCGCAGCTTAATTAGACATTAAAAATTCCTTAGTGCATTGTAAGGCTAGTACAGGTAATAATCTGTAGTGCTTTGATTATTTTAGTAATTGAGTGTTCTATCGCTTATTCCATTTGAAATCACATAAGAAGTACTTATGCATTAATTAATAAGTAATAATAAATATTCAGGATAGGAAAAAGCCCCACAGGGCAGCGTGTAAAATGGGTGGGCAGCGTGCAAGGTCCCCTGTGATGACCCTGTTTTTCCTGAGACAGGAGGATCTGGCAATGGCCTCCAGGGCTGGCAGAGGGCTGCCTTTTGGGGCATTGTTAATAACCCTCTGTGCAGCCTTCCTGCTCTCAGTATTGGCCCCTGTGTACCAAACTCCCAGGCAGTAAGAGAGCATGCCCTCCACTGAGGAGTGGTAGAAGGCCAGCAGCAGCTTCTGGTCTTCAGACTGAAAAAAGCACTTTCTTTCAAACAATACTCGGTTGAGACGAGGAATATATCCTCCACACCGCTGCCCTGCCACCAGCCTGAGTGGATGATACAAAGCAGGACTGATTAATGTTTTCATGTTGTTTACACCAAATTCTGACCCTACCGTTCACAGCAGACATTGACTCAACAGACCATTAGAATTGCTTCAGTTTCCTTGTTCTTGTTTTGTTCTTATCTGATAGGAGTGGCACCTGGCATGGTTTTCCGCTGCTGTAACCCATTTCTTCCAAGATTAGGCGTGTTATGTGTTCACAGATGGACTTCTTAATATCACGGTTGTTTACCTTAGTGGGCTTGTTATTGAATTAATGTTGGCTTCGTATCAGATTGAAGCAG
This sequence comes from Rhamphochromis sp. 'chilingali', assembly GCF_963969265.1. NCBI lineage: Eukaryota > Metazoa > Chordata > Actinopteri > Cichliformes > Cichlidae > Rhamphochromis > Rhamphochromis sp. 'chilingali'. The sequence continues at coordinate 226,758 of NC_137933.1, read as the reverse complement.
CCTGACTATTCTGCTCCGATCTCAGGCATAAACAAGAAATTTTCACCCACAAAACTGCCGCTCACTGGATATTTAAAATTTTTAGACCATTCTCTATAACTTAGAGAGCTGATTGAGCAAATTAGCAGTATCTGAAATACTTAGAACAGCAGCATCAAAAACCGTCCACATTAAGTCACTTAAATAACTTTTCCTCACCATTCTGTTGCCTGGTTTGAACTTCAGTGCATCATCTCGACTCTGTCTACATGCTGGAATGCATTGAGTTGCTACCATGTGATTGGCTCACTAGTTATTTGCATTAATGTGTCGTTGATCAAGTGTATCTAACAAAGAGGCGAATGCCCTAAGCGCCTTGAGATGACTGCTGTTGTGATTTGGTGCTAGATGAGTAAAATTAAAGTGAAATTAATTCAATTAACATATTTTGTGTCCCTTTCGTGAGTATTCATAGAATTAATCAGTAAAAACCACAATCAGTCATTTATGCTCCTAATCAGAGGTGATTTTAGAGAAATGTGTGAAAATGTGACCATAGCCACTTTCTGTCAGACCCTAATCGATAAATGTTGTACATGTACACTATTGTTTAATGCATACTTTTAAGTTTGTTTCTAGCTCCAATTTAATGGACGGTTGTCTGTCTTTCTAGTGGGAAGAAGATGAATGGGTCCCTGGACCACCCTGACCAACCAGATATTGATGCCATTAAAATGTTTGTTGGACAGATTCCCCGGTCTTGGTCGGAAGAGCAGCTTCGTGAACTGTTTGAACCTTATGGAGCAGTCTACGAGATTAATGTTCTCCGAGACCGCAGCCAGAATCCACCGCAGAGCAAAGGTCGGCGGCATGTAGTTATACTCACATAAGGTCATTAAGAAACAGCAAATATCCAGATGAGAGAGGCATAATGCAACAGCTGTATTCATTCTGAACCTGTAGTAGTCTAATATGTCACCCTTAAATGTAACTTCTTTGTCACAATTACAAACACAATTTGTTCAAACTAAATGGGCTGCAGTAGGGGTGGGCAATATAAACGATATACGATATAAACGATATAAATTTGGCCAACGATAGAGATTTTGACTATATCGCTCTATCGCGATAGCGTATGTTGATGATGTCATCAAGCTGCGCCTGTTTTGGTCGAAAGCATCGCAGCGGCTACAACCATTATCATCTGCAAATTATGGCGACAGTCACAGCAAAGAGATGAAGCACTGTTGAAATATGGGGAAAGCCAAAAACTGCGCTTCCTCCACTTCCGTAACATTGATTCATTAATGTTGAATTCTCTCACAGCTGCTCTGTTCCCATGTTGTTGCAGTATATTAATGACTAACCTCGTATTGTGGATGAATAATCTCAGTTGTTCTCCTGACTGAAGTTTGGCCCGTGTACAGCATCCTGCTATGCGATTGCATTTGTCCCTGACCACCAGAATCCCTCACGTTAACTTTTAATGAGTGGAAAAAAAGTTGGCGTTCATCCTCCAGCTTCACTGTGCTAATGTTATGCTAACATAGCTGTGTCGCTAGCAATCACGTAGCACAACATTATATACCAGCTAGTCCAACTTCAGTAACCCTGCAAACGCCGCTGCTGTTTAGTTTTCTGTCTTCATTTATGTTGGAAGTGATAGCAGAGCTGTACGTTTGAATTAGTTTCAAAAATCTCTCAGTCAGAACATGCTATGAAATGTTTAGGTGGAAACTAGCGAGCTAACTTCCTGCTAACTTCTAACTCCGTTAAATTTAAGAAATTCTGTTTTCATGGATGCCTGGATGTTAAACTTAATTGTTACACCTGGTAAAGCAGCAACGCTGATGATTTAATTAAAGATGAAAGAATTTAGACCGTTTTTAACTCTTAGTGTTGGTTTGACTTTGGGACCTGAAGGGGACGGAGTTTTGGACCCAGATTACTCCGCGAAGCTCCTCCCTACGGCAGCTGTAATGCTCTGACGATCCATCAAGCAGTGCTGCTTACCAAAGTTGTACTAAAACATTTTTAACAGATTTCTGCAGCCAAAATCTGTTCGAGGTCAGTAAGCACAACCAGAATTCATACATAAGGCACACTCTCGATTTTTGAGAATATTAAAGGATTTTAAGTCCTTATAGTGTGGAAAATACGTTATACAGAAGAAAAGAATATATCGCGATATATATTGTTACCGCACATGCTTCAAATTAGATCGCGATATGAATTTTATGTCCGATACCGATACCGATATCATAAATTTGGATATCTGCCGATACCGATATGAATCCGATATAGTGTTTTTTAATCAACAAAACTGTTTTTTAAATATCTTGCTGCATTTTGTATAAGTTCATACTCAAGTTTAAAACAACAACTACACTAAAGCTATTCTGTTATACCTGTATGCAAAAAAAAATATTTCATAGTTCAGCAATACTGATCAATGTAATAAACTTAAACCTACACCATCCTCCCTATTCTGGTATTTTAAAGAGTACTTAGCGTAAATATTAAGCAACCTAACTAATAGGGTTCCAACTCCCAGCAACAACAAAAATAAATAAATAAAAAATAGGGAACCACCCCTCACACTCCACCTCATGATGCTTAATCGACGTAATCAACCTTAATTTGATGCAGTGTGAAAAAAAATGCACAGAAATCAATTATTTTTCAAGAAATATTAAATAGATTCAACATCTTTCTTCAACAAAATTGCAGACTGCACAGATGGTACCTTCCCAAAGGAAAAAGTACTATAGCTTACTAGGGTATATATATTAGACTTAATAGTCACTATATACAGTAATTGACTTCTATTCATTTTACATCAAATTAAAACTTTGGGTGTCAGATAATTATTTATTAAAAGCTCGACATTTTAAATGAGAATAAGAAAGAAAAGTATGTCTTTGTGCCCCCTTTTCCCTGTTAATGCCCTATCGGCCCCCCTGGCTAAACTTTGCTAGATCCGTCCCTGCACAGTTACCAGCCGTCAGCTACGTAGAAAAAGATCCTCGAGTAGAAAGTAATATTAAATACATTCTAACAACAGCTGATCAAGCTTAAACGTGCTGCTGTTGTTCAGCCGCTGGTTTCCTCTTTCTGGTGCAAAGTGGGCCAAAAGCAAACTAGAGACACGGACTCGTGACAGAAAAGCTGATCAGCTGATCGTTAAGCAGTTTCATGATTGAAGTAGCAGCCAGAAGAGGCAGTCGCTTGTTAAGCTTAACGGAGGAATGCTTTACATTCAGAGATGGACTTACACACTTGCTTTACTTCTCTCGGGATAACTTTGTCGGAGATGAAATGCCGGGTTGCTAGCGAAGCTCCAAATGCTATCCAGACCACCAACAGGTCCCGCATGCCACAGCCGCTCTATCACGTGATGCATACTGCTCCGACGTGCTAACGTTCTGAGGTGAGTTACGGCGTGTTGCAAGTTTTGTGAGGTGCTTTCGTGATATTTAATGGATCGGATTACATTTTTTATTTTTCTCCGATATCCGATCCAGTAATTTAGGTCAGTATCGGACCGATACCGATACGTAATATCGGATCGGTATCGGACCGATACCGATACGTAATATCGGATCGGTCCATCTCTAGTTGGAATTATGGGGGACTCCAATTCAGTGACCCTTGGTCACTAGTGGAAACAGAAAATTTGCAATTTTTCTGAAATTATCTTAACCATTGCAGAGCTGTCCCAGATATACTAACCCATGCCTCTCTATCAAAATGTGATGGTTGATTGTTGTGTCAATGTCAGTCACAGTATTTAAAAGCTCATCTAAAGAGGTTGGTATAAATGAAGATAAAATGTTACTGTAGGGGTAGGGTAGGTGACACTGATAAAAGCATCAGGGGCTAATGTTTTGTATTTTATGGGTTTAATTTTATCCTTAAAATAGGTTTAAAATTCATAAAGTTAAAGTTAACTTCCCACTTTGAATCTGATTAAAATTTGTGTTATTTAAGAGACGGTCCGCTGTGTTAAAGAACTCTCTGGCTGTGCTTATTAGCAGTAATTAATGTTGAGAAATAGTTGGTCCATAAATATTTGGACAGAGGCAACTTTTTTTTTAAACTGTTGTTCTGCTCAGATGCAGTTGAAGTTCAAATTTCAGCCTGAATTTAGTGAGTTGAACAAAAAGATTGTATAAAAATGTGAGAAAATAAAACACATTTTAACACAATCTTTTCATTTCACGGGCTTAAAACTAATTGAATGAATTAAATAACTGAAAATAAAATGTTAATTTCTAATACTTGGTTGAAAGCCCTTTGCTGGGAATGACAGCCTGAGGTTTTGAACTCATGGACATCACCAGATGCTGGGTTTCTTCCTCTTTAATGCTCTACCAGGCCTTTATTGCAGCAGCTTTCATTTGCTGTTTGTTTGTGAGACTCTTTGTCTGAAGTTTAGTGTTTAACTAGTGAAATGCATAATTATTTGGGTTAAGATCAGGTGACTGACTTGGACTATTTCACTTCTTTACCTTAATAAACTTCTGGCCAATCAGTTTGACTTCAGCAAACTTTAGTTTGCATTTAGCTGGATTCGAACAGACGGTCTGTCTCTGAACACCTCCGAATTAATTCAGCTGCTTCTGCCATAGTCACATCATCATTAAAAACTAGTGTCCAAGTGCCACTGCAGCCATGCACGCCCAAGCCATCACACTGTCTCTGCTGTGTTTTACAGATGATGTGGTATACTTTGGATCATGAACTGCATCTTCTTCATACTTTTTTTCTTGTCATCATTCTCATAGAAGTTGATCTTGGTCTCATCTGTCCAAGGAATGTTTTTCAGAGATGTGCTGGCTTTTTAGTTGTTTTTTAGCAGTCCAATCTAGCCTTTCAATTTTTGAAGCTTATGAGTGGCTTGCACCTTGCAGTGAACCCTCTGTATTTACTTTCATGCAGTCTCTTTATGGTAGATTTGGATAGCGATACACCTTCCTCCTGGAGAGTGTTGTTCATTTGGTTCGTGTTGTGAAGGGGTTTCTCTTCACCATAGATTTTAAGGGACTTAGAAACAAAAGTGTCTGGACTTTTCTGGAGTTTGTTGAAGACATTTTCACTTCTCATCCCAGAGCAACAGCGTTTGGGAAGGATCTCAACCCTGGATTATAGATACCAGACAGTTGGTGTCGTAAGCCACCCCCTCTGTTCTAAAATGGTCGTTCATAGTGGACATAGATGGCTTCTTTCTCAGATGAAAGGTGAAATGTCTTCAAGAAACTTAAAGAAGTCCAGATGCTTTTCTTTCCAAGCTCCTTAGACTACCGTGACCTGGATGACTGAGAACCTTCACAGACATTTCATTGGGTTTTTTTCTCTTCACTAAAATGCTGTTAGTGTACTACCATGGCCTCATTTGTCTGTTCACCTGGAAAACAGAAAGAAGAAACATGATCTAATTAAATACATAAATGGCCAGAAATAAACAAATCAGTTTTAAAATATAGAGTTAATACTGAAGTCAGGTGTTTTTAAAACAACAACAACAACAAAACCCTCCCCAAACATCTAAAGTATGTCCATGGTTATGTGTAGGTCCAACAACATGCTGTTTAAAACCAAAAGACTTCATTATTCTGGGGATAATGGATTAAGATAAGGGAAACAAGTAAGATCATTAACATAAATGATAAAATCCCCAGCAAAAATAATATGATTACATAAAAATACTATTGACGATTTAGAAAACAAAATTTTGGAGGTGTTTTATGCTTTAAAAAGCAGCACCTGAAAGCTACAGACTTTATCAACCTTAATAGGTGAGCATTTAAACTGTTAAACATTACAGGCAAACCTCCACCCTGCCCACTTTCTCTGGAAGGAATTAAACAATCATAAGTGGGAGGGCATAATTCACCAAATAGACCGTACTCTCCAGATTTCATCCACATTTCTGTTAAGAACAAAATCAAGCCAATAGAGATGGAGGAAAACCAGGTGTGGAGTTGAGCACCTTGCTTTATTGCCCCATTCCACGGCCACAGGTGTGAGTGGGGTCAGAGATAAAAACGCTATTGCAGAGGTTTTTTTACTGTGTCAAAAAGATGCAGAAGCGTGCATTTCAGTATCGTGGACTGCTGTTTTGGAATATCATTTGTGCCTGTGTCTGCCAAGAAAATTCTCTAAAATGTCCAAGACTATGGCGCCTTGGATAGATAGGGTTTAGAGAGACTTTTCGGAGATGCTAGATGATGTGTGTAGACCTATCTGAGGGAGAACCTGTGGCCGGAGATTAATGAGATGGGGCTGCTCTACTCACCTTTAGATGATCTGCAGACCAGGCAGAACAATCCTGAGTGCACTATTTCACAACTGGGTGATGGTTACGAGTGAGAGCATAGGAGGAGGTCCGTTGCAAGTGGAGGGAATTCTTGCTTGTCCAGGATGTTGTACCTGTTGAAGATGGAGGCTAGCTGGATTATTTATTCATTTATTTATTTATTTTCCTCGGCAGCTGCTCTTTTAGACTCTGGACCCAATGTAACTGCCATGGAGTCAAGCTGACCAGTTTCTTCAAGTTCCTAGAGATCCACGGCCGGGTGATAGGAAACTGGGATAGACTTCAATACTGTTTCTGCTGGGGCAATGGCAGTTGCACCCACTCTAACTAAGAAATCGATTAGGTTAATCCAGCCCTTTAAAACTAATGGACACGTGAGCTGTTTTCCAAGGCTGTCTGTCTTGACTACACTTTCCAATAAAGGTGAAAAAGAGAAATATTTGCAATGGTTGGAGCTGAAACGTTGTAGACATGTAGTGTGAGTTGTGGAGGAGTGGAATTTATGGAGAATTTCATGTCAGCTATCCAAGATAGAATTTTTGTTTTTGTAAAGTTTTGTTTATTAAAATAACCTTGTTGAATTTAATTTCTCTGGAATCTTGCAGCATTTTGTGATGAAAGCTGGCACACGTGTAGAGAAGGTAACCCAGAGGAGTAGTCCACTGACAATTTCATGTTTACAGTAGAGATGGCACGTTACAATATCATAAATTTGGATATCTGCCGATACCGATATGAATCCGATATAGTGTATTTTTAATCAATAAAACTGTTTTTAATATGTTGCTGCATTTTGTATAAGTTTACACTCAAGTTTAAATAAACAACAACACTAAAGCTATTCTGTTATACCTGTATGCAAAAAATACACTGCACCCAAAATATTTCATAGTTCAGCAACACTGATCTAATAAACTTAAACCTGCACCATCATTCCTATTCTGGTATTTTAAAGAGTACTTAGCAGAAATATCAAACAACCTAACTAATAGGGCTGCCAACTCCCAGCAAAAAAAAAAAAAGGGAACCACCCTCCGCCTCGTGATGACGTAATCAACTTTAATTTAATGTACGTGTGTAAAAAAAATAAATAAATTAAATAATTTTTTTTTAAAAATGCACAGAAATCAATTATTTTTCTACAATAATTAAATAGATTCAACATCTTTCTTCAACAGAACTGCAGACTGCACAGATGGTATCTTCCCAAAGGAAAAAGTACTATAGCTTACTAGGGTATATTAGACTTAACAGTTACTATATACAGTAATGGACTTCTATGTATTTTACATAAGATTAAAACTTTGGGTGTAAGATTCAGATAATTATTTATTAAAAGCTCAACATTTTAAATGAGAATAAGAAAGAAAAGTATGTCTTTGTGCCCCCTTTTCCCTGTTAATGCCCTATCGGCCCCCCTGGCTAAACTTTGCTAGCTCCGCCCCTGCACAGTTACCAGCGTCAGCTGTAGAAAAAGATCCTCGAGTAGAAAGTAATATTAAATACATTCTAACAACAGCTGATCAAGCTTAAACGTGCTGCTGTTGTTCAGCTGCTGGTTTCCTCTTTCTGGTGCAAAGTGGGCCAAAAACAAACAAGAGAAAAGCCGATCAGCTGATCATTGATCAGTTTCATGATTGAAGTAGCAGCAGGAGAGAGAGATATCGGTTGTTAAGCTTAATGCAGGAATGCTTTACAAACACTCAGGGATGAACTTACACACTTGCTTTACTTCTCTGTGGGATCACTTTCTCGGAGATGAAATGCCGGGTTGGTAGTGAGGCTTCAACCAGACCGCCGAGAGGTCTCGCACAGCCGCTCTATCACGTGACGCACACTGCTCCGACGTGGTAAGGGTATGAACGAAGTTAAGTCATGTTGTGACAAGTTTTGTGAGGTGCTTTTGTGATATTTAATGGATCGGATTAAATTTTGAATTTCTCTCCGATATCCGATCCAGTAATTTAGGTCAGTAGTGGACCGATACGTAATATCGGATCAGTCCATCCCTAGTTTACAGTCACAGATGAATTTTAATAAAATTTGTATGTGATGTTATAATTTTCTAACATTTCTAACAGGACGTTATCACATTCCTTTGAAGTTTTTAAATTTGAGCACACGTGAAACCTGAAAGCAGTTTGAGATGAAACTTGGCCCAGAGGAGAGAAAAAATCTGAAAGTTTCACATCAACTGTTAAGGGTGACTTTTAATGAATTTTTGAATATGATGCAATCAGGCTCTTTCAGTGCAATGTTTGTTTTTATGTCTGCGCAAGCTTACATTTGCGATCAGCAATGAAGGAGAATCGGTGCAGTTGTAAAAGTGCAAGAAAATTTATATGGTGGACAGGAGGCGGCTGGCCTCACTGCGGCTCACAAATGATAGCTAACTTGACTGTGTCACAAATGCAGCCCAATACTGCAAATTTCGCATTGCTATAGGAAATAAAAATCACCAGTTTTCCACAGGCGAATATCAGTGTGCATACAGGGAGTGCAGAATTATTAGGCAAGTTGTATCTTTGAGGAATAATGTTATTATTGAACAACAACCATGTTCTCAATGAACCCAAAAAACTCATTAATATCAAAGCTGAATGTTTTTGGAAGTAGTTTTTAGTTTGTTTTTAGTTTGAGCTATTTTAGGGGGATATCTGTGTGTGCAGGTGACTATTACTGTGCAGAATTATTAGGCAACTTAACAAAAAACAAATATATACCCATTTCAATTATTTATTTTACCAGTGAAACCAATATAACATCTCCACATTCACAAATATACATTTCTGACATTCAAAAACAAAACAAAAACAAATCAGCGACCAATATAGCCACCTTTCTTTGCAAGGACACTCAAAAGCCTGCCATCCATGGATTCTGTCAGTGTTTTGATCTGTTCACCATCAACATTGCGTGCAGCAGCAACCACAGCCTCCCAGACACTGTTCAGAGAGGTGTACTGTTTTCCCTCCTTGTAAATCTCACATTTGATGATGGACCACAGGTTCTCAATGGGGTTCAGATCAGGTGAACAAGGAGGCCATGTCATTAGTTTTTCTTCTTTTATACCCTTTCTTGCCAGCCACGCTGTGGAGTACTTGGACGCGTGTGATGGAGCATTGTCCTGCATGAAAATCATGTTTTTCTTGAAGGATGCAGACTTCTTCCTGTACCACTGCTTGAAGAAGGTGTCTTCCAGAAACTGGCAGTAGGACTGGGAGTTGAGCTTGACTCCATCCTCAACCCGAAAAGGCCCCACAAGCTCATCTTTGATGATACCAGCCCAAACCAGTACTCCACCTCCACCTTGCTGGCGTCTGAGTCGGACTGGAGCTCTCTGCCCTTTACCAATCCAGCCACGGGCCCATCCATCTGGCCCATCAAGACTCACTCTCATTTCATCAGTCCATAAAACCTTAGAAAAACCAGTCTTGAGATATTTCTTGGCCCAGTGTTGACGTTTCAGCTTGTGTGTCTTGTTCAGTGGTGGTCGTCTTTCAGCCTTTCTTACCTTGGCCATGTCTCTGAGTATTGCACACCTTGTGCTTTTGGGCACTCCAGTGATGTTGCAGCTCTGAAATATGGCCAAACTGGTGGCAAGTGGCATCCTGGCAGCTGCACGCTTGACTTTTCTCAGTTCATGGGCAGTTATTTGGCGCCTTGGTTTTTCCACACGCTTCTTGCGACCCTGTTGACTATTTTGAATGAAACGCTTGATTGTTCGATGATCACGCTTCAGAAGCTTTGCAATTTTGAGACTGCTGCATCCCTCTGCAAGATATCTCACTATTTTTGACTTTTCTGAGCCTGTCAAGTCCTTCTTTTGACCCATTTTGCCAAAGGAAAGGACATTGCCTAATAATTATGCACACCTGATATAGGGTGTTGATGTCATTAGACCACACCCCTTCTCATTACAGAGATGCACATCACCTAATATGCTTAATTGGTAGTAGGCTTTCGAGCTTATACAGCTTGGAGTAAGACAACATGCATGAAGAGGATGATGTGGACAAAATACTCATTTGCCTAATAATTCTGCACTCCCTGTATGAGGAGAATCGTGCAGACATCTAATTTCTCGCTGAGGAGTTTCAACAGCGTGTCCTGGATTTTGCTGGTTTTTCCTCTCCTTTCTCCGTGAACCCCGGTGACGCTCCAGACCACCTGCAGGTGGAGCTCATCAAGCTACAGTGTGACGCTCAGTGTCACATTTGGCACCAACAGCTCCTGCTTTTCAACTTTTACCACCAGCTTTATGAAAGCAGGTTCCAAGAGATTTGAACATTTCTAAGAAATTGATAAGCTTGTTTGGCAAGACATTCTTGGTTATGAACTTTAGCAAGAAGTCACCAGCATGACATCTTGTGCATCAAAATCACTGTCTCTGAGCCAGACCTGGCCTTTTTAATGCAATCGAGATCTCAGTGTCACCCTTCACATTAGTGCAGGCAAGTTATTTGTTAAGTCTTTTGAGGAGAATGAATTCTACAATCTCAGTGAATGGATTTTTATTGGAGGATATGTTTAACCTTCTCAAAAGTTTTCAATAGTGATTTTGGTAAAACAGTTAAGATTTATTTGCGTTCTGTGTGAAGAAATGAAAAGTATGCCATTTGCAATAAAAATGTCATTAAATAATTCATTTGCATTTAATGTTAATGGTTTGTAGAATGTCAGGCTGAATGGTCAGCCCCCACCTCTCCTCCCCACATCGGGCCCTCTTTGCAAAAGGTTTGGACACCCTGGTATACTGTTTGGTTCTGAGATGTTTTCCAATTTCTTCTATTACTATACTGTTTCTAAGAAGCTCCCGTGAAAGTTTTTCAATAACCAGACTATGCCATTATAGTGATGGGGACTACAACACACATTTGTAATCTGTCCTTAATTGGAACAAGTCCGAGTGGCTTTTGGAGAACTACTAACATATAGAAGTTCCTGTACTTTATGAAACATATAATGTGTTTGGTCACTGTGTGATTGTCTGTCCCTGTGTGTTAGCCCTGCGACAGACTGGCGACCTGTCCAGGGTGTACCCCGCCTCTCGCCCTATGACAGCTGGGATAGGCTCCAGCGCCCCCCGCGACCCTGAAAAGGACAAGCGGAAGCGAATGGATGGATGGATGGATGGTCACTGTGTGTTAGACAAAAAGATGGAAAGTACAGCTACTGCTGTGGTATTATCCCACATGTTTGTCTATAAATCAGTCCTCAACAATTCTTAAAAAGAAACCACTGTTTTCTTGAAACTTTTTAATTTTGTAAACGGAATAGATATTGATTGATTGATTGATTGAATCTTTATTTTGAACATGTTGAAAAAGTATAAAAAAAAAAAAATAGAATTAAAAGAGACAAATGAACAAAGCAAACAAAAGGAAAACGAGCAACCACAACTCCAAATAACGTCCATGTTCAAAAAGGAGCAGGAAGAAGCATAAGCTTATTTAATCCCACCCCTTTTCCACTATCTAGTATCAATAGACTACAGAAATACCTCCTTGTAATTACATTATATGTTATGTGTAATTTTTTATTTTTTTTTAATATATACACATATATGTTTCTATCTATCCATACCTACGTATATACACACATACGCACATATACACATTTTCAATAACCCCATTAACACCTGAAGGATACACAACCTACAATTTTATATATATTTAATATATATATATATATATATATATACATATACATATACACACATACATACACACACATACACATATATATATATACATATATATATACATATACATATACATATATACACATATACATATACACATATATATACATATATACATACATACATACATACATACATACATACATACACATACACATATATATATATATACATACATACATACATATACACATACATATATACCCATACCAACAAACCCGTGCATGCGCACACACATGAAAATATTAGACAAGAACACCCTATCAAATCTCTACCTTTTCCCTGTACCCTGTAAAAACCATATCCTTAAACCGCTTTTTAAACTGCGCCATGCTTGGACATTGCTTCATATCTTTACTTAGTCTGTTCCACAGCTTCACTCCACACACAGAGATGCAAAAACTTTTTAATGTTGTACGGATACGAGGATGTTTTAAATTTAATTCCCCCCTCAAATTGTATCCCCGTTCCCTTTTAGAAAACATTTTTAGAATATTGTCAGGAAGCACGTTATTTATTGCTTTATATATAATTTGTGCTGTGAGAAAATGAAGCAGATCTGTGAATTTTAGAATTTTTGATTTTAAGAATAGTGGATTTGTATGATCTCTGTAACCAGTTTTATGGATTATCCTTATGGCCCTTTTTTGTAATATAAAGATTGATGATAGCGAACATTTGTAAGTATTGCCCCAAACCTCTGCACAGTAATTCAAATACGGTGCAATCAGGGAACAATAGAGAATGTGGAGTGATTTGTGGTCCAGAATGTGTTTTACTTTACTCAAGATTGAGACACTTCTTGAAATTTTGTTATGTATATGATTTATATGAGACTTCCAGTTTAATTTATCATCTATAATCACACCAAGAAACTTATGTTCAAGTACTCTTTCAATTTCCACACCATCTACATGAATCTGCACTTGTGCATTTCTAAGGGAATTCCCAAATAAGATAATTTTAGTTTTACTTAGATTTAGCGATAGTTTGTTCCTGTTAAACCATTTTTTAATTTTGCACATTTCTGAAGTAATTGTATCCAGCAGCTCCTTTAGATTCCCCCCAGAACAAAAAATATTTGTGTCATCTGCAAATAATACTAATTTTAATATATCAGATGCCTTACAAATATCATTTATATAAATAATAAATAATTTTGGACCCAGTACAGAGCCTTGTGGAACACCACAAGCAATGTCCAAGCATGATGAGGAATGGACACCCAGCTTCACAAATTGTTTCCGGTCACTTAAATAATTTTTCACCCATTGCAGTACAACCCCCCTAATCCCATACCGTTCCAGTTTATTAATTAATATGTCATGATTGATTGTGTCGAATGCTTTCTTGAGATCCAGAAATACTCCAGCTGCATACTGTTTCTGATCTATAGCATTCGTAATCTCCTCAATTGATTCGATTAATGCCAGAGATGTTGATCTTTTTGATCTGAATCCATATTGACTGTCAGAGAGTAATTTATATTTATCTAAGAATTTGTCTAATCGTTTATTAAACAGGTTTTCTAGGATTTTGGAGAATTGTGGTAGTAAAGAAACAGGCCTGTAATTTGTGAAGTGGCGTCTATCCCCGGTTTTATACAGCGGCACAACTTTAGCTATTTTCATTTTGTTTGGCACTTTTCCCGTCTGAAATGATAAGTTGCAAATATATGTTAGAGGTCCTACAATTCCTTCAATGACCTTCTTGACGATTTTCATGTCAATATCATTACAATCAGTGGATGTTTTATATTTACACATGTGTACAATGTCAATTATTTCTTTTTCCTCCACTGATGTGAGGAACATTGAGTTAGGGTTCCTATCAATCAGGTTTTCACTACATTCTACTGATGGCAGTGACTCAGGAATTTGTTCTGCCAGTTTTGGTCCAATATTTACAAAATAATGATTAAAGCTGTTGACCTTATCAGCAGTGTTTTCCATAATATTGCCATTATCGATAAAGTATTGTGGATAACTTTGTTGTCCAGAATTATTTTTAATGATACCGTTTAAAACATCCCATATTCCTTTCATATTATGTTTATTGTTGTTCAATATTTTACTATAATACTCCTTTCTACATACACGTATAATATTGGTCAACTTATTTTTGTATTTTTTATATTTATTTTCAGCTTCTTTTGTTCTTTGTTTTAGGTATTCCCTATAGAGTGTATTTTTCTTTTTACATGCATTTTGTAAACCCTTAGTGAGCCATGGTCTATCTGAATATTTGTGCTTTCTGTTGTATTTTATTGTTGGACAGTTTTTATCGTACAACTCCATGAATATTCTTAAAAATATGCCATATGCAATATCAATATCAGCTTCTTTGTACACCTTGTCCCAGTCCTGATTTAATAGATCGTTCTTAAATGCAGTCATAGTTTCTTCTGTCCTTACACGTCTGTATCTCAGTTGTTCTTCATGCTGATTTTTCTTATAATTAGTGTCATAAACTGCAAAAACTGGTAGGTGATCACTGATGTCATTAATTAATATTCCGCTCACAATGTTGTTTTCCATATTGTTAGTGAAAATATTGTCAAGTAAGGTGGCACAATGTGGTGTAATTCTGCTAGGCCTGGTTATTTTAGGATGTAAACTCAAACTGTACATAGTGTTTAGGAATTCGTCGATCATTTTATGCTTTTTTGGATTCAACAGGTCAATATTAAAATCACCACAGATAAACATAACTTTTTGATTTGTTTTAGAGAATATTTCCTCTATGAAGTCATTAAATACTTGAATACTAGAGCCAGGTGTTCTATATATACAGCTAATTATTACATTTTTTTCTTTTTCCTTATAAATTTCAATTGTTATACATTCTAGTAAATTATCAATTACAGTTGTCATACTTTCTACCACCTTGTAGTTTAGGTTTTTAATCCACATACACAGCTACTCCCCCTCCACTCTTGTTCCTTCTATTTACAAAATTCACTTCATATCCCTCCAGTCCAAAGTCCATTCCTTTCTCCGCATTGATCCATGTTTCAGAAATGGCAATAATTCCAAATGGATTTGTCAACTCATTTAGATATTCCTTTATATTGTTGAAGTTGGCATACAGACTTCTGCTATTAAAATGGATTATTGATAATTTATTTTCCGTGTTGATGGTGTGCTTAAACTGTTCATCAGTGAAGTAGCAGCAGTTACAGCTGATGTTGTAGAAGAAATTATTTTCCGGGTCTATATCCTTTTCTAAGTCTAGAACATTATGGTCTGTGTATCGAAATGTTCTCAGTTCCAGATTATCATAAAGAGAATTCCAATGAGTTATGTTGATATTGTTGCTGTATGCAGATGAAGTTCTTTTGGACTGTGCCATGTGTTGTGTTGTGTGTCACGTCACATGTGTATTCATACCTCCAGAGTAAGTTGACCTCAGTATTTGTCCAGCTCTTCCATATTTCTGATGACCAACACTTTGGCTTGTTCCGGTGTTCCATTGAGTTTAATGAATACTTTGCAGTTGGTGGTCCATGTATTTTGAATTTTTCCCTGTTTCTTCAAGTAACGTGCTTTCCTGGCAATGTCCGCATTTCTTTTTATCAGATGTTCGTTCATGAAGACATCGGATCCTTTCAGTTTCCTTCCTTGTTTTAACAGTGCTGTTTTCTGTTTTCTGTTTGCAAATCTCACAATGATGGCTGGTTTGTTACTGTCATTTTTTCGGGGTAGAGGGTGGCAAGCCTCAATGTTGTTATAATCCACTTCCACACCTTTGGACCGTAGAAAGGTAACCACTTGATGCTCCGTGGAGTTGACATCTTCCTCTCCTGGCCCTCCTACATTGTCAGTGGCGACCGCCCGGGCGTATGACCGGGGTTTGATGCGAAGCCCCGTGATGATAACATCGTTCATCCGGGTGTACTGCTCCAAATCCGCCACTCTGTTCTCCAGGTACGCCAGCCGCCGATCCTTCTCGGCGTTCTGGATGCGGAGAGCCTTAACTTCCTCGACCAGGTCCAGGATGGCTTTCTGCTGCAGTTTGACAGTAGAAATCTCCTCTGTCATAAACTCCAGCGACTTCTTAATATCGTCTTAATATCGTCTCCTTCCTCGGCTGATATCATTTCATCAACAGCATATACGTGTTATTGTGGATCTGATTTGAATGAATAATAATAATCGTTGATGAATTAAACACAACCCATGTTGTTTTAAAATCATGTGCGGCTCTAAACGGCTCATGGGCAGCACAGTGGTGGAGTGGTTCGCACTGTCGCCTTGCAGCATTCAGATTCCTGGTTGGAAACCCAACAGGGGCCTTTCTTTGTGGAGTTTAAAAGTTCTGTCCATGCTGGGTGGGTGGTGGTGGTGCTCTGGCTTCCATCTCTGATTAGATTAAGTGCTTAACATGTATAGAATAAAGTGCTCCATGAACATGTAGGTTAAATTATGTTACATGTATTCTTCACTGACCACATTAATGAGTTAAGAATTGTTATTTGCAAAATGCATGCGTGCATAATAGGGTTATCTTTATTGAGCTGAATTTTATCAACACCTTGCCTATGAATGTTTATGAAGTGTTAACAGTAGTTATTTCCCTTGTACTTTGTGAGGTACAGGAGTTTAAGAAAGTTTACATCACTGTCATTTGTTATTTTTAATGCATATTGTAATACAAGGCATTATTTTATCCTTTGCTTCTTCTGTTATGTGACATTCTGTGCATTTTCTAGAGGTGGCAAAATAACCCCTCAAAACACTATTATTATTCTGACATTTGCTAAACCTAGAGTAATATTAGTTTATTTTTATGTTTTAAAAAAGACTGAATTAATTGAACCAGTTATACTACTAATCTTCTGAAATTGAATATATTGATTTTATTTTTGGTTTGCTTTGTTAATGTCCTTTGTTTTTAATTAGCAAAAAAGGAAAAACATGATCTTTGTATGATGTGAATCAGCTGAGTAAGATTTTTCTTTTTCAATCTCTGGCAGGTTGCTGTTTTGTAACTTACTATAGCCGCAAATCAGCCTTAGAAGCGCAGAATGCTCTGCACAACATGAAGATTCTGCCAGGGGTAGGTGATAGTCCTTGATTTGCCCTTTCATCACATGTGCAGTTCACATTGAAACCTTGAACTTGAATTTTTGGTTATCCATCAGAAAAGTGGATAGAGATTAAGCATATTTTGTCTGTCTGAAAGGAAATTAAATCACTCATTTTGAGACATCAAAGGCTATTTATTTCTGTGACGTCTCTATTTTTTTCAGCAGTTGTCCACAGAGGTGCACTAAGCATTTACCCTCCAGATTCTTTGCATAGCAGTTGGTGTGATGTTCCCAATAATACTGGAAAAATAGAAAAGTAAAACTGCAGATTAGAGGAATTAAACGGCAAATTGACTAAGGAAGATAAAAAAAATATCAGTTCAAGAAAAAAACCTGTCTCCCCCTGTTTATCAGGATTAGTTCAGTTTAAATCGCAATCCTTATAATCATACTTTTTTCAATGAACTATGAAACTATTAAACCTACAAATTCACTAACAAGTGGCTAAGAAAGAATAAAAGGAGGGTTTAAAAGTGCTAAGTACATAAATAGCTATCCACTGTCAAATCTTAACTAGTTTTCTTGATATTAAGATAGGGTTAGTGTTTGGGTCGGTCAGCTATGGGGCCTCCTCCGAGTGGGATATGCCCCGAACACCTCACCCAGGAGATGCTCAGGGGGTATGCTAATCAGATGCCCCAACCACCTTAACTGTCTTTTTTCGATCCTGAGGAGTAGTGGTTTTACTCTGAGCCCCTCTCGAATGACTCCTCTCCCTATCTCTACAGGAGAGCCCAGCCATTCTTTGAAGGAAACTAATTTCTGCTGTTGTATTTGCACAATCTCCCTCTTTTGGGCTTTACCCAAAGCTCGTGACAGTAGGAAGGTGAGGGTAGGTTACACAGACTGGCTGGTAAATTGAGAGCTTCCCTTTTACACTCGGCTCCCTCTTTGGCACGACCGACAGTGTCTGTATAAATGCAGACGCTTCCACAGGTCCATCTCTGTCTCTCACTCTCCTCTCACTTGTAAACACAACGCAGAGATAAACTCCTCCACTTCAGGCAGCAACTCATCCCTGACCCGGACTGAGCACTTCACTCTTTTGCTGCTGAGGACCATGGCCTTTGATTTTGAGGTGCGGATTTTTATTCCCACAAATTCACACTGGGAACCACTCTAGTGCTTGTTGGAGGGCCTCGGGGTACTGGTCGTTTGGTACTGGGCCGCGAGAGTTGAGGCTCAGGTGTGAAATGTATGGTTTTCAGGGTTTTTATCGGTTTTCAGCGTTATTTTGTTATCGTTTTTATCGTTAACTCGGTTTTCCTGGGTCTTTTCACGTGTGTTATGAATAAATCTTCTTTTTTTCGGTACCAGTACTAGTTTTATTTTGTTGTATTTATCCGCGACACCTTAAAGGCCGGTCCATGAAAATATTGTCGGGCATAAACCGGTCCGTGGAGCAAAAAAGGTTGGAGAGCGCTGTCTTAGAGGATAAAGAGCTAGTCCAGTGTTCCGCGACCAAGACGAAAACCGCATTGTCCCTCCTCTATCCGAGGTTCCACTAATGGACCTACTGCACCCTGCCATTTACCTTCTGAGGAGTACAATCCCCCCTCCGTGTGATGTTGCAGAAAGACTTTCCACTTAAAATGCAGTATTTCAAAAACAATCTAAGAAAAATGTCAATGCTTGATCAATAGTGAAAGTGTCACTCAGTTTTGTTTTTAAATTAATGAAAAAATGTTTTTAAAAAAAGCAGGTCTTTTAACATAAAAATGCAGCATAAACATGCACTTCCTTATTTTAAACAATCCTTGTCTATTTATTTTATTTTCTGTTCTTCTGTAAGAAGTAGTGTAGTGACAGTGCCCCCTACTGTAGAGAAAACTTGGTACAGATCGCAGCAGCCAGCTGATGCAAAAGGAGCTGATCTGTAGGCAAACATGTAATTCAGGACTTGTTGGGACAATACAATAGGACGTTGCCATGTCATATCTTAGTAAATAACTGCACTGAAGATGTTTCATGTGTCTTAAAGGAAAATATACCATTTGTCGATATTATCTATGTATGTATATGTATCTATGTAAAAGAGAAAGGTCTTTCTGTTTGTGGAGCTTTTCAGGTATCTGTAGTCAAATGGGATCCAAACATCTCTAACAAGCACACAATAGTAATTTTACATAACTTGGCACATGAAACCAACATATTCGTTTCTGTATCTCTACATGTTGTGTATTTTATGAAATAATATATATATTTACTGTCTTGCTCAGATGCACCATCCAATCCAGATGAAGCCCGCTGATAGTGAGAAAAACAATGGTAAGGATTTTGTAGCATAAGTACCTGCTAATAAACATACTTTTATGCATGTTGAATGTTGCAGGGCACCATAATTCTTGATATAATGCACAGAAGTTTAATGTTGTCTTATGTTTAATACAGCAGTGGAGGACAGAAAACTGTTTATTGGAATGATCTCCAAGAAGTGTAACGAGAATGATATCCGACTGATGTTTTCGCCATATGGACAGATAGAGGAGTGCCGGATACTCAGAGGCCCTGATGGACTTAGCCGTGGTAAGACTTATTTGTGATAAGGTTTAGCTTTCCAGCGTTTGCTATTCTGTTGCCAGGCTTATACACAATTACAGGTTGAAGTGTGATATTGTGTCTTATCTGTCTGCAGCTTTGTTATATGGCTGAAAATGACTAAGTCCAGTAGTCATCTTTTGTAATAGTTTATGGTAAGTAGGGCTGCCACAAACGATTATTTTGATAGTCGACTAGTCACCGATTATTTTTGCGATTAGTCGACTAATCAGATCATCATCCATTGGACGTAAAACTACAGCTTATTGCACCAGCAGCATCTGCTCTTATATAACTATCATTAGCTTACAGCTTTAAGTGTGTAAGGTCTGTGCTAACTAACAATAAAGACAAGATGGTAGTTTATTAAAGTTTAATGAAATCTGCAGATTGTTTCGGTGAAGTTTAATAAACTCCTTGCTATCTAAAATATAACAGGACACCGGAGTAAATTCTCGAGCATCTCACACTTCTGATGATCAGCTGTCTGCTTGACGTTTATTCAGCTGTGTAAAAACTATAACTTTAATCTCAGCCAAACCGATTTACTCAGGAACAAATAAAATACTGAAAAAAGCCAAACAATAACATTTTTAAGTTATCTAAGTGACTCATATATCATGTTTAACCTGAGTAGTGAAAGACGGAGGTGGGTTTGAAAATGATCTGCCGGGAGTCCGGTGTTCTCACGGCTCTAGTGACCTAGCCCCCGGCTAGCTATCGAGCTAGTGGGTAACAGACGTCTCCGAAAACGTCGGAGCGCTTTTGAAAATATGTGGTGTCTTGATAAACTGAGCAGATATTTGAGGTTTACACAGCTACATTCTCACCTGAAAATATGTTAAACGTTTATTTTGTGACCCAGAAAGAATAATAAGAGTAATATTAAAACTAACTAGCTGCCGCCATTGTTGGAAACTGCGCTGGGCCGCGCTATGAATTCTGGGACACAGCTACTTCTTCTTCGGGGTTTAACGGCAGCTGGCATCCTTGTACATGCAGTGCTGCCATCTTCTGTTTCAGTCCGTTATTACACTCTTAAATCCTGCTACTTATTCCTGCGTCTTTTGGGATCTTACAAAGCTTCAAACGACGCGTCGACTATTAAATCACTCGACGACGATTTTAATAGTCGACGTAATCGTGACTAGTTGACTAATCGTGGCAGCCCTAATGGTAAGTAAACTAAAGAATTGTAAATTAAAACTCAGCGATCCCCAATGAGCAAGCACTTGCAGTATGGAGCAGAATAAAAACTCCCCTTTAACATGTAAAAACCTCTGGCCTGACCAGGCTCAGGGAGGGAAAGCTGTTTTCTTAGGCCAGATTAGAGAAGGAAAGACAGAAGAGTGTCCTGATAACAAAAATTAAACAGGACATAGCACAGATTATGAACCAGGAGCATAACCAAGAAAACTGTTCAAGATCTAATGCTCTACTGAATGCTTTATTAAAAAGGAAAGTGCATGCAGAACTAGGGGTAGGCGATGTATTAGATATACTTTATGTATTGCGAGTTTTGGTTTGGTTAAAATGGTTCTTTTGCAACCATAAACTATAAATTCCCATGGCAATATTAAGCTATGTGCATGTAATTCACTGTTTTGTTTTGTGATTTAACAAGGAGGATGCCAAACAAAATGCAGTAATTTGCTGTAAAACATGCCACAAAACTATTGCCACAAAGGGTAGCATTGCCATAAATTTATTCCACCAGCTGAAAAGTCATCCACTGGGGGTGGCTGTAGTTCAGGAGGTAGGTAGGTCACCTACTGATCGGAAGGTTAGTGGTTCGATTCCTGGCTCGTCCAGTCTGCGTGTCAAGTATCCTTGGGCAAGATACTAACCCCAAGTTGCTCTCCGATGCATCCATCGGAGTGTGAATGTAGTTCGTAAGCACTCTGTTTAGAAGTGCTTGTGCCAATGGGTGTGATTGGGTGAATGTGGCATGTTGTATAGAGCGCTTCTAGTACTCTGGGAGAGTTGAAACGCGCTATATAGGAATCAGTCTAGTCCATTTATCCTTCAACTGCAAAATGAAGAATGTTTTAAATGTTGCATGTCAACATCTCCCTACACACCAAAGAAAATATTGAATAAACCAGCTGTGATACCTGTGACTGCTCTTGGTCAGTCGCTTTTAGTCACTATCTAGACTTTTGTTTCTGTAATATGAGGTCATTGCATTTTTAATTTTACTGTTTTTATATGTTATAAGCACAAAAAAGAGCCTTTCTAATTTCACTCGTTTTATTTTGTCTTGCGAATTCTTGCTTGATGTACTTTCTTGTTGTTATGATCTTCAGTTTGTTGAAGCTCTAATGTTGACCACAGAAAGAGAGTTACTGTCACAGTATTGTCATTTGGAAAAAAACTTCTATGTACAACTGAGGGTTAAAAAATGATTGAAATAAAACATGTCAATTCATTCAGATTTATTGTATTCAAAGTAGAAAAAAATATTGAATGGTCGATTTGAATGAGTATACCAGTGCAATTTTATTCACTATACGGTTGAAAATAACATGTTTTTGGAAGTTATTTAAACACTTCATGATATATATCTTGAATCGCAATAAAAAATGCAAAAATATTACAATATTAGATTTTCCTGATATCACCCAGGCCTTTGCTGAATTTAAATTGCGAGGTGATTCCACAGAGCAGAATCTCTATTCTGTCTTAGGCATATCTAGGAAGCACAAATAAGCCTGGACTACATAATGCTTTCTACAGAATAGTCTGGTACTAATAGCTATAGGACCTGATCTTTAGGACTTTGTGTGGGCCTAAGCAAGACGTATACCGTATTTTTCGGACCATAAGGCGCACTGCCGATGAATGGGTCTGTTTTCATACATAAGGTGCACGGGATTATAAGGTACATTAAGTGAAACAAAACGGACAGATAAGTCAAACTTTACTCAACTCATTCCTCTTGCTTCCTCTACTTCCATAACATTGATTCATTAATGTTGAATTCTCTCACAGCTGCTCTATTCCCATGTCGTTGCAGTATATTAATGACTAACCTCGTATTGTGGATGAATTCTCAGTTGTTCTCCTGACCGAAGTTTGGTCCGTTTACAGCATCCAGCCATGCGATTAAAGTTGTCCAGCTATGGTTGTGCCATCAGTTAACCCTGATGGCACGCGTGCCCAGGGTTGTCAACCCCTGATTTACACCGTTTTTAACTCTCAGTGATCCCGTACTATTGTTTGACTTTGGGATCTAAAGCGAAAGGAGTTTTGGACCCAGATAACTCCGTGAGGCTCTTGACTACGGTAGCCGCAATCCTACGACAATCTAAGTGGTGTGGCTTCGTAGCTTACCAAAGTCATATTAAAAAATTTTGGGCGGTTTCTGGTGTCATGACGTAGTCAGTGGACCTATTCGGTGGCTGCTCCCCACAATCTTGATAGAAAAACACCGAAACTCGTTAACAGACAATTCAACTGGGCAAGACAAAGCTGGTGGCGGAATAAGGCAAAGGGAACTCAAAATGCCAAAGGGACAGGATAAAGCCACTTCCTAATGCTAGCATCGTGACAGGACAAGCTAGCATGAGCCCCGTTAGCATAGCTAGCAATTCAGCTGGTGAGCTACTAAAGGGTATCGAATCATTGAAATCAGAAATCAAACAAGATAATGAAGGTCTGAGAAGACATAGAAGACATGACACTGGAGCTAACCGAAGCGCTCTTCCAAAGCCTAAAAGCACAGAAATTGATCCGAAACAAGCTGGCAGATCTAGAATCAAAACCATCATTTAAAAGGGGTTACAGTTTCTAAAGTTGAACAATGAATAGGTCTCTTTGGTGATGATATAAATAATATACTTACAGGATCCTGACACGACCTTTCCTCAATTGATTAAAGTATTTAAACATTTTGGTAAAAAATGAGGGTATAAACTAAACATCTTAAAGACTCACGTACTTTGTATGAACTATTCCCCCAGAGATTCAATTCAAAAGAAATATAAACTAAAATGGGACTCAAATAAGATCAAATATTTAGGTGTCTATCTAATCTGTGAATTAGGCACATTATATGAGGCAAATTATGGCAAGATTAGCAACGCGATTCAAAAAGATTTGACTAAATGGGCACCACTTGTCATGGATCTCCAGTCTATATACCAGACGTACAATTTGGCAAAAGTGATAAACTAGTGAGCAGATTTATTTGGAAAGCGACAAAGCCAAGAGTAAGATTTAAAACCCTCCTCCTCTTTCTTTTCCTAGTTGGACTCGCCCTCATGAATTTCAAGGAATACTTATATGCAGCCCAGCTGAGATATATTGTATACTGGTGCTCACCGGACTACACCTCAAAATGGAAACATATTGAGATAAATTATTGTTCATCATGTCAACCACAAGCAAGATTGGGAGAAGAAACTATACAGTCTACACATGCAAATCCTATTACTGAATTCACTATTAAACTCTGGTGGGTTATAGTGACGAAGTGTAGAATTGAAGAAGACTGCAAACTGTTGGTTTGGCCTGCATATTCTCAAAAATTCCTAAGTGGCTAATGGGATAGTACATTTTTAGGATGGATTAATAAAGGAATTATGGCAATGTGCACATTAATAGATGGGAAAATATTCAAATATTTCGACAAACTACACAGACAGTTTGGACTGGATAAATCAGACTTGTTTCCAATTAAGACACTTTTATAATACAGGAATCAGGAGGAAGGCCCTGAGGGAAGGTAGCCAGATAACAGAAATAATATCAGGTGCGTATAAAAATCTTCCATCAAAAATTGTATCAAAATTATATAATGGTCTGCGAAATTTGAATAGGAATGAAACATTATATATTAAACAAAAGTGGGGATTTGAATTACATCTTAAATTGTCAGAGGATGATTGGGGATTCACATGTCTCTCACAGCATAATTCCACTAGCTCTAGACAATGGAGAGAATATGGTTGGAAAAATGTAATTAGGTTTTTTATTACTCCTTATATCAAAAGCAAGCAGCTGAAAACACCCTAGCAATGCTGGAGACTATGTGGGGACTGGAACGCCACCATTCTCATGTGTTTTGGAAGTGCAAAAATGTCAAATCTTAGTGTATTGCGGTAACAATGAAGAAAGTATTTGGGTATGATGTGCCGTGCGAGGCCGAGTACTGTATTTTGGACTATTGGGAAAAAAAAACTTTGGCCCAGAGATTCTGTTCATTATGTTCCTTTTGTGTTCCTTCCCTTTTTTCTTTTCTTTTTGTTTGTATGTTCTATAAACTTGGAAAAAGTAAAAAAAAATAAAAAGTATTAAAAAATATATATTTTTGACAGATTTTTGAGCACCGTGTACCACATAAAATTGTTTCGAGGTCTGTAAAAGCACAACCAGAATTCATACATAAGGTGCACCGGATTATAAGACGCACTGTCAATTTTTGAGAAAATTAAAGGATTTTAAGTGCGCCTTATAGTGCGGAAAATACTGTACATTAGAGGCCAAGTAAAGCTAATTGGTTTCTCAAGTCCCGATTTGTAGCCTTGAGATGAGCGTTTCCACCGCTGCAAAAAAAACAAGGAAGGGCAACTCTGACTATGAAACCATGTGCTCATTGGCTAATGACTGACAATGCATTAGGCCAAACCGTTCGGTTCTACAGATAATCTGCCATTTTGAAACATGGTCTAAGCAAAATTTACACAATAGACTCAGTTTGTTTTATTCAGTATCACCCAGAACAAATGACTAAGCCCATTTATTCACGACCAAAGTGTTTACCAAGGTCAAGATAGAAAATCTTTTTCCCATAGACTTCTGTAGGACCGGAAGTCTTTTTGTAGTCACAATCTGGTGACCCTCAGATATAATTTGGCACTTACAAATTGGCTTAATTTATTTGACCCCAAAGCTAGGCCCAACTTTTTTTTTTTACTGACTTATTGCTGTCACCTTATAACAGTTGGCCTGGGCTCCAGCCTCAAACAAGCTGTGAAGTTTGACACAGGACCTGATGGCCCTTTGACTGGAGATTAAGGCTGCCACAAACAATTATTTTGATAGTCGACTAGTCACCGATTATTTTTGCGATTAGTCGACTAATCAGATCATCATCCATTGGACGTAAAACTACAGCTTATTGCACCAGCAGCATCTGCTCTTATATAACTATCATTAGCTTACAGCTTTAAGTGTTTAAGGTCTGTGCTAACTAACAATAAAGACAAGATGGTAGTTTATTCAATTTTAATGAAATCTGCAGATTGTTTCGGTGAAGTTTAATAAACTCCTTGCTATCTAAAATATAACAGGACACCGGAGTAAATTCTCCAGCATCTCACACTTCTGATGATCAGCTGTCTGCTTGAAGTTTATTCAGCTGTGTAAAAACTATAACTTTAATCTCAGCCAAACCGATTTACTCAGGAACAAATAAAATACTAAAATAAGCCAAACAATAACATTTTTAAGTTATCTAAGTGACTTATATATCATGTTTAACCTGAGTAGCGAAAGACCGCGGTGGGTTTGAAAACGATTAGCCGGGAGTCCGGTGTTCTCACGGCGCTAGTGAGCCTAGCGCCCGGCTCGCTATCGAGCTAGTGGGTAACAGACGTCTCCGAAAACGTCGGAGCGCTTTTGAAAATATTTGGTGTCTTGATAAACTGAGCAGATATTTGAGGTTTACACAGCTACATTCTCGCCTGAAAATATGTAAAACGTTTATTTTGTGACCCAGAAAGAATAATAAGAGTAATATTAAAACTAACTAGCTGCCGCCATTGTTGGAAACTGAGCTGGGCTGCGCTATGAATTCTGGGACACAGCTACTTCTTCTTCTTCGGGGTTTAACGGCAGCTGGCATCCTTGTACATGCAGTGCTGCCATCTCCTGTTTCAGTCCGTTATTAAACTCTTAAATCCTGCTACTGATTCCTGCGTCTTTTGGGATCTTACAAAGCTTCAAACGACACGTCGACTTTTAAT
Organism: Rhamphochromis sp. 'chilingali'; assembly: GCF_963969265.1. Lineage (NCBI taxonomy): Eukaryota > Metazoa > Chordata > Actinopteri > Cichliformes > Cichlidae > Rhamphochromis > Rhamphochromis sp. 'chilingali'. Next base: position 200,161 of record NC_137933.1, on the reverse strand, counting down.
TAGTGGTCGACGATTTTGATAGTCGATGTAATCGTGACTAGTCGACAAATCGTGGCAGCTCTACTGGAGATCAATCAAAAGGAAGCTTCATCAAATATGGAAAAGGGCTCTTGTGTGCCAGATTACACAAGAACTGGGTCACATGGAGTGTAACTCCATCAGACTCAATCCAAATCCAAAAATTTCAGTTCAATTGTCAATATGGTATGTAAGAGGTCAGGAGAGGTAAAGTCATCCAGGTCTAAGACAATTTAGACTCACTTGAGGAATAAAGGTGGTCATAGTCTTACTAACTTTAACATGTTAAAATGTTTTAATAAATGTACTGAAACATATGCAAATAAAAAGAATAGGGATGGCACAGTATTGTAAATGCCTAGTATGGGCTGAAACCCAAATGTGGAAGCTCTGTGCAATGGCAAACCAAGCAGTTCTATATGTCCAAAGGTTTATAGACAACTAAACTGGGATGACGTAAAAAGTGACTAAGATTAAAGACTGATCTTATCCACCAGAAGATGCCCTCAACAGCTGAAAGCTCATACTTTTTCTTCGCTCTGCAGGTTTGATTCTAAAGAGACAACATTGATTATCAATTCAGTAAAATGCCCTGCTCTTTAACAGCTTTAAAGAACCATGATAGAAGTGAAGAAAAATGTTGTTTCGAATACCACAAAAATGTTAGAAGGTGAAAATACTATAAATAGGATAATTTGCATCATAGAGATCTGTTCTTAAACCATGTTTAGAGTCAAAAAGTGATATGACTTGGTTAGTTGGTCCCTGCTAATAGACTTACATTACCTAGGTAAGGTAACTAGTGACAGAACTCAGTGGAACACAAGGACACTACAACTAAAAAGCAGCCTAAGGTATCACTTTTGTACTTTAAAAAAACAAACAAATAAAAGATACACTGTCCGCTTTCACTGTCTGTTTCAGTGCAGTTCTTTCATTATTTGGTTAGCTGCACTGAAACAGGAAAATCTTACTGTAGCCTTAATGTTAGGGTTAGGGTAGGGTACAATAATACTAATTGTACAAAAAATACAATTAGCGGTACAATCGTCTGGAAAAGCAGATGTGTCCACAAGATGATATCATCACTATTTTATCCAATGCCAGGAACTGATGACCTACTGATTGAATTGAAATATAAAGATAAATTAGGACCTGGCATCCACATATGTGGACATCACATTTTGGGTTATTTAGACCAAAATACTAAATTTTGCTCTACTTATGAGGACATTATGCTGCTACTGTTCTTTCAAAATTTTAAATGAATATCCTCATACGTGGCTCTCATTTTTATTAAAAACAAAAGTAAGGTAAAAAAAAAATCTGGTAATTCTTTGTTTTTACATTCATCGGGCCCCAATCAGCCCAAATATCAAAGAGAAATTAAAAATGCTGCCGTGGAAGAGTTCGGGTCTTAGGAGGTTAAATATGAATAATGAATCTTAATCAAAACCAAGTTCTCTTACACCAATAAACTGGAAAAGTGTATCAAAAATTTTGTTAAAAATAAGTGTGGTCTTACTGAAAGGTTAACAAAACTGATACATTTAGTTTCTTTCTTGCAGGTTGTGCGTTTGTGACATTCACAGCCAGACAAATGGCCCAGTCTGCTATCAAATCCATGCACCAGTCCCAGACCATGGAGGTGAAGTTTAAACTAAAAAAAAACTAATTTTGTCTGTGATTTTGATTTTAGAAGATCTGCATTCTGTTGTTTCCACTGGATAAATAGTTTCAAGGTTTCCCAGTATATGATTATTCACAGCAAGCGATTAACCATTGTCCTTGATGTAAATATGTAAGAAAAAATTGTGTATGTTTCTGTCCTGTTTGTTTGTATATGTGTCTTTCTGGCTGCTGTTACAACCAAATTTCCCCTTGTGGGACAATTAGAGGATTATTCTATTCTATTCTAGATTTTTTTTTTAACTATTTGGTTACGTTACTTGGAATTTGAAAGATACAGTTTAATAGTTTTGACCAGTAACCTGTCATGAGCACAATGTTTTCCTGTGTTTGTGTTCAGGGTTGTTCATCGCCAATTGTAGTGAAATTCGCAGACACTCAGAAGGACAAGGAGCAGAAGCGCATGGCTCAACAGCTGCAGCAGCAGATGCAGCAACTTAGTGCTGCTTCCATGTGGGGTAATCTCACTGGACTCAACAGTTTAGGCCCACAGTACTTAGCAGTAAGTGTATATTTATCCAAAATGTAACAACCATTAGAAAACAAATTGACAAATTTAAATGTTATCTTCCATTTTTCTTCTTGCTTTAGCTCTACTTACAGTTGCTGCAGCAGTCTGCCTCCACAGGGAATGCACTCAACAACCTGCACCCTGTTTCAGGTACATATACACACATCCAAAAAATGTAAAGCTATATTACTGGCTACATAATAATCTCATTAATTATTTTGAGTTTATATTCATCCCTTTGTTTATTGAGAAAGTTAAGTCCAGCCTTATATCTGTATAACTGATGATCTCTGTTGGGGAACTTAAACTTGCCTATTCATGTGTCTGTCAGGTCTTAATGCTATGCAGAACCTCGCTGCTTTAGCAGCAGCAGCAACTGCTACACAGGCCACACCTACGGGTTCTAGCGCCATGACGACATCTACTAGCCCACTAAGTGCGTTAACAAGCTCAGGTAAAAACCAAAACACAGAGTCTGTACTACAAAACTAAGGAAATTTAAGTTTGGTTGATTTCTTTGTTGTGACAATGAATGTTGCAAATGAATCGTATATCACTGGAAAGCCTATTTATGGTGCCACCTTTGTAAGAAAAATGTATTTTTGGGTTGAGCAGCAGAGGTTGAGTATGTAGGTTGTGCCCTGTAAAACTTAGTGGACACAGGTGAAAGAATATTGGCTAACCGGATAAAACAATACTGTGGATCCATGACAGAATGGCTATAAATACATACTTTCACAGAATTTAAAACTTTATATGCTCTTGGACCTGAAATTAAATGTCAGGTAATCTCTAATATAATGTAAAATACTGAACACCAGGATTTAAACTGTATATTAAACCCATTTGCTTTACAGCAAATTCATTTCTGTTCCACTACTGGCCTAATGCAAGAACTGCTCAATTAGGTAAGGAGAAACAATAGTCCATTAGTCCAAATACAACTTCATCCTCAAGAAGTATAGTATTGGTGCATTGTATAGTATAGTATTGCATAGTATTAGAGAACTGGAGCCAACGACCTTCACCTAAACCCAGTAAAATTTGATAAGATCATATCTGTGAAGGTTCTCAGTCATCCAGGTCATCATAGTTTAAGGAGCTTGGAAAGATGCTTTTTTCTTTCCAAGCTCCTTAGATTTGATAAGATTATGTTTGGGCTTTTGAGCAATAAAATTCAAGAAAGGCGTGTGCGAACTTAAGTTAAAAAAAAAAAAAAAAAACCTGATTAAAAATATTTTATTACAATTGTGATGATTTGGGCCAATGCCTTTTTTTTTTTCATATGCTTGAAAAGCAGCCAACACGTATACTGTATATGAAACACTTTGTCATGTAACAAAAACCAAAACCAAAAAAGCAAGACTTGAACCCCCCCAAAAAAACCAAACCTTATTATAGCAAGTGCTTTTGTTTAACGCTAGACTTGGCAAAGGGCTTATTTGGACCCCTTTGCATTTTAAAATGTAGCTGTCGAAGTAAAACTCCACCTAATTTCATGACTTTTCCAAAAATAGAATTGGGTCATGATACACTTTTTGGGTGTAGGGAATAAAAAGAAAAACGCATTGTAACAATTTATTTCCTTCAAGGGTGTAATTTTGACCCAATGGAAATTATTGTAAAATGCCTGGCTGCCTGGAAACATGTATTGTTTACACACATGATGATATTAAATCTACCATAACATGAACCAGAGCTGACTAGATGTGATTCATAGGTAAATATATAGCAGACTGTAGTAATGAAATCATTTAAATTACTTGTAAGACTAATAAAAACTAAACTAATAAAACCCTTAAAACATAAATCCTGGCTTTGTCAAATCTTCCTTGTGGTTAGAATTGTGAAATTACTTTTAATTTTGATGTTTTCCATTCTTATAGTACTTTTAATGATGCAAGGTAAATTGTTCATTTCCCCTATTATTATATCATTAAAAGTAAATGTTTCCCAAGCAGGCTCCTCCCCCACCTCCAGTAGCAACTCCTCGGCGAACCCCATGGCTTCTTTAGGGGCCCTGCAGTCTCTGGCTGCTAGTGCTGGAGCTGGCCTCAACATAGGTTCCTTGGCAGGTAAAAACTCTTATCTGCATAGGCTGAAATATAGATTAATTTGAGGCAGTACGTCTGATATAAATCTTCATTTTCAGGATTTGCTTGTCTGTGCTTTTTGTTTTCATACGTTAATTCTGGCTGTAATCTGGCTTGTAACTGTTTTATAATAATCACTGCCTGTTGGATTGGATTGTACTTGAAGGACTAACTGTAAATAAGTTCCAAGTGCGTTGGCTCAGTGGTTCCTTCGGTGGTTCCTGCTAACTTGAGCAACTTAATCCATGAAATCTGTTGCATAAATAATTTTATTTGGGGGGGGTTGTTTTGTTGTTGTTTTGTTTTGTTTTTTACTTTTCAGGCTGACTCATTAATTACAATTGTAAAACCAAAAGGGGGAAAAACTTACTTTTCCCTGGAACACTCTCTCACAGTCTGTGTCTAAAACCTAAAAGAGGAATTATGGATTTGATCAACTGGTCTCTGAATGCTATTGACACCCTTTTCTCAACGAGAAGTCTGAACTCGGTGAGCCTGAGTGTCCTGGAGGTACTTTCCCTGCCGGATACACGATGGATGGGTGGCAGGAATGGAGGGTCGTGTGCCTGGCGGGACTGTCGATCAAGGATGCTGAAGATATCTACCTATTCGGAACCATGATAACAGGGTTCTGGCTGATCGGAGCTGGGTTGGCCCTGGCTTATCTGAGAATTAAGAAAGCGGAACCGGCTGTTCAAACCCCCCCAAGGCTGCCCGCTGGGATTGAAACGACGGGACGAGGCGTGAGTTCTCAAAATGGGCTCATTGAGTGCAGCACGGTTAAGACCTTGGAGAAGCTTGCGGCTGCCGTGAACACTCAGAATAAGACCTCTGAGCGCAAATTGGATTACATCTTGGAGAAGCTCACTGCGGTTGTGAGTTCTCGGAATCGGCTCTTTGAGCACAAGAATGACAACATCACGGAGCGTAAGGTTGATAACATCATGGAGAAGCTCGCGGCTCTCCACCGGGAGATTGAGAGACCAGTGTCGGACTGTAGAACAGCTTTGAAATTCATATAAGTTGTTCGCACTAAAGTATAAACCACCATCACTTCATGCGGATACCCCTTTGGCGCCAGCTGCGGTCTCAAGGCTGGAGCTGAACAATAACACCCTGATAACAGACTGTGCTTAGACTGTTTCTTCCCATTCCATGCAAGGCCACCTGGGTTGGCTGGAAGACTGTTTACTTGGACAGTAAAGGACACTAAGGACACTGTCTCAGCTGAACTCTGGACACACACATACACTGATACACACTCATCCCCCCTCCCTTTCCAAACGCCTTCGACGCTTGTTCCCTCCTAGAGAACACGGCGGGTTTGGGCCCAGCGCTGGAAAAATAGCTGCAGGGCAGGATGGCTGCTGTGTTTGCTTGGGATTACTCCTCACCCCCCACCCACCCCTGTTACTGGTCACGTGCTCTATAATGTTGTGCTGTGGACATTTATGTGCTTTCTGTGCAGAGGAGTTTTTTTGTTTCCTGTTCTCATGCTGTCCTCCCAGGAGCTCAGCATGAGTAGAGGTCTCTTTTTTTCCCTCTTGGACTTTCCCATTGTTTTGTATTTCAGTGTTTTTCCGTAATACTACCGGTCCCCTACCTGTCTCCCCATGTGATGTCTGTGTTGTGCATGTAAGGTCGGGGGGAGGGGGTCGGTCCCATTTCACTGCAGGGCAACTTGCATGTGACAAATAAAGTTTTCTTGAATCTTGAACAGTGACAGCCTTTTGGCCTCTTTTCTGATTCTTAGTCTACTGAAGTTTGTACCACTGTGAACATACAGCTTTTTTTCTTCTTGTAACTGATGCAGGCATGGCAGCACTTAATGGCAGTCTTGGCTCTGGAAGTCTTTCTAATGGCTCAGGAAATACAATGGAGGCACTGAGCCAGGCCTACTCTGGCATTCAACAGTACGCCGCCGCCACCCTCCCTAGCCTCTACAACCAGACCATGCTATCCCAGCAGAATGTGTCAGCTGCAGGCAGCCAAAAGGAAGGTGAGTTTTGTTAGCTGGGAGTTTTGTTAGCTAATGCAATGACTGAGTGAAGTGGACACTTATTAAAGGCATTTATACAGAGGTTCAGTGTGTAACTATTAAAAAACAGAATGCAGCTCTACTGTATTAGCATGTTTTAATGTATTTTCTCTTTAATTCAGTTTTATCCAGCTTTTGCTTGATCAGTAATAAGCCTCATGAGTTGTAGGCTGTTTTTTCAATTAGGTCGTACCTATATGCCTTAGATGAAATAGATAAACCTACTGTCAGTTTTCTCACAATTTAACATAACTCAGGCAACAAGAATAAACCATATGTAACTTGGAACCTCTCTAAAGGATTGTATTAATGACAAAGATGCACACACATGTTGTGCCATTTGGTTATGCAACTTTTTTTTTTTTACAAGAAATTATTCTACTTTCCAACCCTCACCCTTGGTCAGATCTGGGAAATGATCAAAAGAGACTATGTAGGGTCATGAATAGGGATGGGTACCGGTGTCCGGTACCATGATGGCACCGGTTCTGACATAAACGGTAGTAACCAGACCGAAAAGCAGCGCACATTTCGGTGCTTTATTTCGGTGCTTTTTTTCCTGAGCTGTGATACACTTCTAGCCAATCACTTTACGTTTCCGAGGATAGTAGGCGGGGCCAGGTACGTACGTTCTTTTAGAGCAGAGCTACAGATTAAAAATGTCCAAGGCGAAGCGGTCAAAAGTCTGGCTGTACTTCACAGCAAAAGATGCAAACTCAGCAGCAACAAGTGCTTTAAGCTGATACTGTGATACTGTCAAAGGAGGTAACACCTCAAATCCAATGAAACACCTGGCGACGCATAGCGTTTTTTTTAAAAGCCCAGAAATGCGCCGTATTTGATAGCTTGCTGCGAGACCTCACACCGAGCGCATCTACTGCGGGTGGGTTGCCTGTTATGCAACATCCCCCAAAAACACGAAGAGGAGCGTCCTGGCCCCTAGCCCTGCCAGTGTAGCAGGAATGATGATGATGATGGCAGCAGCAGCTTCTCTGCGTGAGTAGCTTAATGTTGTTAGCGTGTAATTTACGTTGAGTAGGCTAACCACGTTATTACATTAATGCATGTAAGGTGAACTAGCAAACATCATCATAGCTACATGCGGCTGTCTTCTTGTTTGATGGCAGATACTCCCTTCACCCTGGCCAAAAAGACTAAAATGACCAAAGAAAAAGTGGAAAACAGTTAAACATGAGAGGTTTTTGGACAAAGTTTGTGTTTTTTCCATTGTTTAAGCACTGCTTCCAGCCAAGAGTGATACCATATATGCCCCATAGCTGCAGAAAAGGCTAACATTGTTATCTTTTTACAAAAAACAGCTGAGCATGAGAGGTTTTTGGACCAATTTTGTGTTCTCCATTCTTTAAGCACCGGCACCGTTTCAAAAGTACCGATTTGGCACCGGTATCGGATAAAACCTAAACGATACCCATCCCTAGTCATGAACAGAAGTGGGTAAAATGAGTTTATTTTGTATGGTGGCTGTGCTCAGCATTTGCGGTAGAGAGAGTAACTCTGATATCCAAGCTGAGTGCTCATCAGAGTAGTGCTCCTGCTCCTTTGTGATGAAAGGAGACAGTTGAGGTGGTTCTGACCTCTGGTTTAGGATGCCTCCTGGATTTCTCCTTAGAGGTTCTCCAGGCACTTAGGAGCAGAACCCAGTTTCTGGGGAGAAGGATGTCTGGAATACTCTGCTCAGTCAGCTCAGTCATGATCTCCCTTTGAATACCCCTAAAGATGATTCATGGATGATTTTTTGTTTTAATTTTACACTTTTTCTCGTTTGTTTTTTAATACTGTTATGCAATTTAAAATACTTGTTGACAGCTCTAATTCCTTCATCATTTTGAAGTAATTAAACATGGTAAATGTAACATGTAACAGTAAACAAGTAAACTAGCTGCAGAGATGTTACCATGCATCACCATTGTGCCTCTGCTTACCTACTAACAGTTAGCAACATTATTTGACTTTGATTTGATTTGATATACCTTTATTAGTCCCACAAGGGGAAATTTCATAAGGCTGCCGACCTATTGGACGCAATGGCGGCGCCATCTTACCCTCCGACCATACATACATTACACAAACATCACATGGGGAAGACAGGTCAGAGAGGTATAACAATGGAAAATGCACCACATGAGGAAAGATAAGGAGAAAAAATAACTCCCCCAGACTGAGCTCCAACAGGGAGATCAGTTTGAGAACAGAAAAAAACACCTCTGCACATGAAAAACCTCTTAATACACCAAAGAAACACATGACAAGCAACAGGGATGGGTAAAGGGTGAGAGACAGCCGATTTAGACAGTACATCCGAGCCTGCGTGCGCTGGTCTCCATGATCCACCGTCAGCATCGGAAGGGAATAAGCGTCAAAGGCATTTGGAAAGGGAGGGGGGATGAGTGTGTGCATATCAGTGTATATGTATGTGTGTGCGTGTCCAGAGTTCAGCTGAGACAGTGTCCTTCGCCCTGCCAGGCTAAGTAAACAGTCTTCCAGCCAACCCAGGTGGCCTTGCATGGAATGGGAAGAACAGACTCAACACAGTCGTTATCAGGGAGTTTTTGTTCAGCTCCAGCCTTGAGACCGCAGCTGGTGCCAAAGGGGTATCCGCATGAAGTGATGGTGGTTTATACTTTAGTGCGAACAGCTCATATGAATTTCAAAGCAGTTCTACAGTCCAACACTGGTCTCTCAATCTCCCGTTGAAGAGCCGCGAGCTTCGCCATACTTGCGCTCTGTGATTTTGTCATTTCTTGTGCTCAAGGAGCTGATTCTGAGAACTCACCACAGTGTGCCTCCCCGAGATGTCATCCGATTTGCGCACAGAGATGTTATTCCGAGCGAGCCCTTCCGAGATGTATCCAGTCTGCAGTCAGAGATCTTATTCTGAGTATTCACGGCAGCCGTAGCCTCTCAAAGATCTTATCCGTGCTGACTCAATGAGCCCATTTTGAGAAACTCACGCCTCGTCCCGTCGTTTCAATCCCAGCGGGCAGCCTTGTGGGGGTTTGAACAGCCGGTTCCGCTTCCTTAATTCTTTGATAAGTCAGGGCCAACCCAGCTCCGATCAGCCAGAACCCTGTTACCATGGTTCCGAATAGGTAGATATCTTCAGCACTCAAGCTCACCCAAGCCCAGACTTCTCGTTGAGAAAGGGGTGTCAATTGCATTTAGGGACCAGTTGATCCAATCCATAATTCCTCTTTTAGGTTTTAGAGAACAGACTGTGAGAGAGTGTTCCAGGGAAAACTAATACAAAAAACACGAGACTAGACAAGGACATAAGAGGCTAAGCAGGGAAGCTAAGGGAGAGGAGGACGAGAGGAGAAAAGTGCGACCGCCTTCGTCAAGAGCAAGAGCAGAAGGACATCAACAATTATCAACAATTATGTTATTGTCATTACATGTTTTCTGTGACAATCCTCCCTTACAGTTTTAGATTTTTGGAGTGCATTTTATCTCTCACATTTTCTGAATATGGTGTGTGAAACACTGAGTATGCCTTTAAATAAAAATTGCCGTTTAGCTACAACTAACTGTTAAGTTGTTAAGAGATGTGTGTAGTGTGTTTTAATGTCACTTTCTGATAAGGGTTTTGTCTTATTTTATTATGCTGCATCAGCCATGACTGGGTGCTGCACTAGTAAGATGTAACTATCTCTCTAAAATAACCTTGGCTCATCATGTCAACAGCTCAACTTATAGTAAAAAATAACTATAAGTGTGAAACTCTGGAGTGGCAAAGTATGCGCACAATTTCAAATTTGTGTTGAAATTTCAAGATTTCAATGTGTCTTTTTTGA